>NC_135234.1:516904051-517217551 GCF_051348905.1 Ranitomeya variabilis
GTGGACCTCTTGGTTTACAAAAGTGCAAAATGTAGCCAATTAGAGGCCACAACCCACAACGGTCAAGTACCGTACTCGGCATACTCGCCGTCACCTGCGCCTACAGCAAAGCTACTGATACCAGCTGTATGGCATGTGAGCACCAAGTCTTCTGTCTGGTTGTGGTGCCAATGTGCTGTAAATAGAGGACGGCAGGAGCATCAAAGATAAATCGATGGGGGAAGCAAATAAGAATTTTTTTTTTTTCAAAATAGATAACCCTTTTTAAGCTGCTAGCAGAGCGTAGCATTCATGCTTACCCATTTTTATAGTTTTTCTTCCTAGTCATTTGAACGCCATCCTTTTACAAAAAACATACAGCTCTGACTGACAAAAAAATGAGACCACTGCAGAGTTTTATAAAAATCAGCTTCTCTACCTGTCTGACAGCCCTTCCATTCCAGTGTCAGTTAAATTCCAACCAGACTACACCTCATTCTACTTAATGTGCTTCTGATTAGGTGATCTCCTTAACCACATCTTATTTAACGAGAGAAAGTATAAAAAAAACCCTGCTGTGGTGTTCACAATCCTCTTGCAATAGGACAAGTTGGATGGCAAAACAAGTGCTAGTAATATCCCAAAAGTAATAGAATGAAAAAATAACAACCATGCCAAAGGAGATGAAAAGTCTTGAGTGAGGAGAAAAATGGCTCAATTCTGGCTTTACTAGCAGAGACACAGTGAGCGTCATGTTGCCTGCATCCTTAAAAGGAACCTGTCACCCCCAAAATCGAAGGTGAGCTAAGCCCACCAGCATCAGGGGCTTATCTACAGCATTCTATAATGCTGTAGATAAGTCCCCGATATATCCTAAAAGATGAGAAAGAGAGGTTAGATTATACTCACCCAGGGGCGGTCCCACTGCGGTCCGGTCCAATGGGCGTCGCGGTCCGGGGCCTCAACAGGGCAGACAAAGTATGCCTGCGCTGGAGCCACAGCGTGAAAAGAAGAAGAGGACGTCCTTGTAAGAAGATGGGAGGCCCCGAAACGCGACGCCCATCGGATCGGACCGCCCACCCAGGTGAGTATAATCTAACCTCTTTTTCTCATCTTTCAGGATACATCGGGGGCTTATCTACAGCATGTTGTAGAAAAACCCCTGATGCTGGTGGGCTTAGCTCAACCTAGATTTTGGGGGTGACAGGTTCCCTTTAAAATGTCTAAGACAGCAGTCCATGACAACAAGATCAAGCAGCAGACATTGGGGACAACAAAGCTACAGACCGAGAAGGAGAAAACTACTCTCCACTGACCAGGATGACCGTCATCTTATTCGAATGTCACTCAGCAACCGCAGGATGACATCAAGTGACCTACAAAAGGAATGGCAAATGGCAGCTGGGATGAAGTGCATGACAAGAACAGTTCGTAACAGGCTCCTAGAGGCAGGGCTCAATCATGTAAAGGTAGAAAAAAAGCCTATCATCAATGAGAAGCAAAGGAGAGCCAGGCTGAAGCTTGCCAAAAACCATAAGGATTGGACCATAGAGAACTGGAGTAAGGTAATCTTCTCTGATGAGTCTAATTTTCAGCTTTGCCCAGCATCTGGTCGTCTAATGGTTAGAGACCTGGAGAGGCGTACAAGGCACAGTGTCTTGCACCCACTGTGAAATTTAGTGGTGGAGCGATGATGATCTGGGGATGCTTCAACAAGGCTGGAATTGGGCAGGTTAATCTTTGCGAAGGACGTATGAATCAAGTCGCATACAAGGTTATCCTGGAAACACAGTTGATTTCTTCTGCTCAGGCAATGTTCCCCAACTCTGAGGACTGGATTTTCCAGCAGGACAATGCGCCATGCCTCACAGCTAGGTCAATGTGTGGATGAAGCACCACCACATCAAATCCCTGTCATTGAAAACCTCTGGAATGTAATCAAGAGGAAGATGGATAGTCACAAGCCATCATTCAAAGAAGAACTGCTTAAATTTTTGTACCAGGAGTGGCAAAAGGTCACCCAAAAGCAGTGTGAAAGACTGGTGGCAAGCATGCCAAGATGCATTAAAGCTGTGATCAAAAATCATGGTTATTTCACAAAATATTGATTTCTGAACTCTTCCCGAGTTAAAACATTTGTATTGTTGTTTCTAAATGATTATGAACTTGTTTCTTAGCATTATTTGAGGTCTGCAAGCAATGCATTTCTTTGTTATTTTGACCACTTCTCATTTTCAAAAAATAAATACAAAATTTAGTGCTTGGAAATTCGAAGACATTGTCAGTAGTTTATAGAATAAAAGAGCAATTTACATTTTACTCAAAAATATACCTATAAAGAGAAAAATCAGACAAAACTCAAAATGTTGCAGTGATCTCTTAATTTTTGCCAGAGCTGTAGTATGACTTCACTTGTTTCTATACTAGGCAGAATTGAGATCTGCAGACTTTAACTGCAAATCACTTAGGGAGAAAACAAAGGTCTCTTTTGCTTTCCTCTGTGAGCAAACTTCTTGCAACCTATACTTCTGGGAGCCATTGTTTCAAAAAAAATGCCCGAAGATTTGTCTCACTTCTCAGTAAATATACAAGAGATTCATAATCTGTTCTAATCTTGTCCTATCTACTATCAGAAGGAAAATCTGGTCTAGTGAAACGGTTCAAAATTACTAATATTTAAAGTGGATGTCTGGCCTTGTGACAATGATGAGCGCTCCCTAGATATCCTCACTATAAAGCTATTGGAAGTCTGACACCATGCAGCATCATCATAAGCTGCTTTTAGCTCCAGACATATATTAAAACTAATGCAGAAAAGTGATGGTACAGTGCCGTGCAATGTGCAGTGGTTGGAGCTGAGAATTGCAGATCAGCTCTTGCTGGAAAGGTGCTGAGCTGCAGTTCTCGGCAGGGGCCACTGCACAATGAAAGGAGCCATACGCTTCAGAGGTTACTGGAGCTGAAAACAGCTGGACTGTCAGACCCCCACCAACCTGATATTGACGACCTGTCCTAACAAAAGGTGAACAATATCAAATAGCTTGACAACACATTTAATGACCTATGCCTATATACAAATCATCGCTTGCACATCTTTTTACATGAAAGCCTTGTGTGGTAACCAATGGAACTTATAAACTATTCCAGTAAAATATTCCATCAATTGTTTTAGTTAAAACACATTATATATATATATATATATATATATATATATATATATATATATATATATATATACATATACATATACATATATATATATATATAATTGTCTAAGGGGTACTTCCGTCTGTCTGTCTGCAACTTACGTCACGGAAATCCCGCGTCGCTGATTGGTCTCGCCAGCTGCTTGTCATGGCTGCCGCGACCAATCAGTGACGGGCACAGTCCGATTAGTCCCTCCCTACTCCCCTGCAGTCAGTGCCCGGCGCCCGCATACTCCCCTCCAGTCACCGCTCACACAGGGTTAATGCCAGTTTTAACGGACCGCGGGTAACGCACTCCGTTAACGCTGCTATTAACCCTGTGTCCCCAACTTTTTACTATTGATACTGCGTATGCAGCATCAATAGTAAAAAGATCTAATGTTGCAAATAATAATAATAAAAAAAAGGTTATTCTCACCTTCCAACGACGCGCACTGTCCTCGGCAGTGCAAGCAGCAGGTTTCGGTGCCAAGGATGCTATGCGAGAAGGACCTGCCATGACGTCACGGTCATGTGACCGCGACATCATCACAGGTCCTGCGCTCATACCAACCCTGGGACCGTAAGCTGCCGTGTGCACCGCACACAGGTGCCAGGACTTCAAGGGGTCTTCGGAAGGTGAGTATATGTTTATTTTTTATTTTAAGTCTTTTTTAACCACGCATATAGTGCCCACATTGCTATATACTACGTGGGCTGTTACATACTGCGTGGGCTCTGTTATATAATACATCTCTGTCCTATATACTATGTAGCTGGGCAATATACAACGTGACTGTCCAATATACTACGTGGCTGTGCAATATACTACGTGCTCTGTGTTATATACTATGTAGCTGTGCAATATACTATGTGGCTGTGTCGGTTCTGTTATATACTACGTTGACTGTGCAATATACTACATAGCTATGCAATATACTACGTGCCTCTACAATATACTATGTGGCTGTTATATACTACGTGGCTCTGCTATATACTACGTCGCTGACCAATACACTACATAGCTGTGCAATACACTACGTGACTTTGTTATATACTACGTGGCTGTGCAATATACTACGTGGCTCTACAATATACTACGTGGGCTGTGTTATATACTACGTGGCTCTGCTATATACTACGTGGCTGACCATTATACTACATACCTGTGCAATACACTACGTGGCTATGTTATATACTACGCGGCTGTGTTATATATTACGTGGCTGTGTTATATACTACGTGGCTGTGTTATATACTATGTAGCTCTGCTATATACTACGTACGCTTAGTTACATACTACGTAGCTCTGTTATATACTATGTCGGTTGTGTTATATACTACGTCACTGTGAAATATAGTACATAGCCTGTGCTATATACTACCTACATATTCTAGAATACCTGATACGTTAGAATTGGGCCACCATCTAGTAAACATAAAATAGGCATTTAAAAAACATTTACCCCTAAAAGACCGAGCCATTTTTGTTTTCGTGGTTTTATTATTCCTCCCCTTCTTCCAAGAGCCAAAACTTTTTTTTTTTTTTTTTTTTTTTTAAATGGCAACCTAGCCATGAGGGCTTATATTTTGTGTGGACGAATAGTAGTTTTGAGTGACAGTACTTTACAATGTAATGTACTGAAAGTAATAGAAAAAATATTAAGTGTGGGGACATTTAAAAAAAAAAAATAATCAGCCAATGTTTATTGTATTTTTTCTTCTTTTATGGTGTTATGTTAAAATGACCTGGCAGCATGATTCTACAGGTCACTACAACAGCAGCAATATCACACTTTTAAAGTTTTTTTGGTGTCCGTTACAATTTCTGACACCCAGAACCATTTTTCCATCGATGGACCTGTGAAGGCTGGCTTTTTGGGTGCCGAGCTTTAGGTTTAGATGGCACCATTTTGGAGTACGTATGACGTTCAGAACGGGTTTTGGTTTTTTTTGTATGTTGTGGGATGTAAGGCCAGACACTAAAAAGAGTCATTTCTGGAATTTGAAGGGGGGTGTTTTTATCCATGGCTTCATTTACCTTATAGGTTAACATATTTTAGATTGGAATTTTACGGATGCAGCAACACTATGTATAAGTGAAAAAGGGCTATTTCCAGTCTTAAAAAATGAAGTCCTGTAATTCTAAAGTCGGGTGACCACAAATCAGACTCGTCTTTCCAGCACAAATCACAGATACTCAATGGAATTAGTATTTGGGGAAATGGAACGTCACCATGTTGTGCAATCTAAGGAGTCTAAAAGCAACGGAATTCTGATGTAAACTGCACAAAAGAAAACGCTTCATGACGAAACATAATAAATGTGGCGCAAGTCACTATTTGGACTTAAAGGGGTGTAAGCCTGGGAATTGTTCAAGAAATAAAGTGGACCCATCACCTCCTGGAAAACTTAATGCACTAAAGACCAACATATAAAATTATATATATAATATATATATATATATATATATATATATATATATATATATATATTTAAAATATTTCCTATTTTGGCAATTAAAAGGTACTTACATCTTTTGCCATGTTACCAAATATGCAGAAGTAAGCAGGATTGCCACCCAGTTGAAACGTCTGCAAAAAAATAAAATATGAAGAAATATGGTCAACTTAAAAAAAAAAAAAAAAAAAAAAAAAAAAAAGAGTAAAGTCAAGTCAATCTATTTAGAGCCAAAGTAGGGATGCCAGCCAGAAGAAAGTATTCACAAGTTCTCGAAAAGATCCTTGTTGCAGCCATGTGATTTTCTAGGCCACATGGACAGCAACATTCAGTCTATGAAATTAGTTTATGGAAGAGAACTTGTCTCCTGATGTGTTTCTTAGAGCACTCGTATGTCCCAATCCTGTTATTCCACCTACAAATGTTATTACAAAATGAACAACTGGTGCATCCCTACTCAGCCCGACACATGAGCAAGTAATTAATTTATACATTTCTATGACGGATAACAGGAGCAGCAAAATGTTAGAATCTGAGAGCACCATAATGCAGGAGCAGAGACCCTGATTCCAGCAATGTGTCACTCACTGGCTTGTGGTTTGCTGTTACTTAAAAAATCCCTCAACGGTGCTCGTAAATACAGATCTGTCTCCAATATTCCCTTTATTTCTAAACTCCTGGAGCTCTCGGTCCACTCTGCTATCTCTCAGATCACTTTCTACTTGACCCTTTACACTCTACTGAAACTGCCCTTACTAAAGTCTCTTATGATCTACTAACCGCTATAACGATTACAACTCCGTGCTGATTCTCCTGGATGTCTCTGCAGCATTCGACACTGTTGATCACAAACTCCTCCTCACTATGCATTGCTCTATGGGCCTCACGGACACCTCTATGACCGCTCCTTCACTGTATTTTTTTTGCTGGTTCCTCTTCCCCTTACTGTCGAGGTTCCTCAAGGCTCAGTCCTAGGCCCCCTCCTCTTCTCCTTATATACTGCCCCTATTGGATAGTCAGTGACCATTTTGGTCAAGGAATAAAATGGTCCGACTCAAAATATATAATAAATTGGGCTCAGTAATACAATGCAGGATGTGCTGTAAATGTTTTCACAATAATTTGGGAAAGTTATGAAATGTCCTATAAATGTGTTCTGTTCCTGATCTAAGGATCTGGTCTGTGAGATGAATCTGTGCTGCACTTTATGTACATGCTCAGTAGTGACCAGTGCTGTGGAGTCTGAGTCAAGGGAATTGAGGACGGTTTGGTTACCGACTCCACAGCCCTGACCCGAACTTCCCACTCCCATCTCCCAGACTTCACGTGTGTTACACCAACTTTGGAAAGTGCTGTGAAATATGTTGGCGCTATAGAAATAAAACTGATTATATTATTAATCAGCGTTTTATCAGCAGGAGCTTATCACCACAGGACCAGCGACCACACAACGACTTACCAACGATCACGGCCAGGTCGTATCGCTGGTCGTGATCGTTGGTAAATCGTTTTGTGTAACGGTACCATAAGTGTCCCGTGCCTCCTAGTCCAACCCTGCCTGCTACCACCACTGATTAGCAACTGTCACTATACAATGTACACAGAAAGCTATGAGGTGGGCGATGTTAGACACAGATTAACAAGTTAGCGCTGCTCAATCTGCTGCAGAGAAAACTGCAACCTTCAAAACTGCTGCTCCCAGTATTTTAAGTGATATATCACTGGAATCTGGATCTTTATTCCTACCTCATGGTGCTGTCAATTACAAAATTGTTGTTTCAAAAGGAATATATTTATTCAAACAAATGAGCCGATACTTTCTTCCGCTCAGATAGAATGTGAATGCTGCAGCTGATTAACAGACGGTGATTGGCTGCAGCTCATGTTCTATTCCCACCGGATACTGACCCAAGCAGATGAGAAGGAAACTGCAGGGCTGAGTATGGAAGGGTAGCACCAGTCCTCCATGAGCCCATAAACACGAGTTATTCAGTAGTGGAAAATACCTTTAAAAAGGTACATACAATTAACCTCATACTGTATTTTCAAAGCAATGGTAGGAAACACATCTGGAAGAGCGAGAGGTCTGGATGCACGGACAGCTATACAGAACCAGATACCTCTCTTGCAAAGCTCCACTTCAGAAGAGGCTTTCATCATTATGTGGTTGGGTAAGTAACTGGACCATCTGTTTTCCTGCCATCACTCAAACTTCCGGCGGAACATACAGTCAGCTGTGTAAATGAAGGTAATTTATTCATAATGCTTATTTAGTATCCACCATTGCTGTATTCTGTACATTCGTCTCCATTTCCACTGGGATTAATCTACTTTACCTTCTCTAGAGGAACAGATGCACCCACTTCAATACATTTCATAAGAATAGGGTACCAAGTCAAATCTGAGTGTGGTCCTGTAGGGCCAGCCACCGAGACGGCATGTTGCCCTCATGATCGCCTTATGCTCATGTGGGTTTCCTGCTCACACATTACAAAACGCAATGCATAGGAAAGCCATGAGCACTATCAGAAGAGAGAGGGGGAGAGACTACCGATTTCCTAGATGTTATGAGCAGGGCTATGGAGTCTAAGCCCATTTTGGTGGAGTTGAAGTCATGGAAATTGAGGAGTCGGGAGTCTGAGGTTTGGCTTACCGACTCCACAGCCCTGGCAAGGCTGTGGAGTCTGAGTCGTGGAGCTGGAACCCATTTTGGTGGAGTCGGAGTCAAGGAATTTGAGGAGTTGGAGGTTTGCCTTACCAACGCCACAAGCCTGGTTATGAGAAAAGTTGAGAATCGTAACATGCCCTGTATACTGTGGATCTGCAGGAAAGGCAACAATCTCCAGCAACTCGGGAAGCTCAGGCCCTAGGATCCTGTAAACTGAGCAGGAACTTGCTTTGATAGTAATCAAGCTAAACTTTTCGTAGAGTGAGGCATCACAAACCCATTGTGCCAGATAGCATTTGTTGTAGCTTTCTAGCAGCACTGGATATCTATTGAGTTTTTCGAAGCTTCTTTTTATCTCCTACTGTCAAAAAAATAAAATGTCCCTGGAACAGATCAACTGTCTACTAAAATAAAGTAATTTGATAACCACTGTGTTCCTTGGCGAGGCTGCATCCTCATTGTAAGAATAGCGGCAGGTAGGACACTGGGTGCTCTGTGCTGCAATATCAGACAGAAGAGATACTGAAGTGCTACAAGATATTCATAATAGCGGAGAGGCACTGTAATGCTGTGTGCACACGTTCCGAATTTTTCGTTTTTTTTTTTTTTGCTATAAAAACCACGATAAAACACTTAAAATACACATACATATGCATCCCATCATTTATAATGCATTCTGCAACTTTTGTGCACATGTTTTTCGCAGAAAAAAACGCAGCATGTTCATTAATTTTGCGGATTTCCCACTATATTATTGCATCCCAGAACCTCCGGAAAAAAAAAGCAAAAAATATGCAAAAAAAACACGCATGCGGATTTCTTGCAGAAAATGTTCAGTTTTGTTCAGGAAATTTCTGCAAGAAATCCTGACGTGTGCACATAGCCTAAGACAGTGCTTGCCGTACTGGGAGGTCTGGAGCCTCCTCTAGTTGTTGGTGCCACTGGGGAGTCAGGTTTCCTAGAAGTGATCATAACCTGCAGTTTATTCTATGGCTGCAACATTTAATGGGATTTCGATTTTCCTTCATTCTGATAACACTCACTCTCCCTGGGTCCAACACTGGGTCTCTGCCGCTGGTGACTACTTGCCAGATATAGGTCATGTCAGCAGCACCGCAGCCAAAGGGCCCAACAGATTATGCTATCCGAGCTCTGCGATGGGCTGCAGCCGGTAAGCAGTCACTGGAGCAGTGGCAGAAGGCCAGCGCAGGACACAGGGACGATCAGTAGCGTTAGTTTTTTGTTATTATTATTTTTTGATCAGAAGGTTAAAAAAGGTAAATTGAGAATGGTACTCTAACTTCACTGTTCCTAGAGGTGGTGATGCCCCAACATCATCTTGGTCGGTTTGGTTGAGGCCCCAACAGAAAAAGGGAAGACAATCCATGCAGACTACAATCCACCCACTCAGATTTTCACATGCACTAGGCCTAAAGCCAAACAGCAGGCCGCCGACTGTGTGCAACCATGGAGGTGCAGGATACATGACCAGAAAGATAGGACACGGCTGTCAACCCCTAGTCTATAAACACGCCAATCTCATCCATGCCACCCTTGTGCACCGCTACCGTCACCTCTGAATCATAGGTCACACAGCACTGGGGTCACCCAGGGTCAGGGGATTGTGTATCTGCTCCCCTCCCATCTATCACCCTCCAAAGTAAGACCAGAGCGCTCGAAGCTCTTGCAGGGCGGGATGAGACATCTGGGAGGGAGAGTAATAGAAAAATACACGCCATACACATTGACAGGAGGATGGTGGGCAGCCTCGGACGCCTGACATGCCACACACACTGACAGGATGGTGGGCAGCCTCGGACCCCTGATGTACCCCACACACACTGACAGGAGGATTGTGGGCAGCCTCGGACCCCTGATGTGCCCCACACACACTGACAGGAGGATTGTGGGCAGCCTCAGACCCCTGACGTGCCCCACACACTGGCAGAGGAGGATGGTGGGCAGCCTCGGACCCCTGATGTGCCCCACACACAGAGGAGGATGGTGGGTAGCCTCGGACCCCTGACGTGCCACACACACATTGAGAGCAGGATGGTGGGCAGCCTCTGACCCCTGACGTGCCCCACACACACTGACAGGAGGATGGTGGGCAGCCTCGGACCCCTGACGTGCCCCACACACACTGACAGGAGGATGGTGGGCAGCCTCGGACCCCTGAGGTGCCCCACACACACTGGCAGAGGAGGATGGTGGGCAGCCTTGGACCCCTGAGGTGCCCCACACACACTGGCAGAGGAGGATGGTGGGCAGCCTTGGACCCCTGAGGTGCCCCACACACACTGGCAGAGGAGGATGGTGGGCAGCCTCGGACCCCTGAGGTGCCCCACACACACTGGCAGAGGATGGTGGGCAGCCTCGGACCCCTGGGGTGCCCCACACACACTGGCAGAGGAGGATGGTGGGCAGCCTCGGACCCCTGAGGTGCCCCACACACACTGGCAGAGGAGGATGGTGGGCAGCCTCGGACCCCTGGGGTGCCCCACACACACTGGCAGAGGAGGATGGTGGGCAGCCTTGGACCCCTGAGGTGCCCCACACACACTGACAGGAGGATGTTGGGCAGCCTTGGACCCCTGAGGTGCCCCACACACACTGACAGGAGGATGGTGGGCAGCCTTGGACCCCTGAGGTGCCCCACACACACTGGCAGAGGAGGATGGTGGGCAGCCTCGGACCCCTGAGGTGCCCCACACACTGGCGGAGGAGGATGGTGGGCAGCCTCGGACCCCTGAGGTGCCCCACACACTGGCGGAGGAGGATGGTGGGCAGCCTCGGACCCCTGAGGTGCCCTACACACAGACAGGAGGATGGTGGGCAGCCTCGGACCCCTGAGGTGCCCCACACACTGGCGGAGGATGGTGGGCAGCCTCGGACCCCTGAGGTGCCCTACACACAGACAGGAGGATGGTGGGCAGCCTCGGACCCCTGAGGTGCCCCACACACTGGCGGAGGATGGTGGGCAGCCTTGGACCCCTGAGGTGCCCTACACACAGACAGGAGGATGGTGGGCAGCCTCGGACCCCTGAGGTGCCCCACACACACTGGCAGAGGAGGATGGTGGGCAGCCTCGGACCCCTGGGGTGCCCCACACACACTGGCAGAGGAGGATGGTGGGCAGCCTTGGACCCCTGAGGTGCCCCACACACACTGACAGGAGGATGTTGGGCAGCCTTGGACCCCTGAGGTGCCCCACACACACTGACAGGAGGATGGTGGGCAGCCTTGGACCCCTGAGGTGCCCCACACACACTGGCAGAGGAGGATGGTGGGCAGCCTCGGACCCCTGAGGTGCCCCACACACTGGCGGAGGAGGATGGTGGGCAGCCTCGGACCCCTGAGGTGCCCCACACACTGGCGGAGGAGGATGGTGGGCAGCCTCGGACCCCTGAGGTGCCCTACACACAGACAGGAGGATGGTGGGCAGCCTCGGACCCCTGAGGTGCCCCACACACTGGCGGAGGATGGTGGGCAGCCTCGGACCCCTGAGGTGCCCTACACACAGACAGGAGGATGGTGGGCAGCCTCGGACCCCTGAGGTGCCCCACACACTGGCGGAGGATGGTGGGCAGCCTTGGACCCCTGAGGTGCCCTACACACAGACAGGAGGATGGTGGGCAGCCTCGGACCCCTGAGGTGCCCCACACACACTGGCAGAGGATGGCGGGCAGCGTCAGACCCCCTATACCCCTCCATGTATGCAGGAGGCAGGATAGGCCGTGATTCCAGTAGCCAGGCTGGCACTGCTCCGTGCATATACCCGTGGCGGGAACATTAAAGCCCGCTCCCTCCCGGTGGGGACACAGGCAGCCATGTTAGCAGTGCCCCGGTGCCAGGCTGCGCGGTGGGGTAGGCCGCACACAGCGTGGACTGCACAGATCCGGGACTAGCGCTCACCGTGTCCCGAGCTCAGGGCCTCACCCCGGACACCCGCTCCAGGTCAGCGCTCCGAGCCGTCAGCAGAGGGTGCAGGCCCGCTCATGTGAGTGGGGGAGGCGGAGGAGGGCCAGCAGCTGCGGTGCACGCAGCACACAACACGGCGGCGCTGGCTGCGGCCTAGGCCCGTACCGGAGATGCTGTGCGGGAGGCCGTCACGGGGAGACGGGTGCAGGATCGGGCGGCAGCAGGGGATGCAGCATCCTCAGTGGCCCCTACTTCTCAGCACGGCGCGGGCCCTCTCCACACTGGCCGCGGTCACCGCTGCTCTTCCGTGTCGGCCCGGCTGCTAGGTGCTCGGACCCGGTGACTGTCTCCCCGTATGCCCGCGCACTGCCGCCTTCCTCCCAGGCCCGTCTTCTCTTCCTCCTCTCGCTGTATCCTCCCTTCCCGTCACCTCAAACAAAAAACCGAGCTTGGCGGCGTCTGGCCGACCTGCACGGCGATTGGTTGAAAGGGGTTTCACGTCAGGAAACGTAACTCCGCCCCCCGCCAGCTCCGGTTAGCAGTTCTCCATGCTGTTTGGGTAGAATTGCAGCTAGCAAGTGACGCCATGAGACCTGGCGCGCTGATTGGCCATCCTGGGCGTCAATGAGGAGGAAGGCGTGTTTATGGGAACTCGTGCACGGGTCCGTGACGTCATCAACTGACTGAAAGATTCCTCTGGCTCTGGTCCAGCTGTTCCTGTGTGTCCTGTAGGAGGCGCCGTGCACTGCTCACCTGCTGGACTAGCAGCCCCGACCCTGCACACACAGAGCTACTGCCGGAGCCCTCCCTGCTGCACTGCACCGAGCCACTGCACCGCACAGAGCCACTGCAAGCGCCCTCCCTGCTGCACTGCTGCACCAAGCCACTGCGGGCGCCCTCCCTGCTGCACTACTGCACCCAGTCACTGCAGGCACCCTCCCTGCTACACAGCACCAAGCCACTGCAAGTGCCCTCCCTACTGCACCCAGTCACTGCGGGCGCCCTCCCTGCTGCACTGTGCACCGAGCCACTGCGGGCGCCCTCCCTGCTGCACTGTGCACCGAGCCACTGCAAGCGCCCTCCCTGCTGCACTGTGCCCCGAGCCACTGCAAGCGCCCTCCCTGCTGCACTGTGCACCGAGCCACTGCACCGCACAGAGCCACTGCGGGCGCCCTCCCTGCTGCACTGTGCACCGAGCCACTGCAAGCGCCCTCCCTGCTGCACTACTGCACCCAGTCACTGCAGGCACCCTCCCTGCTACACAGCACCAAGCCACTGCAAGTGCCCTCCCTACTGCACCCAGTCACTGCGGGCACCCTCCCTGCTGCACTGTGCACCGAGCCACTGCGGGCGCCCTCCCTGCTGCACTGTGCACCGAGCCACTGCAAGCGCCCTCCCTGCTGCACTGTGCACCGAGCCACTGCAAGCGCCCTCCCTGCTGCACTGTGCACCGAGCCACGGCAAGCGCCCTCCCTGCTGCACTACTGCACCCAGTCACTGCAGGCACCCTCCCTGCTACACAGCACCAAGCCACTGCAAGTGCCCTCCCTACTGCACCCAGTCACTGCAGGCGCCCTCCCTGCTACACTGCACAGAGCAACTGCAGACACCCTCCCTACTGCACAGAGCAACTGCAGATGCCCTCCCTACTGCACAGAGCTACTGCGGGCACCTTCCCTTCTGCACTGCACCCAGTCACTGCAGGCACCCTCCCTGCTGCACCGCACAGAGCTACTGTAGGCGCCCTCCCTTCTGAACCTAACCCAGTCACTGCAGGCACCCTCCCTGCTGCACCGCACAGAGCTACTGTAGGCGCCCTCCCTTCTGAACCTAACCCAGTCACTGCAGGCACCCTCCCTGCTGCACAGCACAGAGCTACTGCAGGCGCCCTCCCTTCTGCACTGCACCCAGTCAGTGCAAGCACCCTCCGTGCTGCACCGCAGAGCCACTGCAGGCGCCCTCCCTGCTACACTGCACCTAGCAACTGCCCTCCCTACTGCACAGAGCTACTGCAGGCGCCATCCCTTCTGCACTGAAACCAGTCACTGCAGGCACCCTCTCTGCTGCACCCAGTCACTGCATGCACCCTCCCAACTACACAGAGCCACTGTGGATGCCCTCCCTGCTGTACTGCCAGTCTTATGGAGTAATCATGGTGACCCCTCTGCTGTCCTGCCCTACTTGCACAGAGCCACTGTGGGCGCCGCCCCTGCAGGTGCCCTCCCAGCCTTAGGGTAGTCACTGCATCCTTTTTGTACCGCCGGCCTTACATAGTAGTCACTGTGCCATAAGTACCAGAGGAGTGCAGTGCTTCTACAGGGGCAGGCATACAGCATAGGGGATCAGCCCAGCATATGGCAAGGTGACCGCTTTCCTCCCACCACTATTAGGCTGCCGTCACACTAGCAGTATTTGGTCAGTATTTCACATCAGTATGTGTAAGCCAAAACCAGGAGTGGGTGATAAATACAGAAGTGGTGACGTGTTTCTATTATACTTTTCCTCTGACTGTTCCATTCCTGGTTTTGGCTTACACATACTGATGTAAAATACTGATTGTGTGACCGTAGCATTAGGCAGATGGGGTGATGTCAAGCACAGTCCTGGCAGTGGGGGTCAGGGTGTGTTGGTGTCACCAGAAACCTCAGTGACCTGGCATCTCTCAGACGGGGGTATGTGCCCCCCAATAACAATTATACCAGCCCTGGGGCTGATGAGAGCATATAAGTGAGAGGACTTTCACCCCTCACCACCCTGCAGCCCCTTCTGGTCTTTGTGACAGTTTTTCTAATTATTCATTTGTGCTGCTGAGAGCTGTAACTTTTTGCATTTTATTTTCTTTTAAAGGCGAGATTTATGCTTCCTCAGCACCAGTTTTAGGATCAAATAACATTATTATCACTTTTTTCTGGAAACATTAATAAAATGCAGTGACTGGATGTCGAGTCACAGCGAGCACATACATTCTAATCTTACTCCGATTTATACAGATGTCTGTATCCTTTATTCAAGCACGCCGAAGATACTGTGTTAGCACCTAAGCGTGCTCTGATAAAGGGCGCAGACGGCCGTATAAATTGGAGCAAGATTAGAATGCAGTGCAGGACTGGCTGGCGGCTCTCCTGACCATGAAACTACATATCATACATGAAGTGGTCACGATCGGGTTGGGAGATCAGCGACCGGTCCGAGCACTGCATTCCAATCTCACTCCTATTTATACCGCCATCTGACCGTGCCCTAACACGGTGTAGTGACTGCTCTTGGATACTGCAAAACAGCGCCATTTATTTGAAGAGCCAATCTGCAGCTACTCAGTGACAGAGCTGTGCACTTCCACTCTTATCACAGCTGGCCGCTGGCACAGCCGTGTGCTGGGGGTCCTATGGAATTCAACCCTGCGGTTCCCTTGACAAACCAGCATGTGCCCAGAGAGCAGACAGAAGTTTTCCTGTTCATGTGGGTTTGCCAAGCATACTGCTTGGGGAATGATACCAGCATACTCCAGTGATTAGTGATGGCGCTTCTGGACCAGTCAGGGTACAAGTGCAGCAACATTATGCATTATTTTACAGACTGCAGTAATATAGGCGTCATTTAAAACATTATTAGGAGCCCGATAAAGCTTCTAATCCATTATTGGGGTAAATCCTTCGGACCAGATCCCTTGAATTTAAGGACTCTTTCTCACTTGTTACTTTGGTATGTGTGCTATCCATCATTTTTACAGTTGGATTATGGACCCATGGCAATTATTGTGCTTAGTCACATCTCTTTTTATGTAGCAGACCTAAAGTCAGCAATAAAAGGAAAAAAAAAAATATTTGATCTGTTGCCGTGCAGCACAGCAACATCTGCAAGGAGTTTGTATGTTCTCCCCGTGGTTGCGAGCGTTTCCTCCGGGTTCCTCCCACACACACACCAAAGACATACTGGTAGAAAAATTAGATTGTGAGCCCCTTTGGGGAGAGTGATGATAATGTGTGTAAAGCGCTGTGGAATATGATAGCGCTATATAAGCAAAGCATAATAAATATGTATTCTGAATCATACTTGTCAATTAATTAAGCTACACTTTTTTTTAAATTCATAAGAGAAAAAAGACCAGATGCATTAAGGATTGTAAAAACTAATACAGGTGTCCAACAATAAAAGAATGGGCCATTTTCCCATACCTGGAAAAGAGCAGATGTGTGAAAGCAGCCTGGGTCCGGTCTTTTCTACTAATGAACTTGCAGAACGCTAAAAATCAAATCTTAGTAATTATCAGACGTGAGCATGTTGTTTGATACCACATCACCGATAAATCCATCACATTGGACCTGGAAGTTGTCGCCTCACATATAGCAGCCAAAGGGCAATAAAAATGTCAACTGTTACACTGAAATTTATTATTTTACCACCCTGGTGACTTCCCAAACCTGAATCACTACAATGTTTGCTGTGTGGAAGGTGCGAAGGGTGTAATGAGGCAGCAGTGAAGTTAGAAGAAAACAGCATACCAGTTTTTCACCTCATTTCTAAGCACGAGTATTTTAAACAAGTTTATGAAGTAGTTCAGTCACTCGGAAAAGTTGATAACTGAAATGAGAGTTGAGAGCCAGGATGGTTTGAAATAAGAATTGTTGATGCAGTCCTTTACAAAAGAGAAAACTTCACAGAAACTGCTGGTTTCAACAAGTACATAAAATATTTTGTCTGTTTATGCATGGCCGTGGAGGGCCTGGGCGCCGACTGTACACGGCCGTGGAGGGCCTGGGCGCCGACTCTACACGGCCGTGGAGGGCCTGGGCGCCGACTGTACACGGCCGTGGAGGGCCTGGGCGCCGACTCTACACGGCCGTGGAGGGCCTGGGCGCCGACTGTACACGGCCGTGGAGGGCCTGGGCGCCGACTGTACACGGCCGTCGAGGGCCTGGGTGCCGATTGTACACGGCCGTCGAGGGCCTGGGCGCCGACTGTACACGGCCGTGGAGGGCCTGGGCGCCGACTGTACACGGCCGTGGAGGGCCTGGGCGCCGATTGTACACGGCCGTGGAGGGCCTGGGCGCCGATTATCTGGAGGAAAAAAAAAACTAAGGAATGCATGTGACCACAGAGTCTCCTCGCTCCATATTGCGACACTGTATTGCATAGGTTGGATTGTACTTTACCACTAGGACATCATAAATATGGACTAGTTGGACCAGAGTGTATTTGTATATAATCAGCTATCCAGGAGCATGCATCAGATTCTCCCATAAGTGATACGTCAGGAAATACTCCCAGGTGAAGGATCAAGTGTAATGTGAACATGTGGACATCATACCTGTGCAAGTCACAGCTTGTGAGTCAGACCCTTTTTGCTATTTGAAGAATGATTTGCAAATAGAAATTATTGCAAAGGTTGTATGTAAAATTCAGGATAGTTGAGGTGTAGAAATAGTTTCAAAAATACATAGGTGCTGATTTATGATAGTCTTTGCAGCTCTTAGCTGCTGCACAGAAGTGGTAATTACGTGATATCGAAGTTTCTTTTAAAAAATAAAGGCACAATTTACATGAGAAATCCATAAATCCCATACACTTCGCAGGAACTATAACCCGCTACTTTTTTTTTTTGCGCATGAAAATACGCAGCAAAGAAAATGCACCAAATGAGCACTGTGAAAAACTAGCCCAAAAAGTATGTGTAAAAGACTTTTTTTTTTTTTTTTTTTTTTTTTAAGGTGGATTGTGCCTGTAAACCACCCACATGGCCCTAAAAAAGCAACAAAAATAATGAACATATGCATAGTAATGTCAAAATGGCTTATTATGCATATGTTCCATCTTTTGTAACTTCTTTTATCCGCTTCTGAAGCGGTATCACAGTTAAAAGAAATGAGTGGTCCAGTCTTCTGGAGGGTTCTGCTTGAAAGCCAACATAATGTTGTATATGAAATAAATTTTTTTTAAAAAAACACGCTAGTGGCAAAGTCACCGCAGAAGTCAGAAAATACACTTCAGGGAAAACATGGCCAGCGGTTTCCTTCTGCATCTTCTGTATCAAAAACAATGCGGGTGTGCCAGCATCTATAAGACAATGCGTATAAACTAGACGCATCAGCATAACCACCCATTCTCCAATCAGTAACAGGTCCGCTTTAGTAGGAAAGCAGAATATAGCAAAACCAAGTCACTTTCTAGCAAATGTTGGGCCATATCAATAATGGTACATTGCAGACCAGTACTGTCACTTTTCAGAACAGTCCGATCCGGCAAGTTCAAGATCAAAACAATCGGCCTCAGAGTTGTAGACAACATATCGTTGTTATATAATATCTTCACCCACTCAGGAATGTAAAAGTACATGTTACGTATATAGGTCAGTTACCAACATTTATCACTTTAAAGCAGACGGCAAGGGCGTGGGAGCACGAATAGTTAACAGCAGGAAAGGAAAGAGTTGTCATTATAGCTCACTGCCTTAGGCCGGGGTCACACATGCGAGTTTTACGGACGTAAGAGCGCAGAAACTACGTCCGTAAAACTCGCATAACATACGGCACAATTATTCTCAATGGGGCTGCTCCTATTAGCCGTATATTACGGTTCAGTATTATACGGCTTTCTACGGCCGTACAAAATCGCAGCATGCTGCGTTTGTCAGCGTATTGCGCAAAAAAATCGCCAATGAAAGTCTATGGGGGCGAGAAAAATACGGATTCCACACGGACCAGCAGTGTGACTTGCGAGAAATACGCAGCGGTGTTAGTGAAAAGTCGGTAATTCAATTGCCGGCTTTTCATTTCTCCTGCACAAACCCGACAGGATATGAGACATGGTTTACATACAGTAAACCATCTCATATCCCCATTTTTTTTGCATATTCCACACTACTAATGTTAGTAGTGTGTATGTGCAAAATGTTGGCGCTGTAGCGTGTAAAATAAAGGGTTAAATGGCGGAAAAAATTGGCGTGGGCTCCCGCGCAATTTTCTCCGCCAGAATGGTAAAGCCAGTGACTGAGGGCAGATATTAATAGCCAGGAGAGGGTCCATGGTTATTGGCCCCCCCGTGGCTAAAAACATCTGCCCCCAGCCACCCCAGAAAAGGCACATCTGGAAGATGCGCCTATTCTGGCACAAAAATGGGGATATGAGATGGTTTACTGTATGTAAACCATGTCTCATATCCTGTCGGGTTTGTGCAGGAGAAATGAAAAGCCGGCAATTGAATTACCGGCTGTTCACAGATATCGCGCTGAATGAAATCTAAATACAGAATATATATATGTGTCTCAATGACATATATATATATATATATATATATATATATATATATATATATATATATATATATATATATATATATATATATATATATATATATACACACTGTATATATGTTTTCCCTAACATTTGAGCACATAAATCCATTAGATGTCGGTTTTGCAAGCCTGCGCGAAAATCTCGCAGTACGGATGGCCATACGGATTACATACGGAGGATGCCATGCGCAAAATACGCTGACACACCCTGACTACGGATCAATATTTTGGGAACATTTCTCCGTATTACGGCCGTAGTACGGACGTATAATACGTGGCGTATTGTCTTACGCCAAGTGTGACTCCAGCCTTAGACTTTCATCTAGTATGTTTGATGGCAAGAAGCTATACTAACGACATACTAAGGCCACGTTCACACATTCAGTATTTGCTCAGAATTTTACCTCAGTATGTGTAAGCCAAGGACCACTTCTGTATTTATCACCCTCTCCTGGTTCTGGCTTACAGATACTGAGGTAAAATACTGGCAAAATACAGGTGTGAATGTGGTCTTAGGGTATGTGCACACGTAGAATGATCCTCAGCGGATTTTTCCGCAGTGGATTTGATAAATCCGCAGGGCAATAACTGCGCGTTTTTCCTGCGGATTTACCGCTGTTTTTGTGCGGATTCCACTGCGGTTTTACACCTGCGGTTTTCTATTATGGAGCAGGTGTAAAACCGCTGCGGATTCTGCACAAAGAATTGACATGCTGCGGAATGTAAACCGCTGCGTTTCCGCGCAGTTTTTTCTGCATCATGTGCACTGCGGATTGCGTTTCCCATAGGTTTACATTGTACTGTAAACGCATGGGAAACCGCTGCGGACCTGCAGCTGTGGAAACTCTGCGGATCCGCAGCAAAGTCCGCAGCGTGTGAACATAGCCTCAAAGTCAGTGTGATCCCAACAATCTTCAATTGAAGAACTGAAAAATGTCTACAGCAGGATCAGTGTTTTAGATCACATAACTCAAACTCCTAAACCACATTCCTGTTTTGTTTTTGTTTTTTTCAATGCTCTTTCATTGGATAATCTCCAGAATGTATATTTCTAATTCACTGACGTATTGGCGTGTATAGTTTTTAAATAAAAATGGTTTATGCAATGACCCCAACATTAAAACGGTATGTCACTTGAAGATAACCCCCGCTTGAAATTAACCAGTCGATTAGGGGAGATAAAGATTTCTGGTACTGTAAAATTTTTTGGGGTACACAAGAACTTTGGGTTATATGCTGCCACTACGAATTCATCTTAGAAAACTAAGCTGACTCCTCCCCAACAGGCTATACCTGGGCAGCGGACAACCAGCTATTGAGTTGGTGCCAATGTAGTAAGATGACCAAAACCAAGACCCACCTAAACAAGGGAGGGGGATGTATCCCCAATGAAAGCTACAAGGTAGATTTTATAGTAAGTACCAAAAATCTTTTTATTTCAGTCACTTTATTAGGGGACACAGGAAAAATGAAACATCCAAAAGCTGTCTCTGGGGTGGGAAAACTAACAACAGTACTACAGAAGATAGAATCACAATCCCTCAGGTTACTACTAACTACTACTTGTACTACTTGTTTGTAGTACTTTTCTGCTAAGACTTGCATCCCTAGACACAAAGGTGTTGTCAGAAGAGTAAGCAGTGGCCTTATGGACTAGAAGAACAACAGACACCTGGAGGTCCAAGACCCAGGAGGCTCTTACCCTACAAGTGGAGAGAGCCATGCTCTGACAGTGGCACTCTAGCTTAATTTCACACTAGCGTTCGGCAGGGCTGCGGACTTCCTCCGTGAAGCCCCGCCCACTGCCACGCCTCTAGCTTTAACATTGGGTATGCATGCCATGCGGATGTATGCAGATGCCTCTGCATGCATCGTTTTCACACTGCGCTGACTGCAACAAAATACAACATGTTTCGTTTGGCGCAGGTCGGTGCAGCGGGAAAACGATGCATGCGGAGGGATCCGCATACATCCGCATGGCCTGCGTACCCAATGTTAAAGCTAGGGTACGCAGGACGCATGCAGCCGTAGGTGGAGCTGAATGAAGAGGTGCGGCAGTGGGCAGGGCTTCACGGAGGAAGTCCGCAGCCCTGCCGAACGCTAGTGTGAAACTAGCCTTAGCATGATCTTCTGCACTGATAGATTGAAACCAGTGAACAATGATAACCCTAAAGATGATCTGACCTCAAGGGATGACCCACAAGGCAACCCAACGTCTAAAAGGAGCTGTGACAGAGGTACAGCTGCATAACTCTGACTACTCAGGTTGTCTAAGGACTTATCAAGGAGATTAGAAGCAAATTGACTATCAGAAGGAAAGCAATCTTATCAACATGGTGAAATAGAACACGTTAAGGAGGAGACTACTCTGTCACGGAGGAGAGACAGGTGAGAGATTCCACTAGGAGCCTCGTATGATCAAAGAGACTGCTAGAGAGCACTATAGAAAAGGATAGTTCCTAACCAAGGCTCCCCAGACCCATGTCAGCCTCCAAATGACACTTACGGTACCGAAACTGAAGAGTTGAGTGTCAGCTGTCCAGGTGTAGACTACTGGGGAGGAGTCAGCTTTTTTCTAATGGTAAAATAGCATCAAGTAAAAAATATAGCGGTAGAGAGGGAGATTACAGACCTGTGGTGCCACCACCCCTACGCGCATTTCGGCATGTGTGCCTTCTTCTCCCGGGAGAAGGCACACATGCAGAAACGCGCGTAGGGGTGGTGGCACCACGGGTCTGAGGTAATTATGTCTTGACTGTACTTTGTAATCTCCCTCTCCAGCTCTATAATATTTTTTACTTGATGCTATTTCACCAGTGGAGCTATTTGTCTCACTATGGATTGAAATGGCTATGCATATGATTAGTGATTGGTGGAGGGCGTTGGAATGATAATTATTATTATATGCCTCTGACCTGTGGTTCCACTCTGTAGTTTTGTCCATCATAGAATCCAGCAATACTGTTATGGCTTAATGAATTTTATACCAAAGGGTTTAATAAAATAATCTTTTTATGATCAATCTGATCCTTTATGTGCATCTTTTCTTTATATATTTAATGATATTTTTGCACTGGATTTTCTAGTAAGTAATTCCCTGCAAGGGCACAGGTGTTTAATGATTATTAACACTGTGCATTGTTACCTAAATCTGTTAATAATGTATATCAAGTAGTGTAAGGGTCACCATTACTGTACATCTATAGCAGAAAATGTAACAGCGAGATTGACCAATAGGACCTTCATAAGACCAATATGGATTCAATAAGTGTGAGAAAAAGACCAGTGAGACCCACATGAAAAAGACCAGTGAGGATTCAGTAACTGTAGGAGTAAAACCAGTAAGGAATCAGTAACTAGGTGTAAGACCAATAAGATCCACAGTAAAGGGAAAGGTTAAGGATTCAGAAACTGGGGGAGTAAGACAAGTAAGAGATGGTGCGTTTTACAACATTCTTCTGATACTTGGTTTGTCTCCTCCACAATAAAATTTAGTACATATAATAGAAAATAAAAACAGCACATGGATGATCAACGGCAATAAACACACATTTAGCAGCTCATCTGCAGACACCTCGTATCCAGTCTATGTAGTCAAGAAACTGTTCACATTCTCTTTATTTCACCTTCAATTAATACAGCCATGTACATTATCCCTGATAGCATTAGTGTCCATTCATTTAAAAGGGTATTCCCATGATAGCAAGTGATGGCATGACAAATGCCATGACTGATTACCGTAGTTAAGGTCTGACTGCCAGGACTCCCACAGACACTGCTCCTCCACAGACTTTAAATGATTATTCCCATCTATAATGTGATGGTACATCGTAAAATTAAGATTAGTGGGAGTCTGACTTCTTGGACACCCCTTCAATTCCTGGCAGATATGGGATCTTTGCTGTACATGGTATAACCAATAGGAAATTTGGCCCCTCCATTTCTCGCAGTCTATGAGGTCTCTGAGGTCAGACTTTTACTGATAAGAAGTTTAAGACATATGACAACATTTTAGGATGGGAATAACCCTTAAGTCGAGTAAATACCTAGCAAACTTAGGTCACTGGTGAAAATTCATGGACGATTCATAGTAAGAGTGAGATCTGTGGGAAACCTAGGCAGCAGAAGAAAAAACGTGCAAAGTTCCTTTACAACAAGAACAAAAACTTGGTCCTATACTTGTCCCCAATTCTCTAGAATATGATTCCTTTTATTAATTGTAAGAGCTTTAATGTTGTGTTATAGCATTTGGTCTCTGTGAAACTGGAATGAGTTAACAGTCAGTACCAAAAAATAGTACCAGCGACACAATTGGTACCATTACCGATATGTGCAACAAGAGCAGTGCACTGCCTAACCGGAAATACAAAAATAACATTATCTCAATTAAAAAAAAAAAAAAAAAAAAAAAAAAAAGAAATTAGTCCACAACTTGGGATACCTTTTCCAAAAGTTATTAAAATTAACTTTTACAAGATGACCAGCTTCGCTCTCTCATTGGGAACACTTTGTCTTGCCACACACACATAAGATTACGGGAATGTGCACACGGTGTTGTAGACAAGTTATCTTCAAAAATGCTTGAAAATCTGCTAAAATAACTTTACCTGTTCATTTCTATTGGAAAAGGATTTGCTCTTCACATGTATTTTTCCACTTCAGGTTTTGAAAACGCTTGGTGGGAGAAATTGTCACTTCTTTGAAGCGTCACCTGGGGAAATTGGCTACAATCTACACACTGTCCAAGTTAAAAGGTTGCAAAAAAGCCTCAGGAAAAAAAAAATCCAATACAATTACATTTAATGGAAATTCTTCAAAGAAGGAGCATTTCCTGAAGATGTTTTCATTAGAAAGTTCATTTTCAACCTTCTTAAAAAAACAAAAACCTATGTGCACATATCCAAAAGGGTTTTTCAAGATTAGATAAACATGACCGCTATCTTTTAATAACCACAACACACAAGTCAATGAGTTGGGTCATTGGATGTAATAGGGCTGGGTTGCAGTACCATACATGACCTGTGGACAGGTGTGGAGCCATTGTAGTAGATTAATGTTTTTTCTAATGTATGGGTCTGCTCCTGACATGGTGAATTTTAATAAGACTATTCTTTGTACCCCTGGGAGATGAATGCGGACATAGCATCCATGGTATAACAAAATGTGAACAACTTGGCTCCACTTAAAACCTGTAATTACAAAGGAAGTTATAGACAGTCAGTATAGTATGACCAAACCAAGCACAGGAGCTGTGTGCACCCCAAAGAGAAGAGTCACACGGTTGTATACTTCGGATGAGGATCGCAATACAATGCTCGGTCGGGCCACGTCTCTCCCGACCCGAGCGTGACAGCTGCATAGAGATACATGCTGTCACGCTCAGGTCGGGAGAGCTGATGACCAGTCCAAGCATTGACCACAGCAGTCCTTCAGTACAATGGTCCTGCCAAACTGGTGCAGCATATGCCCACTTCAAAATGACAGTATGACCCAAGAGTAGGATACTCAAGATTAAACTGGACTACAGGAGTTTGATAAAAGCTGATCACAAGGAGTCTCGCTGCCGATATGCCTGCCAAGGATCCATTGTATTCTGTACGTGAACCTAGCTAAAAAGTTTTAACTTTTTGCAGCACCACCACAGGAAAAAATTAGGCATTACACATTTCTTCCCAAAAGTCAATGGTTTGTCGGTATAAGGTGCGTAATCATTGGGTTCCCTAGTGTAATTCATGCTCTTTGTAGCCACTGTCTGCTTTAGCTAAGGAAAGAGTCAGACGGCCGTATAACTCGGACAGGGATCACAACGCAATGCTTGGACTGGCCAGAGGCTCTCTCGACCAGAGCGTGATGGCTGCATAGAAATACATGCTGTGACACTCAGATCGGAAGAGCCGCCGGCCAGTCCAAGCATTGCGTTGTGATCCCCGTCCACGTTATACGGCAGTCTGACTGTTCCCCAACAGTCCTGATCCTGTTGATGCAGTATGAAATAAGGTTATCAAAACTAAAAAACTTCATTTACCTGAAATCATATGTGGAGTTTCAAGTTTTGACTGAAAGTTTTACATTTTTCCAACAAGTGTCCCTGAAGACGGCTGCGGGAGGGAAATCGCTGTCGTGTAATTGTTTACAACAAAATATATGACCCAGAACAAATGAACGTTTCATTTCTTTTCTAGTCTCTGGTACTTTGTGTAAAAGGTTTTAAGAAAACACATTCCATACCTGCAATTATTTACGAAGTGTGCTCAAATACCTGGAATATGTTGTACCGTGATGAAATAATTTTATGTCTGCAGTGAAGGATGTCTTTATGTCCCAACCTTTTTACGTAAAAAAAAAATACAAAATACAGTCGGGAATTAACCCAGTGTACAAGTGTCCTTCATAAAAATATTCCCAAGATACAGTAGAACCTGCTAATGTGCATGTCTAAGGTTTTTGCAAAGAACTGAGAATCAAAAGGTGTCTTACCGGTGCTTTGGCCATGAGGAACGCTCACGGAGGGCGCCATGACACATGACTTGCTGCATACCTCTCCTATAAGCTATTTCATCATATAGATGTGTCACCTACTTGCACCTTGACACAACAGTCCTAGTAAACCGCACAAAATAGTGCAATAAAAATACTTTGAGATGATGCTCAAAAAAAAAAAAAATGGATATACATTAAAAAGGCACATAGAGGAGAAATATTCAAGGTTATCTCCAGGAAGTTGTTGTAAAGATTAGGTGTGATGGACCATGACCAAGATTAAAAAGAATGAGGATTCCAGTAATAGCAAAGCATGACCCATAACCAGCTTTACCTTCTACAAGTGTCCTTGTAGCAAAGGGCTACATAGTGTTCTGTGACATAGATGGTAGAAAACCGTGCCGGTGTCCATATTCCGGAGGGGATCATGTGCTCAGTCGTTTGTCTGGTCTTGGAACACATTTGGTAATAGCTACTCTCCACAGGGCAGGGGCTAGGAGAAGGCTTAGTGTCGTCACACTCAGGATAAGGAGGTAGACCTGTAGGCACATGAAAGTTTGTTCAAATAAGCACCAAAATTGGTGTAAAACACGTACTCCACTTTTTGGTGTCATTTAGAAAATAATTGTAAAGCATTTTGCCCACTAAACCTTCACCATGGCTGTTCATTTCAGAGTTCAAGCGGCTTGAAGTGACATTTGTATTTTGCCAATTTAATTTGTACAACCTTAATCTATCAACAGAAATGGGGTCAACAGAAAATGCACACAGTGATAATTTGCTGCAGCTTTTCTGTGTGGAATTGTAAGGACAGTCCACAGCATAATACAGTACCAGTTGCGTAAAAAATTTTAACAAACGTCATCTGGATCTGGGCCACCAAACTCAAATATACAGAGGGACAAGATAAAAGGCTTGGACAAATATTTATTAAAAATGTCTACAATTCAGGAAGTTTATTCTTATCAAATTTAACAATTAACCTTTTCATATGGAAAAAAAAAAAAATTAAAAGAGTTGTCCCACAAACAAAGTACATTTTAACTAAGAATTCTTAGCATTTTGGAGTAATATGGAAGAGAAATTAAGAGCATATGGTCCAATGGCCTAATTTAAATAAGTAATAAAGGATTAAAAAAAAAAACCTTGAGTAATGCAAATAATAACGTATGATAACAAAACTTCCTCCAAACACAGTAAGATACTCCCACAGTGAATTTCTCCACACACATAGTATGATGACCTTACTGTAACCCCCCCTCAACCAACCCGGCCAAATATGGTGACCCCATCACAGTATGATTTCTTAACTGTAATCCCCACACAGTATAATGGACCCACGAAGTCCTTCATAAAGTATAATGGGCTTTACATAGTCCTCTATACAGTATAATGGGCCCTGCATTGCCTTCCACACAATATAATGGCCCTACATAGTTCTCCATACAGTAAAATGGGCCCTGCATTGCCTTCCATAAAGTATAATAGCCTCACATAGTGCTCCATACAGTATAATGGCCCTACATAGTGCTTCATACAGTAAACATAATGGCCAAATCTGGGGTCGCATGCCAAATGTACTCACTGTGCGGGGCAGATTTGGCTCTCGGGCCAGAGTTTAATATGTGTTATCTAGAGGTTTTATGCGGTGTAGATCTTAAAATCGTCCACATGTGAATTTTGTGTGTAGAGTTCAATGCGAATTTCACCCTTATCAATGCAAAAGGGTGAAATCTATGACACAATTTGTAGCAAAATCCACTTCCAAACTTTGCCCTGGATTTTTTTTTATGTGATGTAAAAATCTGCAAAGCATACATTTAGGCTGTGTGCACACGTTCCGGATTTTTCGATTTTTTTTGCTATAAAAACGCAATAAAACTGCGAAAAAAACCGCTCACATTAAGCATCCTATTAAAAGAATGCAATCCGCATTTTGTATGCACATGCTGCATTTTTTTCCTGAGCGGAAATGCATTCTGGAAAAAACGCAGCATGTTGTTCATTAATTTGCGGAATCACGAGGATTCAGCACACATAGGAATGCATTGATCCGCTTACCTCCCGCATGGGGCTATGCCCACAATGCGGGAAGTAAGCAGATCATGTGCGGATGGTACCCAGGGTGGAGGAGAGGAGCCTCTCCTCCAGGCCCTGGGAACCATATAATTGTTAAAAAAAATAAAAATAAAATAAAAAAATCATGATATACTCACCTTCTGATGGCCCCCGGAGTCCTCCCGCCTCTCAGCGGTGCACGCGGCGGCTTCCGTTCCCAGGGATGCTGTGTGTGAAGGACCTGGGATGACGTCGCGGTCACGTGACCATGACGTCATCCCAGGTGTTTCGCACACAGCATCCCTGGGAACGAGAGCCGCCGCGTGCACCGCTGAGGAGATTGGGGGCCGTCGGAAGGTGAGAATAACCATTTTTTAAAATTATTTTTAATATTAGATCTTTTTACTATTGATGCTACATAGGCAGCATCAATAGTAAAAAGTTGGTCACACTTGTCAAACACGATGTTTGACAAGTGTGACCAACCTGTCAATCAGTTTTCCAAGCGATGCTACAGATCGCTTGGAAAACGCTAGTGTTTAGCGGGAATACGCATGCCAATTCCGCATGCGATATACCCGCGGCAGGAGTTGTGGAATTGCCGCAGAAATTTCCGCGGCAATTCTGCAACGTGTGAACTTAGCCTTAGGCTAGTTTCACATGTCCATCATTCATGGTCCAGGTACAGACCACCATTATCCAAAATATCTGCCTCAGCTCCTGCCCCAAACTAAACTGCCTTATCGGCATATAAGAGGCTGTGTTAAATTTTGGTCAAGAGATCCTAGGACGGTCTGAAACGTGAATGTCGGACGCGTACAAAAGACATTACCCTAATGCCTCTTTCACACAGTAGTACCTTGATCTGTATTTTGCTTCAGTATCTGTAAGCCAAAACCAGGAGTGAGTTTGGAAAATGGACGAGTAGGTTTCACTTCGGGTTTCAGTTAACAAATATTGATGCAGCGTACGTCAAGTGTGAAAGTTGAAATTTGATGATAATATTCCATTAGGGAATTGCCAGAATACCGTATATACTTGAGTATAAGCCGACCCCCCTAATTTTGCCACAAAAAACTGGGAAAACTTATTGACTCGAGTATAAGCCTAGGGTGGAAAATGCAGCAGCTACCGGTGAATTTCAAAAATAAAAATAGATGCTCCATACCGTTCATTATGGCCCCATAGCTGTGCCATATAGTGCTCTGCACCATTCATTATTGCCCCACAGCTGTACCATAGAACGCTGTGCCATATAGTGCTCTGCATAGTTCATTATTGCCCCATAGCTGTGCCATATAGTGCTCTGCACCGTTCATTATTGCCCCATAGCTGTGCCATATAGTGCTCTGCACCGTTCATTATTGCCCCATAGCTGTGCCATATAGTGCTCTGCACCGTTCATTATTGCCCCATAGCTGTGCCATATAGTGCTCTGCACCGTTCATTATTGCCCCATAGCTGTGCCATATAGTTCTCTGCACCGTTCAGAATTGCCCCATAGATGTGCCATAGAAAGCTGTGCTGCTGCTGCAATAAAAATAATAAACCACATACTCACCCCTCTTGCTTGCAGCTCCTCAGTGTCCCGTCCCGGCGTCTCTCCGCACTGACTGATCAGGCAGAGGGCGGCGCGCACACTATATGCGTCATCGCGCCCTCTGACCTGCACAGTCAGTGCGGAGAGAGAGACACCGGGAAGACTGAGCGGCGCCCGGCGTGTGGAACGCGGACAGGTGAATATGCGATACTTACCTGCTCCCGGTGTCCCGCTCCTTCCCCCGGACAGCTGGTCTTCGGTGCCGCAGCCTCTTCCTCTGTCAGCGGTCACCGTTACCGCTGATTAGAGAAATGAATAGGCGGCTCCGCCCCTATGGGATCCACTCCTATAGGGGCGGAGCCGCCTATTCATTTCTCTAATCAGCGGTCCCACGTGACCGCTGACAGAGGAAGAGCTGCGGCACCCGGAGACTGTGGGACGGGCAGGGGGAGCGCCAGGAGCCCGGGAAGCAGGTGAGTATGCCTAAGCGCCCTCTCCCCCTCACCCGCCGACCGTGACTCGAGTATAAGCCGAGAGGGGCACTTTCAGCCCAAAAATTTGGGCTGAAAATCTCAGCTTATACTCGAGTATATACGGTATATTATATAAATAAATGGTGGCTCTAAGGTCACTTTACTTAGCAAACATTTTAACAAACAGCCATTGATTGCTGTCTCCACTGGAAGCCATATATGCTACACTTGCCGAATAATTAATGGGGCAAGAACGTGGCTCACAATAGTCTTTGCAAGTGTGTGTATATGCGACTTTATAAATGCAGGTCATGGAGAACATTTGGAATGTATACAATTGCACTACCTTCACATGTAAAAGAGCACACTTTGATCACTTCAGGTCCCAAGTTAAAATAAATGCCATGGATACCCATTTCCCGCAGCAGTGCCGTTTCATAGATGTGTCCATACCATAGTCCTGGTGGGTAACATGACATGGTTGTGTCACCGCACTGATTGTTTCATGAGCGTGGATGTCAGATCTGATGGAATATTGATGAGCCAATGACGATCACCCACTACTGACTGGCTGCAGCAGTCCCGTGACCCACCAAGACTAGTGGTTCTAACATCACTGGAAAGGTGCAGTTTTGGGAAGAGCATAACAATTTAGTTATTTTAAACAGGACCCTGGAGTGATTAAGCTGTGGTTTTCAGCAGTGGACAACCTCATTAATGGGAAACCAACAATTGTGATCTTACAATGCAATAGGTTGGCTTTAAGACATTCGACAGATGTCCCCTTGGTGCGAATCCCATGCCCTCATACCCAGCAGTAGGCATAAACACAGTGGGGAAGATTTATTAATCAAAATGCGTAAACACTGGTGCACATGCCATATTTTTATCAGATGCTGTTGACATTTTGCAGTTCATTTGCCAAGGGGCATGGTTCTGAAGAAAATGGAGCACATTAACATGTGGCACATTGTACCAACATTTGCATAAAAAAAAACAAAAAAAAAAAAAAACACTGATCGAATGTAATCCAGCTAAGAGATGGTATCAAGTTAGACAAAAGTGTCTCAGTGTGCGCTAAATGTATCATCCAGAGTGAGACACTGCGATCAACTGGGTGAATCTAGGATAATTCAGTATTGATAGATCTGCCCCACAGTATATATTTTCCATGTATTGCTCCTTTAGGTGACAAACTTCACATGTGTGTTGTGCGTGTGTGTTCCGTTAATGCAAACGTTTACGGACTTTGCTGGTGGATACATATTGCAGACTCACCTCTCGTGAAATGATCCCCGACCTGCGGGCTCTGCTGCCTAACACGAATGAGAACTCACTGACTTGGGCCAGCCCCGCTGACACGATCCACTTAATGTACTGACTGCTTTTCGGCAGAATCAATGACAGAACAAGCACTGCTAAGAGAAACTAAAGAAAAAACACGTGTCACATTACACATAGATGGGACTTCAATATACACAAAACTCTTGTGTACATTACAAGCTAAGTACGAGCCATATGATCCGTCTGCACAGGGACACCATGAGTTGGGGGCCAGGATGGAGGCGGACATACACCTCAGATAGATTTGGCAGATCCCAGGGAAATAGTCTGGTTTGTCCACATTTTATCAAACATGTATGGAGGCCTTTACTGGGTCACCTCAGCGGGGACCAGTAGTTGTTACGGTTAGGTCACCAGTCCCTTATCTTCTTCCTTAATATGCCCGGCGGTTCACTGTACAACTGGCACGAACACCATCACTTTCTGACTCTGGAAAGAGTAAACTTATACCTTGGAAAAGATGCCATTTTTCATCCTACATTATTGATCGGCATAGTGTTGGTATAAGGAATGTGGCTAAGGCACCTACGGTAATTAGTTTGGCTCGTGCTTTGATCAATTTGTCATGTGAATTCTCCGCTACATATTTAAACATTACTGGTCATCATCTATGAAGTACAGTCCAGGTAGCATGTCAGGCGTCACTCTCCAGTATATAATTTTATCTATAGGCAATATTTTAACTCTACATTATAAGTAGATAATATTTCAAACTATCGAATGCAAACAACTACTTACCATGGGATGTCAGGGTGCCAGCCTGCCCCAATACGGAAGTTTAGAGATGAAAACAGTGTAACCAATCAATCATGCCACCTCTGTGTATGCGTACATGTACCCTACTGTGAGCAGGAACTACTGCCTTAGGATATGTGCACACAACGGCTTTCTCAGACAGGTGAACCCGCTGAGCTTTTCAAGAGGAAGACTTCAGGAAACCCTGATGTATTTTTCCTTGAAGCAGCTTCATGTTCTTTTTTATTTTTCGTTGTATTCTGTGTGTTTCTCTGTCATTTTTGACAGTCGGCGTTTTTTTTTTTTTTTTTACTCCAATAATAAAGAAATGGCAGCATTTCAAAAACACTCAAACAAGATGTCTGTGTCAAGGAAAAAAAGAAATCTGACTACTCAGTTACGTATCTTACATAGAAACCACACTTGTAGGCCATTGTACTGAATTGCTTCCATGGCTTGTAATGACACTAATAGCAGCTACCTGCTGAATAAACCGTATTTTGTATTTTTCAGACAAAAAAAAAACAAAAAAAACAAAAAACACACTTTTTATCACTTTTTTTGTAAAAAAAATGTTAGCGTCCGGAGGCAGCTTCTTGAGATGGAGGAGAACACTGCACCGCGTCCTTCCCAATCACAGATCAGTGCTCCTTCTCCTCCTGCCCCACACTCATCTATGTGATGGGTGCAGAGCAGAAGAGGAAGTTCACCAAGACCTGAACGGAAATTGCACGAGCTGAGCAACTGAAGGACCTTCCTCCCAATTAATTCAAGGATCTTTCAGGTCATGTGACTGATAATTTGACCTGAAAGGTCCTTGAGCTAATTGTGTGAAAGGTCCTTCAGCTGCTCAGCTCGTGCAGCCTCCATTCAGGTCCCGATCAGAAACTGGGGTAATGCATTCTGATAATGATAATGACCTCTCTACTTTACACCACCAGAGAAGTTTTAAATTAAAAGGAAAAATGTTTTCCCTATCTTCTGCTGTCTAAACCTAGGGTGCGTCTTATAGTTTTCTTGCTCAACAAAGGGTACACCTTACCTTCATTATCACCAGTGTCAATGTCAAGGATAGAAGAATTGTTAGCTCGTAAATTACAAATGTTGGAAATACATGAAGTCCTGAAACCAAAAAACAAAAATATATTATGGGTCACTTATACCATTAAAATTAAATTTACAATTTTAGGGTAAATAATGTTCCTGAGAACCAGTGTATACAGTGATAAAACCACCATCTCTCCTGATCCAGGGACAGAAATAATAACCTCCAAACTAGATCGGTCACTTGTTCATAAAATACCATCTGTGTATTAAAGAGAAGTTTGTGTGCCCATTCTAAGGGCTTATGGCAACCGTAGTAACTGACTGTAGGATCCATATGCTCCATTGTATTGAATGGGAGTCATTACACCAAATGGCGAAGGTCCAGCCATTCATCCCTAGATCAAAGGACGACTCCTTTCATTTTTTTCCAATTGTTTAATCCCATTAACTTCTTCCCAAAGCAAATTTTCATTCTTGCCTTTTTATTTTTTTTTTACTGCCCTTCTTCGAAGAGTCACAGCCTTTAATTTCCCAGTTCTACATATGGAGATGCGGCAGCTGAAAAATTGCAAATCTGTTTTTATATATTTAATTATTTTTAAGTCTCGTTAGGTCTCCTTTGAACCTGCGATCATTTGACAGATTATTCTATAGACTGCAATACCTCAGTATTAAAGTATTTACAGAAAATTATGTTCTCCTATGAAGCCTGCAGGCTGGACTTCATAGGAGAACCCACATGGGGGCATTCAGCAGACCGTGACAATCCGTTGGCGTCCCGTGATCGCAATGATGGGGAGGGTGAGAGATGGTAGGTGATGCACACATGCATTAATTTCAATGCCGTTGTCAGGGACTCAATGGCATTTAAATGGTTAAACTTTGCTGCTGTTACAGCCAGATAGCAGTGAAGCACAGCCAAGGTCTGGCAGACCATACATGTGGACCCAGTGTCGGTCGACATTAAAGACAATTGTATTTCCTTTTAATTCTTTTTCTAATGCCAACATATTCTGGAATGCTGTACAAAGGTTGGCATCATACACATCAGGCCTTGTCCCCAAACTATTTTCCTTAATTTTACACATACTAGGGCCAATTTCATAGGAAATCAGTTTAACCCATACGTACTCGTTTAGGCATATTTATTTCATGTATCCGCGGGTGATGACTCATTTTGTATTTTACACGCTTCCATTTTATTATGACAATTTCTCTTACATATGCTCCAAATCTATTCCTAAGACCTGGTTATAAAGAATTGGCACACAATTTTCCATACTCTGAACAAAACTTTCCGACTGCTAAAAAAATTAAGAGTGAAATCTTCTGGAGCAAAGAAAGACTAGCAAGAAATTCATAATGATTTAAGAACAGCTTTTGTCACAAAGCAAAGTACTTAATATTCGGGCCTAATTAACTGCGGCCTCCTTTTTGGCAACACTTACCTATAGAAGCAAAGAAAATTATCGCTAAGAAATCTCGTATGGGCTCGATGCACAACATAATTTCCTCGGTGACCATGTGTCCTTGGGAAGAAATGAGCGCGCCGGCTAGGAAACAACCCAATTCCATGGACACATCCAGCAGTTCCGTTAGCTGCCAGGAAGGAAAAGGAGCACTAATTAAATCTGCCAAATTAACCGTTTAAAGCCTTCTTTTGGACAGGTCATAAATATCAAAGGATATTACCGATCTGGCGCCTATGATATCTTTTATTGAAATGCACAGCATAGAATTATAGATTCAAAGTAAACTTTATAGAGTCCGAAAAACGGACTTCAGGACAGATTCATAAGTTTTATAGTGAAAAGATGTCAGAAAAGTTTTAGCTTTTTAGCATGTACATAGAAAATGATCGGACCACAGAAATGTATTCAGCAGCAGCTGGAAGAAGTGTAAAGTAGCATGCGCACGTGCCTCGCTCTACTACGTTAATGGATGTCACAACGTGGGAAGCATGAACACAGAATATCCATCACCAATACATTCCGACATATGAAGACGTATTCATCACACTCAAACAAAGACACCATTATACCACATATACATGAGCATTCTAGACGGATGACCAGGCTGCCAATGCTCACATACCGATCACAATGTTATCAAGCTACCAAAACACGGAAGAAACTCAATAATTACCGTGAGCATAAGAAAAACGAACGCAGAGATTCCCATGACTAGAATTTCTTTATTTCCTTTGCTTTCGTGATGTAGTTTTCGATAATAAGGCCCGATGAGATAGGTCTTCATAATAAGACAGATGAGAAAAACCGCAACCAAAGAAAAGACGATCTGTCCAATCAGCGCTAGAATCCGGAAAACCTCCAAGACGGCACTAGAGGGAAAGAAGACATACATTTATCTACACACATATAAAAAAAAAAAAAAATCAGGTGAATCCATAAACCTTGAAAAAGAAAAATATTAGGCTAAAGTTTACAGTAACAGAATCTGAAGAAAGTGAGAGAATGTAAAAACATCCACACAACTAATGTTTAGTGTGAACCCTGCCAAAAATAGATTTTATTTCTACATTTGCAACAAAAAAAAATTGTAAAAAAGTTAAAACAGAAATGTACGTATATGTACAGTACATCCAAACGGCACCAGAAAATATTACCATTTTTCAAGCACAAAAAACATTGCACGATTTTCATTCCCACCATCATGTACCTAAGGATCTTCAGCAGTCCTATAGAGAATGAATGGAGAGAAGTGCATGTTGAAGCTCCAATCCATTTAGACTGTGAACCCTGTTATTTTTATGAACAATGGGGGTCCCAGTTATTAGATCTCCAGTGATCATTAAGTTATCTCCTATCCTTTCAATAGGGGATAATGTAAATGGATTTGTCAGTAGGGTCAACTCATTTATATGTCAAACAGGTCATGTAGGTCGTAAAAACTAGAATAAAATGATACCTTAATATCTACAATTTGATGTCTTAATCCCGAGAAATCCACTTTAGTTTCATATAAATGAACTCTTCAGATTTATGGGCTGGAGACAGAACTCCCCCTGAGAATCTGCCTCCAGAGATTATTATAAATGAAGGAGTTACCAGTGTGAGACATGTAGAATAAGACAGTAGACAGTCAGTCATTACTTGTCTCACACTGGTATCTCCCCTTTTAATTTAAAATACCGGTAAGCTCTGGATGCAGATTTTTAGGCAGATCTGCGTCCAACCAATAGATCTTAACAGCTCATTTACATATCAACAAAAATGTGGATTGTTAATGGAATTATTTTATTCTCAGATTTCTCTGCTATCAAGACACCATTTTATTCAGCTTCCTATGCCCTACATGCCCATATAGGTGGCTGAGGAGAATTGATCCTACTAACAGATTCCCTTTAACAAAAAACTCAGTAAAAATGCTTTAATTGTTGATAAGGAAAACCTGGACACAGGGGCCTGAAATGTTTTTCTAATTTTTTTTTAGAGCACCCAAATATGCAGTTGGAGGACTGAACAGTAGGTAAAATAACACGTTACCTGGAGGAAGTGTTCCCTCCTGCTTGAATGAGAGTCGGCATGGCAGCAATGAAAAGACTAAGCTGGACATCCTGCATCACAAGCATACCCAACAAGACACTACTATAATCAATGTCACCTGCACAAACAAGGAGAAATACGGTAAATACTCCATTCACTAAAATATGACAAAGTTTTAATTGAATTTAATCACCAAAGAAAACTAATTTCATTATGGGACCAAATGGAGTTACTTCATAGAAAAGAAAGTGGTCAGTGCCAACCATGGTGCCTCCTCATGTATTGTGTCTGCACTGTACCAGCCCAGCTTCAGTCACGCTCGTTTCGTACATTCATCATCTGGCATTATTGGTATAGCTTTTCTGCAGATAAAGGTTGCCGATTATCTGCAGATGATAAACCTCACCCACAGTGACTGGTCGGTGACTTCAAAACGATGCAGTCAATGGTCATCCACGAGTCGGTGGGATTTGTCCACAGTAGAAGTCTGGTGGCCTCTGCAGTAAAAACTTTGCCCACCTGCAGTAGCACTAATCTGTGCAAGCCAACCAGTGTACCAGGCTGTGGCACAGGAGCAAAAGGGTGCGGACCCCTGAACTAGTGGAGGCGCAGATCTATAGTGTTGTTTTATGGACATACAGCTTCTGCACTGGCCTACAGAATGATACTTATGAGCATCAATTAGAGAACCTTTCATTGTAGATGAAGAGGAACATTGCCTGAAAACTGGCACAATCAAGGAATTCAAAAACTGCTTGGGGTTAAATATAAGTTGGTTAGGGTTAGTTAACCTTAGTGGGTTAAATAAAACTCTGTGTCAAGAGATTCAGCATTTGCTTTACCTTATTTGTGTATACAAATTTAACTGAAGCCAAAAAGAGACCTGCGGACAAGCCGGGCTATGATGGAACAGTATTCACTGTCATCTTACGTATCATACATTTCCAATGCAAAGCATTAGGACGGTCACTCCTGAAAAAAGACATACTGGAGCTTAAAGGTGTGAGCCACTACCTGGACAACCCCTTCTTAAAGGCAACAGTGCCCCATAGACAAAGGAAAGTATTCACTTCCCACACCGACACCGTTCGAGCAATGTCGGAACAGATTCTCCTAACACTCACAAGACAATCCTTTTTCTGGGCAGCGCCTAAATTAGTGTAGGTCTATACGAGTGGATGATCACGGCACATCGGAGCGGCAGCTCACCCCTACTGGGAGGTATTTCGTTCCTAGCCACTCTCTCTCACAACCCTTAAAGCAGGCAGTGATGTTGATCGCTTTACTTTTGCATACACATTTCACATGGAAAAAAAAATAAAATGAATGAATGAACCATGTTCCCTTTATTTTCTTGATGGTAAGCAAACATTATGCACTAAGCACTTTTTCGGAGTCTACAACAAATCACAAAAACAATTGAGAAGGGATTTTCATTACTGGACAGAACTGTGCACACAGACATGCATGATAGCAAAGCAAACACTAGACTGTTTCTTTAGGTCTTTATCTTTTTATTGCATAGGTGGCCCAGATTCATTAGATTTACACACACCCTCGTTTTTGAAGGTTTATTCCCACCCTGTTTGTTACTGTATCTGTGTATAATTCTTTCAAATCATGTATCCAATAAAATATTTAAAAAAAAAAAAACTTCTGCTGGAATCACTCTGTATCCTTAGGCAGTAAAGCACTGCTGGTTTGGAAAGTGTGAACTCAATGTTTGATCCCTGTATACAGTTGGGAAAGTTCCTGGTGCACATGTCAAAATAATCAATAGGGCTCCAGAATGTCCTTTCAGACTTTTTTGTGCCGGTATATAGAAGAATAACTTTCTCTTCTGTATGGAATAGTGCATTCTGCTGTACTATTCCATATATAGGGAGATCCAGTAAAGAAAAAATAAAGTATACTGTGCATCTATGGGCAACAAATACCAGGGCATCTACCCGCGGGATATAAAGGGTAATTCGTTCATTGTTTATTTGTGGTCATTATTGGCATTCTTGGTTATTTATCGTAAAAAAATCCAGTATCTTTACACATAAGTGGATATGTACCACAATGTATCATCAGAATATTCTAATAGCAAGTCCAAATACACCATACATACAGTCACTTCACACAAAAAATAAAGTTCTGAATCCTCTGCTTTTGCGGAGTCAGCACAGCAGTGTCACAACATTATGGAGCCTTGTTTCATTGTTGGTGGAGTAAACTGTCCTTTATAAGTAAATTTTTGGTGAAGAATCAACAACAAGTGGAACACAATTGTGAAGTTGAACGAAATTTATTGGTTTAAATTTCTGTGGAAATTCAAAAACTGAAAGGTGGGGCATGCAATATTATTCGGCCCCTTTAACTTAATACTTTGTTGCGCCACCTTCTGCTGCGATTACAGCTGCAAGTCGCTTGGGGTATGTCTCTATCAGTTTTGTACATCGAGAGACTGAAATTCTTGCCCATTCTTCCTTGGCAAACAGCTCGAGCTCAGTGAGGTTTGATGGAGATCGTATGTGAACAGCAGTTTTCAGCTCTTTCCACAGCTTCTCGATTGGATTGAGGTCTGGACTTTGACTTGGCCATTCTAACACCTCGATATGTTTATTTGTGAACCATTCCATTGTAGATTTTGCTTTATGTTTGGGATCATTGTCTTGTTGGAAGACAAATTTCCGTCCCGGTCTCAGGTCTTTTGCAGACTCAAACAGGTTTTCTTCAAGAATTGCTCCATCCATCTTTCCATTAATTTCAACCATCTTCCCTGTCCCTGCTGGAGAAAAGCAGGCCAAAACCATGATGCTGCCACCACCATGTTTGACAGTGGGGATGGTGTGTTCAGGGTGATGAGCTGTGTTGCCTTTACGCCAAACATATCGTTTGGCATTGTTGCCAAAAAGTTTGATTTTGGTTTCATCTGACCAGAGCACCTTCTTCCACATGTTTGGTGTGTCTCCCAGGTGGCTTGTTGCAAACTTTAAACAAACACTTTTTATGGATATCTTTGAGAAATGGCTTTCTTCTTGCCAATCTTCTATAAAGGCCAGATTTGTGCAGTGTACGACTGATTGTTGTCCTATGGACAGACTGTCCCACCTCAGCTGTAGATCTCTGCAGTTCATCCAGAGTGATCATGGGCCTCTTGGCTGCATCTCAGATCAGACTTCTCCTTGTTTGAGATGAAAGTTTAGAGGGACGGCCGGGTCTTGGTAGATTTGTAGTGGTAGGATACTCCTTCCATTTCAATATGATCGCTTGCACAGTGCTCCTTGGGATGTTTAAAGTTTTGGAAATCATTTTGTATCCAAATCCAACTTTAAACTTCTCCACAACAGTATCACGGACCTGCCTGTTGTGACCCTTGGTCTTCATGATGCTCTCTGTGCTTCAAAAAGAACCCTGAGACTATCACAGAGCAGGTGCATTTATACGGAGACTTGATTACACACAGGTGGATTATATTTATCATCATTAGGCATTTAGGACAATATTGGAACATTCAGAGATCCACAATGAACTTCTGGAGTGAATTTGCTGCACTGAAAGTAAAGGGGCCGAATAATATTACATGCCCCACTCTTCAATTTTTGAATTTCCACAAAAATTTAAAATAAGCAATAAATTTCATTCAACTTCATAATTGTGTTCCACTTGTTATTGATTCTTCACCAAAAATTTACATTTGGTATCTTTATGTTCGAAGCATGATATGTGGGATTGGTTGAAAAGTTCCAGGGGGCCGAATACTTTCGCAAGGCACTGTATATACACACACACACATATATTATACATATACACACACATATAGACACACACACATACATATATGTATGTGTGTAGTTTGTACACAAACTTGAAGGTCATTTAGTTACCATCTTTATCTCCTCGAGAGCTGCCTGCAAGGAACCTGGACACCAAGGGGGTACTAGACAAAGACAAACATGTTGAAATGAAGACACTCTGCGTAGGTCTGATTTGTAGGAAGTGTCCCCACAGTAAACCAAATGCAATCATTAAAACTGTCATGAAGCATGGGCCTTGCACAGCAATTTTCCATACCTAAGGGGTAAAAATAAATCATATTACATCTCACTGACAAGTAAAACTGACAATAGAGACAACAGTAGTTTTGCACATAACAATACTTAAAAGATCAATCGACAGTTACAATTTATTTTATCCTAACTTTTGTGTCCACAGCACTCATGCAAACCTTTGTATCTCCATGGTAACAGACTACAAATAAAGCCTGCACTTTTGATCCTGCAGTCATATTTATTTTTACCAGTCCCATTCTAATTGCTAATCTTAGTTGTAAACGTTTTAGAAAAAAAAATTTAATGCAAAATGTTCCCAGCCAAAAATGGCAACATGTAGTTTGCAAGGCAGTGGCATGAAATGTGGACTTTGCCGCAGCTATACAAGTCAGGACACTCCTGTTGCTAAATAGCAAAGTGTAAAAACTGGAAAGTCGGCTTTAGCCCTGACCCCGTGGCACTGTACATGCTCCAGACTGCCACTTACCTGCTGCCTGCTATTCCAGGTATAGTCTCTTCTGAGCCTTAGCTAAAGGGAGTGTCAGCACAGGATGACTGTTGAAATCAAGTGCTTCATGGCGGGGCCAAACATTTATATACACCTTACCGCCTGCTTGGTTTCCCTCCATCTCCGCCCTTCTCTGACGCTATGGAGCCAGAGCTGTCAATCAAAGATCAGGTGGATGGATGCGGAGGGAAAACAAGCAGGTGGGAAGGAGCACCTAAACGTTTGGCCATGCCATGATGCACCAAGCACCTTATGTGGTTTCCAGTGTCAGTCTGTGCTGACAGAGTCCCTTTAAACCTACAAATTAGGCCAGCGTCACACTCAGCGTATGTAAATACGTTCCGTGTTTTACGGCCGTAATACGCAGAAATGTTCCAAAAATAGTGATCCGTATGTCATCCGTAGGCAGGGTGTGTCAGCGTATTTTGCGCATGGCATCCTCCGTATGTAATCCGTATGGCATCCGTACTGCGATATTTTCTCGCAGGCTTGCAAGACCAACATCTAATGGATTTATGTGCTCAAATGTTCGTTAAAACATATATACAGTATGTATATATGTGTGTGTGTGTGTATATATGTGCATATACACTCACCGGCCACTTTATTAGGTACACCATGCTAGTAACGGGTTGGACCCCCTTTTGCCTTCAGAACTGCCTCAATTCTTCGTGGCATAGATTCAACAAGGTGCTGGAAGCATTCCTCAGAGATTTTGGTCCATATTGACATGATGGCATCACACAGTTGCCGCAGATTTGTCGGCTGCACATCCCAAAGATGCTCCATACAAGGCAGGATGGATCCATGCTTTCATGTTGTTTACGCCAAATTCTGACCCTACCATCCGAATGTCGCAGCAGAAATCGAGACTCATCAGACCAAGCAACGTTTTTCCAATCTTCTACTGTCCAATTTCGATGAGCTTGTACAAATTGTAGCCTCAGTTTCCTGTTCTTAGCTGAAAGGAGTGGTACCCGGTGTGGTCTTCTGCTGCTGTAGCCCATCTGCCTCAAAGTTCGACGCACTGTGCGTTCAGAGATGCTCTTAGGCCTACCTTGGTTGTAACGGGTGGCGATTTGAGTCACTGTTGCCTTTCTATCAGCTCGAACCAGTCTGCCCATTCTCCTCTGACCTCTGGCATCAACAAGGCATTTCCGCCCACAGAACTGCCGCTCACTGGATTTTTTTTCTTTTTCGGACCATTCTCTGTAAACCCTAGAGATGGTTGTGCGTGAAAATCCCAGTAGATCAGCAGTTTCTGAAATACTCAGACCAGCCCTTCTGGCACCAACAACCATGCCACGTTCAAAGGCACTCAAATCACCTTTCTTCCCCATACTGATGCTCGGTTTGAACTGCAGGAGATTGTCTTGACCATGTCTACATGCCTAAATGCACTGAGTTGCCGCCATGTGATTGGCTGATTAGAAATTAAGTGTTAACAAGAAGTTGGACAGGTGTACCTAATAAAGTGGCCGGTGAGTGTATATATGTATATATGTATATATATATATATATATATATATATATATATAATATAAATAAATATATATATATATATATATATATATATATATATATATATATATATATATATATATATATATATACATATATATATACACACATACACACACACACATGTATATATATATATATATATATATATATATATATATATATATATATATATATATATATACACATACATATACATACATACATACATATACACACACACACACCGTATATATACACACTATATATATCTATATATATCATTGAGACATATATATATATATTCTGTATTTATATTTAATTCAGCGCCAGATATGTGAAAATCCGGTAATTCAATTGCCGGCTTTTCATTTCTCCTTCACAAACCCGACATGATATGAGACATGGTTTACATACAGTAAAGCATCTCATATCCCTTTTTTTTTTGCATATTCCACACTATTAATGTTTGTAGTGTGTATGTGCAAAATGTGGGCACTCTAGCTTGTAAAATAAAGGGTTAAATGGCGGAAAAAATTGGCGTGGGCTCCCGCGCAATTTTCTCCGCCAGAGTGGTAAAGCCAGTGACTGAGTGCAGATATTAATAGCCAAGAGAAGGTCCATGGTTATTGGCCCCCCCCCCCCCAGCTACAAACATCTGCCCGCATCCACCCCAGAAAAGGCACATCTGGAAGATGCGCCTATTCTGGCACTTAGCCACTCTCTTCCCACTCCCGTGTAGCGGTGGGATATGGGGTAATGAAGGGTTAATGTCACCTTGCTATTGTAAGGTGACATTAAGCCAGATTAATAATGGAGAGGCGTCAATCATGACACCTATCCATTATTAATCCAATAGTACGAAATGGTTAATAAAACACACACACATTATTTAGATTTGAGGGTCATCAGGTGGATTACCAGTATAATAAAATATTACAACAACCTGTGTCTTTATTTCATTAAAATACTCATTGAGGAGTTTAGGACCTGCGATGACATCGCGGCTTGTGATTGGTCGCGTGAGCGGTCACATGAGCGGCACGCAACCAATCACAAGCCGCGACGTCATCGAGGGTCCTAAACTCATTCTTAGGAACGGAGGCTGCCGGTTACAATCGGTAAGGTCCAGGGGCCGCCGGACGGGTGAGTATATCGATATTTTTTATTTTAATTCTTTATTTTTTACATGAATATGGATCCCAGGGCCTGAAGGAGAGTTTCCTCTCCTTCAGACCCTGGGAACCATCCAGGATAGCTTCCGATACTTGTGTCCCATTGACTTGTATTGGTATCGGGTATCGGTATCGGCGATATCCGATATTTTTCGGGTATCGGCCGATACTATCCGATACCGATACTTTCAAGTATCAGAAGGTATCGCTCCACACTAGCTACAATGTAAATAAATAACTCAAGGCAAGGGATATGCAAAACTACACATGTGTGAAGATAGTAAAAATGTGCACATATACCCAAAACAATGGACATAATACCAGACAAATCGGAAATTCATATATAAACATAAAGAACAAAAACCGAACTGATGTCCATAAAATGATTAATTTTATTAAATATTAGTGACAAAAAATAACACTACATAAATTGGTAGGGGACGAGAAAGAAACCAAAAAAGTATGGCACAAAAAGGATATAGCAGCATAAAATGCACAGTCTAAAATATAACAGTACTATGTGAATAAATAAATAAATAAATAAATATATATGTATCATATAGTCGAAGACTGAAAAATATAGATGTAAGTTTGTTTACTCCTTAGCATACAATACCCAAAATTAATAATACATAAACATGTATATATGTGAGAAAAGTGCAAACACTAGTGCAAAGATAAATAAAGTGCACAGGTGCAAAAAAAATATATATGATGAGGTAAGCTGCTCGGGTAACAATTAACTGCAGGAGACTGCCATCTAGTGTCTAGGCACTAATCCAAGACAAGCTCAAATTGCTCCCCTTAAATAATTAATATGTTTACAAGTGTAACAATCCTAATAGGAGGAAGCAAAGAGAGAGACCCCCTGACGAAGGCTAGCGCCGAAACGCGCGTCGGGGACTGGCACATCCTGGATACAGCAGCATTGCAGGTACAAACTTGCCCTGGGCGCTTTCCCTTGCTCCACTCTTTGCTTCCTCCTATTAGGATTGTTACACCTGTAAACATATTAATTATTTAAGGGGAGCAATTTGAGCTTGTCTTGGATTAGTGCCTAGACACTAGATGGCAGTCTCCTGCAGTTAATTGTTACCCGAGCAGCTTACCTCATCATATATATTTTTTTTGCACCTGTGCACTTTATTTATCTTTGCACTAGTGTTTGCACTTTTCTCACATATATACATGTTTATGTATTATTAATTTTGGGTATTGTATGCTAAGGAGTAAACAAACTTACATCTATATTTTTCAGTCTTCGACTATATGATACATATATATTTATTTATTTATTTATTCACATAGTACTGTTATATTTTAGACTGTGCATTTTATGCTGCTATATCCTTTTTGTGCCATACTTTTTTGGTTTCTTTCTCGTCCCCTACCAATTTATGTAGTGTTATTTTTTGTCACTAATATTTAATAAAATTAATCATTTTATGGACATCAGTTCGGTTTTTGTTCTTTATGTTTATACTAGCTACAATGTGCTTAGCTCACGTAAAGGCAGAAAACTGGGCAGCGCTGGATGCGATCACCAGCAGTGTCCTAGGTCCCCAGTCAGGTGTGCAAACCATGCTGGGAATCCAGAAACACTCAAGGGACTAGACAGGCATAGCTGGACACCCCACACAAGGGACACTAATGTAGGGGCAGATAACCAGCTGACAATGTGGAAGATCAATGGAAAACCTTTATCGGGAAAGTCTCCGGAGGTACAATGCATTTTGGAGCTCCTTTATAAATAACAGAGAAGCATACCTGGGACTGGTGTCCACACAGAGCCTCCTCTCCCTTTAAGCTTTGTCCACTGACCACATGCTAATCATGGGGATGTCCGTTTCACCTCGCCTGAACACCATATTTTCCACTGCATTTGGGACACAAAGCTAAATTGGTCCCAAACAAATGTAGTCACGTGGATCATTTTCAGCAGAACAATCAAACATAACCCCAAAAACAAGGGAAATGTAACCTTCGGATAGTGACTAGTTTATCGCCGTTTCGGGGTTTTACATTCTCCATTGAAATACTGACTTACTGAAGTATTTATTGAGGTAAAGCCAGGAGTGCATAACATTTTACTCATCTCATCACTCATGGAGTGATCTATTTCAAGTGTTTATTTCTGATAATGTTGATGATTATGGCTTACAACCAATGAAAACTCAAAAGTCATTACCTGAGGAAAGGCCGGCTTACCAACATTAGCCTTGCAGCACGTAGCATTTTTGACTTACATTTACTGTACATTAGTAAGTAAAACGTACCAACCTTTCTCAGTTTTTCTGGGGAAAATTCCAATCCAACAAGAAAAAGTGTGAAAAAGACACCGAACTCTCCAAGAGTTTCCACTTGGACAATAGACTTAATGAGAAAAAAAAAAGAAAAGCAATGTGAGTTCACCATACACCATTATTTCAGAGGTTTTGGCTTTTATCTACTTTGCACCAGTCTTCTCCACGTGGATGATTTTCCATGTACTGGACATGTACTCCTGGTATACTTGCAGGGTTCACCTGTACACCCGTCTGGTCCTTATGACAATCTGGTATACAAACTTGCCCCTTGACTTCAATGGTTCTGTTATCAGTCAGAAAAAAGATACATGGCGCTTTCTTCATGGAGGTTAAAGGGTAAAGATCCCCACCAGTGAGATCTCCTGACATTTCGCAAAATACATCAGAAATGGAGGCGAACTATTCCGAAAGCAGGATTTCCTCGGCAAAAGTAAGTGCAAAAATGCTGCTTTTTTCCAGTGTGCACCAAAATAAGCAAACACTAATCTGTTCTGATTTGCTTTTTTTTTTTTAATGCATTTTCTCTTTATGTTATGTTTGGGGATTTTTTGGATTATTTATCCATCCCCCGTCTGTTATCCAAATTTTTTATCTTTTTTGTTTGTCAGTGCCACTTTTGCTATTGAATAAATCATGGTTATTTACTTATTGGGTGCGCACTCTGATTTGCTGTGCAGTTTTTGTCTTTTTCTTTGTATTTCACAACTCCCCTTAAACGCAGCAAAAAAATGCTGAGCTCAACAACATCTTTAGATGCACAGTCGGTATGAGTTTCCATGAAATCATATCCACTTTGCTTGAACTATTAAACACAGCAGATATCGTGCACAAAAACTGCAGCGTTTACACTTGGTGGGAACACGGCCTTGTAGGTTACACATATTTAATAAAGCAGACATGTCCGTAAAGATGACAGTCCGGATTAATATTGAGCTACTGTGTAAATTAAAATCAATGGCTCCCAGAACGTTTAGCACAAACTCCTACATTACCTTTATACTGTTTAATCCAGATGGCCCCAGGAGAACGCCACAGATGATATAGCCAAACATCGTGGGCAGTCCGATCATCGTACATGCCCATCCACAGGGCAGAGACACCATTACTATGGACACAATATCCTATAGGACAAAAGACTGCCTCAGTAATAGCATCAAAAGCAAATTAGGAAAATGGCTTACACTAATCATTCGTCCAAAAGTGAGAAGTGATTTATCGAAATCTTGGGGTGATCACCTTACACTGAACTTATAACGCATAACATTAGTGATTGATCAGCAATAATTTTTCGGTCAACATGGCACCTATGTCCTTTAAAAGCAAAAAAAGCTTCTAAATATTAGTATACAGATGATTGGTATACAATAAGGCGTCCATTCAGGAGGAGGTACCTTGATAAAATGGTGGTCAGCGCGAGGTATAGTGGAATCCCTGGGTTTGGTCAAAATGTACTGGTTATTTTGAGAGTCGATCAGCATACTGAGTCCCAAGTCGTCCTCCCCTTGGTGCTGGGATGTATTCCTCTTCACGTCATCCTCCTCTACCCTCAGGACAGCCTCCACATTTACACCACGTACCTATTTCCAATACAAACCCTAATTAGAGTGGTCCCATTAGGGCATATCAGTAAGCCAGTAATATAAAAGTGGATACTATGAAAGCTGTCAGGTTCATGGCCAATAATCCAATACGGGAGCATGGCTTCAGGAGGGGACATAGGCTCCAGAAGGTCATGTGCAAGAACAGCATATGGGCCCTTTGCAGTCCAATAACTCATCATGACGCACAATTCCACCGGCTGTGGAGATAGAATCGGGTCCCCTTACCTCTTGGGCCCAAATTGTATGTCTGTCCAGCGAGTGGTGAAGATAAAAAATAACTTTTAATGAAAATAAATTAAAAATATATCCATATATATGGTATCCAGCACTCAGTACACACTAGCTATAGAGCATAATGACGATCTACGCGTTTCGACCTGGTGGTCTTAGTCATGATCTGAGATCATGACTAAGACCACCAGGTCGAAACGCGTAGATCGTCATTAGGTTCTATAGCCAGTGTGTACTGAGTGCTGGATACCATATATATGGATATATTTTTAATTTATTTTCATTAAAAGTTATTTTTTACCTTCACCACTTGCTGGACACCTGCTTTTCTGTTGGATTCATTGTGGCTACTTCACCCTGGTCCGTGCGAGTTGTTTGGTGATCACACAGGAGGTCAAGATAAAAGACATGGTGAGCTGATTTTTTTTTTTTCTCTACCAAATGGTATGTCCACCCTTATGTGGCTTACAGAAACCAGATCTAGGATTTACATTGGCTGACTCCAGCTTGTTACAACTGAACAACTGTAGAAAAGTCAATCACCACCCTTACTGGCCCATTTACACAAACTGATGGGGACAGAACAACTACTGATAGGATGGTCATCTCCCCATACAGCGTCCTTGTTTACATGCCGATGGGGATTTCGTTGCCACATAAATGAACAGATCAGCTGGCAAACAAGCGATTTGCTTATTCCTTGGCGTGTTCTGCCTAGCCAATGATAGGAATAAAGAGTGTAAATAGAATTTAACTAAAGAAATATATCATCTATTTCATTCTAGTTTTATAATTGGATCTAGACATGCAGAAGATAAAGGGGTTTGTTTTATTTTGTTTTAAAGTTGTAGGTAATGATTTTTTAGATTTGGTGGCCATATTGAGTTAAGGTACCGTCACACTAGGCGATATCGCCAGCAATCCGTGACGTTGCAGCGACCTGGATGGCGATATCGCTGTATTTGACACGCAGCAGCGATCTGGATCCCGCTGTGAAATTGCTGGTCGCTGCTAGAAGGTCTGCACATTATTTGGTCGCTAGGTCGCCGTGTATCGCCGTGTTTGACAGCAAAAGCGACGATACCAGCGATATTTTACACTGGTAACCAGGGTAAACATCGGGTTACTAAGCGCAGGGCCGCGCTTAGTAACCCGATGTTTACCCTGGTTACCAGCGTAAAAGTTAAAAAAACAAACAGTACATACTCACCTGCGCGTCCCCCAGCCTCTGCTTCCTGACACTAAAGCGCCGGCCCTAAACTGAAAGTGAAAGCAACAGCGGTGACGTCACCGCTGTGCTGTTAGGGCCGGAGCTCAGTCAGCGTCAGGATGCAGAGGCTGGGGGACGCGCAGGTGAGCATGTACTGTTTGTTTTTTTAACTTTTACGCTGGTAACCAGGGTAAACATCGGGTTACTAAGCGCGGCCCTGCGCTTAGCAACCCGATGTTTACCCTGGTTACCCGGGGACCTCGGCATCGCTGGTCGCTGGAGAGCGGTCTGTGTGACAGCTCTCCAGCGACCACACAGCGACGCTGCAGCGATCGGCATTGCTGTCGCTATCGCTGCAGCGTCGCTTAGTGTGACGGTACCCTTAGACTCTTCCTTCCATCTCATGAGTACGTGCGCTAGGTGACCAGTGAATTACATGAGAAATATCAGTCTACTTGGCCTTTTTTACCCCATGGGGGAGAGGTCGTTGTGTAAAGATTAGAATTGCTATCTGAGACTAGACCAACAGAAAGTGCTCCAAACTTATCAAAGTGGTTCATGTGGTTAGATAAATCTGTCTAATTTTAAGACCACCTAAACTAAGCTCATACCACCTATTAGTTCAATTACTTTGTACAAAAAAACGCAGGTAACAATTTGGCACATGTTTTTGTACAGGGTGTTGGACCATTAAGCTCCTTTCCTCCCAAACCATTCAGCAAGGCCCAGCAACCGCACCCATCAAGCTGCAAAATGTGTCTAAAACACAAGAATGCAAGTCTTGGATAACATCTTTTTGGGCACAAATTACACCATAATATTTTTCACATTTACCCTTAAAAAAGAAATGTGCCACCATTGAATTTGTTGCAGTCCAGTAAAATGTAATAAAACTGGCACCCCAAAAAGATCACAATATAAAACATCACGGGGAATATTTATTTACACATTTTATATTTTAGTTGAATGACTGCTGACTGGCTAAAGAGAAGCCAATCAGTTTTTGAACATAGCTTAGGAAGGCCTCCTATACTTCCTATGAACACAGAACATTATTGTTCTCGGCAGCACATGTGCTGCTGAAAACTATGATTTTTAAGTGACCTTACAGAGCATTTTCCTCATTCTTTAAGCTTGGAAGTCAGTTTATACTGGTCAGATATCAGGAAACTAGTGTTACCGTATATACTCGAGTATAAGCTGAGATTTTCAGCCCAAATTTTTGGGCTGAAAGTGCCCCTCTCGGCTTATACTCGAGTCACGGTCGGCGGTGGGGTCGGCGGGTGAGGGGGAGAGAGCGTGTCGCATACTCACCTAGTCCCGGCGCTCCTGGCGCTCCCCCTGCCAGTCCCACGGTCTTCGGTGCCGCAGCTCGTCCCCTGTTCAGCGGTCACATGGTACCACTCATTAGAGCAGTGATGGGCAACCTTTTGAGCTTGGTGTGTCAAAATTCGCCAAAAAAACGAGCATAACTTGGGTGGTGTGTCACCTTGATAAAAAACCATAATTTTGCGACATGTATAGTTTAAATAACAAATATGTATAATTAGAATTAACTTACCTGCTTAGTGACTTCTTTGTTCATCTGTCAGTTGGTTTCTTTTGTTGGTCTTGCTATTATTTAACTTGTGTGGGGTGCCGTGAACTAAGATAAGTGAGGGGGAGGGGGAATTCTTCCAGTGATGGCGAACCTGTGGCACTCCAGCTGTTGCAAAACTACAATTCCCATCATGTCTTCACAGCCAAAGCCTTTGCTTTGAATGGCCAGCCATGATGGGAATTGTAGTTTTGCAACAGCTGGACTGCCACAGGTTCGCCATCACTGCCTCCCTCTCACTTATCTCAGTAATGGCCAATGACACCCCACAGTTCACTGGATGATGGTTGCTGTAGTAGTCACAGGGCCTCCAGACAGCAATCACAGGGCCTCCAGACAGCAATCACAGGGCCTCCAGACAGCAATCACAGGGCCTCCAGACAGCAATCACAGGGCCTCCAGACAGCAATCACAGGGCCTCCAGACAGCAATCACAGGGCCTCCAGACAGCAATCACAGGGCCTCCAGACAGCAATCACAGGGCCTCCAGACAGCAATCACAGGGCCTCCAGACAGCGATCTCCTCAGGCCTCAGAAGTGCAGCCTGGGACTTCTGGCCGGCGCAGCAGGGAGCAGGGAGCAGCGCAATGCCGCCCAAACAACACAGATCCGACGCAGAGGCCTGGGACTTCCGGGAGCTGCGCCTGGCCTACCGGAAGTCCCAGGCCTAGACGCTCTGCACCGGAGCTCTGTTGTTTGGACCCACAGACCTCCTGCATGGCATCCGATCCGATAAAAAATCGGATCGGATGCCATTGTTTAGCATTCCGATACCGCAAGTATCGGGTATCGGCCGATATTTGCTGTATCGGAATTCCGATACCGAGATCCGATACTTTTGTGGTATCGGGTATCGGTATCGAAACAACATTAATGTGTAAAATAAAGAATTAAAATAAAAAATATAGCTATACTCACCTCTCCGACGCAGCCTGTACCTCCGCGAGGGAACCGGCAGCGCTGTTTGCTTAAAAATCGCGCTTTTCCTTCCTTACGTGAAGTCCCGGCTTGTGATTGGTCGCGTGCCGCCCATGTGGCCGCGACGCGACCAATCACAGCAAGCCGTGACGTAATTTTAGGTCCTTCAGGATTTTAAAATCACGTTCTGGCTTGTGATTGGTCGCGTCGCGGTCACATGGGCGACGCGACCAATCACAAGCCGGGACTTCACGTAAGGAAGGAAAAGCGCGATTTTTAAGCAAACAACGCTGCCGGTTCCCTCGCGGAGGTACAGGCTGCGTCGGAGAGGTGAGTATAGCTATATTTTTTATTTTAATTCTTTATTTTACACATTAATATGGTTCCCAGGGCCTGAAGGAGAGTTTCCTCTCCTTCAGACCCTGGGAAAGAAGCAACTTCTATGGGGCCGCGGCCGGCGTGTCACTGAAAATGACTACGCGTGTCAGCACTGACACGCGTGTCATAGGTTCGCCATCACTGCATTAGAGAAATGAATATGGACTCCACTCCCATAGGGGTGGAGCCGCAAATTCATTCCTCTAATCAGCGGTAATGGTGACCGCTGACAGAGGAAGAGGCTGCGGCACCTGGAGACCAGCTGTCCGGGGGAAGGAGCCAGGGACGCCGGGAGCAGGTAAGCATCTCATAGTCACCTGTCCACGTTCCACCCGCCGAGCGCCGCTCTGTCTTCGCGTCCTCTTGTTCTGACTGTTCAGGTCAGAGGGCGCGATGACGCATATAGTGTGCGCGCCGCCCTCTGCCTGAACAGTCAGTGCAGAGAGACGCCGGGACGGGACGCTGAGGAGCTGCAAGCAAGAGAGGTGAGTATGTCATTTTTTTTTTTTTTTATTGCAGCAGCATTGTATATAGCACAGATTTATGTGGAGCATCTATGGGGCAACGGTGCAGAGCATTATATATATGGCACAGCTTTATGTGGAGCATCTATGGGGCCATAATCAAAGGTGCAGAGCATTATATATGGCACAGCTATCTATGGGGACATAATCAAAGGTGCAGAGCATTATATATGGCACAGCTATCTATGGGGCCATAATCAAAGGTGCAGGGCATTATATATGGCACAGCTATCTATGGGGCCATAATCAAAGGTGCAGGGCATTATATATGGCACAGCTATCTATGGGGCCATAATCAAAGGTGCAGAGCATTATATATGGCACAGCTATCTATGGGGCCATAATCAAAGGTGCAGAGCATTGTATATGGCACAGCTATCTATGGGGCCATAATCAAAGGTGCAGAGCATTGTATATGGCACAGCTATCTATGGGGCCATAATCAAAGGTGCAGAGCATTGCATATGGCACAGCTATCTATGGGGCCATAATCAAAGGTGCAGAGCATTATATATGGCACAGCTATCTATGGGGCCATAATCAAAGGTGCAGAGCATTGTATATGGCACAGCTATCTATGGGGCCATAATCAAAGGTGCAGAGCATTGTATATGGCACAGCTTTCTATGGAGCATCTATGGGGCCATAATGAACTGTGCAGAGCATTATATATGGGGCGGCTTTATGTGGAGCGTCTATGGGGCTATACTGAACGGTGCAGAGCATTATATATGGCACAGCTATCTATGGGGCCATAATCAAAGGTGCAGGGCATTATATATGGCACAGCTATCTATGGGGCCATAATCAAAGGTGCAGGGCATTATATATGGCACAGCTATCTATGGGGCCATAATCAAAGGTGCAGAGCATTGTATATGGCACAGCTATCTATGGGGCCATAATCAAAGGTGCAGAGCATTGTATATGGCACAGCTATCTATGGGGCCATAATCAAAGGTGCAGGGCATTATATATGGCACAGCTATCTATGGGGCCATAATCAAAGGTGCAGGGCATTATATATGGCACAGCTATCTATGGGGCCATAATCAAAGGTGCAGAGCATTATATATGGCACAGCTATCTATGGGGCCATAATCAAAGGTGCAGAGCACTGTATATGGCACAGCTATCTATGGGGCCATAATCAAAGGTGCAGAGCATTGTATATGGCACAGCTTTCTATGGGGCCATAATCAAAGGTGCAGAGCATTGTATATGGCACAGCTATCTATGGGGCCATAATCAAAGGTGCAGAGCATTGCATATGGCACAGCTTTCTATGGGGCCATAATCAAAGGTGCAGAGCATTTTATATGGCACAGCTTTCTATGGAGCATCTATGGGGCCATAATCAAAGGTGCAGAGCATTGTATATGGCACAGCTTTCTATGGAGCATCTATGGGGCCATAATGAACTGTGCAGAGCATTATATATGGGGCAGCTTTATGTGAAGCGTCAATGGGGCTATACTGAACGGTGCAGAGCATTATATGTGGCACAGCTTTATGTGGAGCATCTATGGGGCCATAATGAACAGTGCAGAGCATTATATGTGGCACAGCTTTATGTGGAGCATCTATGGGGCCATAATGAACAGTATGGAGCATCTATTTTTAATTTTGAAATTCACCGGTAGCTGCTGCATTTTCCACCCTAGGCTTATACTCGAGTCAATAAGTTTTCCCATTTTTTTGTGGCAAAATTAGGGGGGTCGGCTTATACTCGAGTATATACGGCACTAGGAAGGCTTGTTCCTGAAAAGGCATCCTTGCACTAGACGCTACTATAATGTGCTGACTATATTGCACTGGTACTGCAGAAATTTAACTGGAGAGCGTGAACTAAAATCTGGGTGTAGGTTTTTAGCCCCCCCCCCCCCCAACCTCAAATCATTATAGAAAACAGCACTAACTGCTTTGTGCCACCCCGTCTAAAGGCAAGGACCATAGCAATTTTACTGTGGATTTCACCCTACTGCCCTTGGATTTAGAAAGCAAAATTTGCTGCAGAAAATCCACAACATAATGATCATGCTGTGAATTCAGAAATATTCCCAGTTACGTCAAATCCAGAGTGGAAAAATCTACTGCATGACCAAAAAATCTCCATTCATATGAATTATGCCGTACTTTGAACGTGACCCTACTCTCCAGGAATGATGGAGAATAAAGGAACACCGATTACCACACCTTTAAAGCCTCAGTGGTGTAAAAACGGGAATATTTCAAGATTTTTTTTTTAAATATGTATAGATATATGAAAAAAAAAAAAAGATGAATACTGCATACAAAATCTTTCTCTGATCATACATCCCTCTGAAATGGAGCACCCACAAGAAAATGCAAAAATCTGGTGGCGTATTACAATCTTCTGGGCCTTTTCTTGTGTCCACATCTGTACCCGTTACATATTTCCAGCAGCAAATCCACAACATAATACAGTGCTAATATTGTACTGGTCATATTAAGAACCCTCAACCACACATTGCCAAATTATTACAGAAATTGACCCCAGTACTGGGGATGTGTTGTCCCCATCATGTCAATTTATGCTGCAGATTGTCACTGTGGATGTCTCCCTATTATGCAAAATGAGAACGCTGGGGCAAATCCACAGCATTTCATCAATGAAATAACTGCTGGGTGTTAGTACTCTGATGCAAGCTCTGCCAAAATGACAGCAGAAATTACCTTTAAGGGAGCAAGTTTTAATCAACTTTTACATTTTATCACTATGAACGTTAATCAAAAGATATAGAAAGGTGGAAACAAGGATGAAAGCTTTAAAGGAAAAGTAATTTAGAAAGTCCCAGCAGGTTTATGTTCATACTCAGAATCAACTGAATCCAACAACCCCTTAAAGGGAATCTGTCAACAGGATTTTGCAAACCAAACCTTTTAGATGTAGCTCTTGCAAAGACTAGTCCGTCCATTCGTACATTTAGCTAACTAGTCTATTCCTCTGTTCCTGAGAAATCAGCGTATAAATCGATATGCAAATGAGGCGGAAAGGGGTTTCCAGTTTAGCACAAAAGTCTATATGCACTTTAAGTGACTGAATACTTTTGAATTCTCACATCGCGCACAGCACCTGCTGTCAGGATTCCCTGCTGCCAGGAGTTCATATGCCTGTAAGTATACAATGTATGCATACTCCAGGCCACATTCCTACAAGACATGCTCCACCTAGCTCAATGCAAATAAATTCAGCAAGGCTGCACTTGTCTAGTCAGAATATGAGTGAAAGTGTGTATATCGCATACTTGAGGTCACAAATCCGCTAGGCCTGACATATACGGTACATACCATACATATCCTGGTTTCCTATTCTTTTGCATGTTTGTCACACTTAAACATATCAGATCTACAAACAAACAAATATTAGACAAAGCTAACACAAGTAAACATAAAATGTAGTTCTTAAATGAAGGTCTTTATTATTAAGGAAAAAAGAAATCCAAACCTAGAGGGCCCTGTGTGAAAAAATGTGATTGCCCTCTAAACCTAATAACTGGTTGGGAAACCCTTAGCAGCCATCACCGCAATCAGGCATTTGCGATAACTGGTAATGAGTCTTTTAAGACGCTGGAAGAAAGTTTGGTCCACTCATCTTTGCAGAATTGTTGTAATTCAGCTACACTGAAGGGTTTCCGAGCATGAACCCCTTAATCCCATATGACGTACTATCCCGTCGAGGTGAAATGGGACTTAATACCCAGTGACGGGATAGTACGTCATATGCGATCGGCCGCGCTCACAGGGGGGAGCGTGGCCAAGTGTCAGCTGACTCCTGGCACATTAACCCCCGGAACACTGCGATCAAACATGATCGCAGTGTTCCGGCGGCATAGGGAAGCATCGCGCAGGGAGAGGGCTCCCTGCGTGCTTCCCTTAGACCCTCGGAGCTACGAGGCCCGGATCCAATATGGCCGCGGGGCTGCTTCTGGGTCCTGCAGGGAGGTGGCTTGCAAGCGTCCCTGCAGTGCCTGTCAGATCGCTGATCTGACACAGTGATCTGCAAAGTGTCAGATCAGCGATCTGACCCTATAACAATTTTGCATTGAAAAGACAAATGGCGCTCCTTCCCTTCCGAGCTCTGCCATGCGCCCAAACAGTGGTTTACCCCCACATATGGGGTATCAGCGTACTCAGGACAAATTGTACAACAACTTTTGGGGTCCATTTTCTCCTGTTACCCCTGGTAAAATAAAACAAATTGGAGCTGAAGTAAATTTTTTGTGAAAAAAAGTTAAATGTTCGTTGTTTTTTTTAAACATTCCAAAAATTCCTGTGAAACACCTGAAGGGTTAATAAACTTCTTGAATGTGGTTTTGAGCACCTTGAGGGGTGAAGTTTTTAGAATGGTGTCACACTTGGCTATTTTCTATCATATAGACCCCTCAAAATGACTTCAAATGTGATGTGGTCCCTAAAAAAAAAAATGGTGGGGTAAAAATGAGAAATTGCTGGTTAACTTTTAACCCTTATAACTCCCTAACAAAAAAAAATTTGGTTTCAAAATTGTGCTGATGTAAAGTAGACATGTGGGAAATGTTACTTCTTAAGTATTTTGTGTGACATATCTCTGTGATTTAAGGGCATAAAAATTCAAAGTTTGAAAATTGCAAAATTTTCAACATTTTCGCCAAATTTCCGTTTTTCACAAATAAACGCAGGTAATATCAAAGAAATTTTACCACTATCATGAAGTACAATATGTCACGAGAAAACAATGTCAGAATCATCAGGATCCGTTGAAGCATTCCAGAGTTGTAACCTCATAAAGGGATAGTGGTCAGAATTGCAAAAATGGTCCGGTCATTAACTTGAAAACCACCCTTGGGGGTTAAGGGGTTAAGGTTATGCCACAGCATCTCAATCGGATTAAGGTCAGGATTTTGACTAGGCCACCCCAAAGTCTTAATTTTGTTTTTCTTAAGCCATTCAGAGGTGGACTTGCTGGTGTATGTTGGATCATTGTGCTGCTGCATAACTCAAGTGCGCTTCAGCTTGAGGTCACGAATAGATGGCTGGACATTCTTCTTCGGAACTTTTTGGTAGACAACAGAATTCATGGTCCCTTTTACCACAGCAAGTCTTCCAGGTCATGAAGCATCAAAACAGCCCCAGACCGTCACACTACCGCCACCATATTTTACTGTTGGTATTATGTTCCTTTTCTGAAATGCTGTGTTACTTCTAAGCCAGATGTAATGTGACATGTATCTTCCTTCCAAAAAGGTTCAACTTTTGTCTCATCAGTCCACAGAGTATTCTTCCAAAATCTTGGGGATCATCAAGATGTTTTCTGGCAAAACTGAGAGGAGCCTTTATGTTCTTATTGCTCAGCAGTGGTTTTCGTCTTGGAACTATGCCATGCAGGCTATTTTTGCCCAGTCTCTTTCTTATGGTGGAGTCATGAACTATGACCTTAACTGAGGCAAGTGAGGCCAGAAGTTCATTGGATGTTGTTGTGGGGTCTTTTGTGATCTCTTAGATGAGTCGTCGCTGCGCACTTGTGGTAAATTTGGTCAGCCTTCCACTCCTGGGAAGGTTCACCACCGTTCTGTGTTTTCGACATTTGTGGATAATGGCTCTCACTGTAGTTTGCTGTAGTCCCAAAGCTTGAGAAGTGGCTTTTTAACCTTTTCCAGACTGATAGATCTCAATTACTTTCTCATTTGTTCCAGAATTTCCTTGGATAGCAGCATTTGATGATCTTTTGGTCTACGTCACTTTGTCAGGCAGGTACTATTTAAGTGATTTCTTGATTGAGAACAGGTGTGACAGTAATCAGGCCTTGGTGTGGTAAGGGAATTTGAACTCAGGTTCCCAAAGATATGATATACCACACTTAATTTAGTTTTTGAGGGGGTGAGCGGGCAATCACTTTTTCACACAGGGCCCTGTAGGTTTGGATTTCTTTTTCCCTTAATAATAAAGACCTTCGGTTAAAAACTGAATTTTGTGTTTACTTGTGTTATCTTTGTCTAATATTTAAATTTGTTTGGTGATGATCCGAAACATTTAAGTGTGACAAATATGCAAAAGAATAGGAAATCAGGCAGAGGGCAAACACTGGTTCACGCAACGGTAACATATATATTAACTGTAATTAGTTAATGACACTATATAAGTTTGGTACGTAAGATGAGTGCAATTTAAACTAAAAGAAAAAAACATTTGCTTAACTTTTTTTTTTCTCTTCACCTTTTTCTGTTTTTGTGCACAATATATAGAAAAGTAAATGGTATTATTCAAAACTACAAGTTGTCTCATAAAAAAGCACCCATGCGGCTATATGGACATAAAAATAAAAAGTTTTGGCTCTTGGAAGAAGGGCAGAAAAAAAAGAAAAGCACACAAAAAAAACTGGCCAGGTCATGATAGGGATAATGACATTAGAGCAACACTTACTGACTTATTGTCATCGAAAGCATGGTCCTCTATTTCTTCCTCCAGTCTGTCTGCTGCTTTCCTGACATCTTCGAGGATCTCATCGAGCATGGATAAGCTTTTATTCTGGTGCTGTATATTTTTCATTGCTTCCACTTGGTGTTTCTCAGCTGCCAGAAGCTCCACATATTCCTTCTCTTCCTAGAAAACAATGAACTTCAGACTTCTGGAAACATTTTGCAGCACAGATTAAAGGAATTGTCCACTTTACGTAATCCTTTTTTTGTCAGAAGAACCTTCGTAACTATCAAAACATTGAAAAGTCCCAATACTGGACCATACAGGGAATCTGTCATCAGATGTACACCTCAATCTGAGGGCAGTAAAAAACAGGGACAGCAATCCTGATTCTAGCAATGTGTCACTTACTGTGCTTATTGCTGTAGGTTTGATAAAATCCTCATTTTAGGCGCATGAATGAATGTTCAGGACTCCATGCAGGAGTCTGTCATTTACAGGACAAGCAAAGCTGGGGCAGATAAACGGTGTTTTATGAAAACAACAGCAAGAAGCCCAGGAATACTGCACTGGAATCAGGATCTCTGTCCCTACATCATGTGTTCTCAGATGGTGCTGGAAGCCAATATGGACAACATATACAATATGTGTAACACAAATCACTGAACTCACAATTGGATCCAAGAACTCTGGATAATAAAAAGGCCTACATCAAATAGATAGATCATGTGCTGGGGGGGGGGGGGGGGTCGTAAAATCTGTGAGGGAGAAAGACAATATCCCTGCACAATCCCTGTGGCTTTGCAATAAGAACTATTGTTCCTGAGATGGAGATCTTGTCTCCAGCCCAAATGGAGTTGGCGCCTGTACTTGGGCTTTTTGATATGAAGACCTTTTCCTATATACAAGGATCTGCAGTAAGATGATGGCCACTGCAACCACGTTTGTAAAGACCCTTGACCCTCTAATCCACTCTGGACCTAAGGGCGCCACCTTCAGGAGAGTGAAGCCACAGCCATGTTCCTGGAGAGCTCAAAAGACTGACTGCACGGGTCCATTATGTGGAAGCGTTACAGGGATGGGCTTACAGAAAGGTAGCACACGGAGATAGTTAGGCACTTCCCATCTTCCACCACCTGCTCCTACTACTCTTTCCCTTCCCTTATACCTCACTTAGGTGTCCCTCATGTACATACTTAGAAATACCCTTTTTACAATAAATCTCTTATAAAAGATCCAGTAGCTATTGTTATAAATTGCTGACTGGCATCCAAAACTCAGCAGAGTCTACAGATGGGGAAGCAAACACCTGGTGACATTCCTTTTAAGGATCAGTTATAATCTGTAGAGAACCAAATGTTCACTTTCACCACAGCACCACCACTGGAGAAAAGAGGCATTACATACTTCATAGGTAAAGGAAACACATCAGCTGATTACTGCTGCCCAATCCGCAGGCAGCATGAATAAGATCCTACTTACACGATAGCCGCCAGGTGTACTCTTTATTAAACTCTCCAGCATTTCAGAGAAAATATAGTTAGAAGATCAACCGGGTACTATAGCCAAAAACGAGACTAGTCCAGCACTGCTGCAGGCCACCTTCTCACCGCACCGCTCCAGGTGACCGACAGGGCTCTCCCATGGGTGTTCATGATCATAGGGTGATCATCAAACTAAACCCGCTCTGTAATGCCGAAGCGTTTCAGAGAAAAACAGACCTGGCTGCAATCGTGCACAAGGCTCGGATTTATGCTGCCCGAGGGTTGGTCAGCATGGATTGACCGACAATTCCCTATAGATTAATAGGCTTTTGTGCAATGCTATAGACACTCTTTGTGACTGCTCTCTACGTTTACATCTACATGACAAGTCAGATGGTATGAACATGTGACGATTGGGCATACCCCGGCGTCCAGCGCCATCTTGGACGTGTCCTTGAGGGAGCACTCCAAAACTGAATTCTATTGGTTTGACTGTATATAAAAGGACAAATACTCATTCTTTATGAGCTCCCCTGAAAAAGCACACAGTGTGAAACGTGCATTGGGCTCATCAGACACTTTACTTCTCTCCACTTTGGTTGGTACCATGCACTTGGCTATGATGTGATTATTCTACGCCTTACTCTTAGGTACGGTGCATCCTTCTGTGGTGAATGACACCAGTTATTACATACACGTTACTTGTCAGCATATGGGTTTGTCGTCATGTTTTTACTACCTTTTTCACTTGCGGAGATATATTATGGCATCTACTGGTTCCATTCATTAGTGACTACTGCACTTTTTTCTTCCTACATATGTTCAGTTCTTTCACATACCATATACCGTATATGCTAATCTCTATTGTACATTGGTGTTTCTGGCTGCCCTGTTTTTCTACATTGAATCAATTCCTTCTATTGCATTTTAATATGTTTTTGTATTAATTCTTCAATAAGGGTCTTTGATTTTTTGCAATATTTTATGGTCGCTGTCATGCTTTCATTGTCACGTTATCTGCTCCTACTTTTGACTAATCAATGAGCGTCCAGTTTCCCCCCGAAATTCTATAATGTGGCATTTGAAATCAATTACCTATCAGCTAAAAACACATATATAATACTATGCCATTTACTTATTCAGGATTACTTCTTCTGGTTTCAATTCTATAGTTACAAAAGTTTACGACTGACCATTTTCAGAATGTGGCCCCCGAAGCAATCACGAGATTAACCAGGGTCCCATTCCTTGCAGTTCTATGAAACAGCTAATGCTGCCAAGCCAAGAATAGCCAGCCTCTTCATTGCAGGGTGGATAAAAATCAATGTTTTTTAAAAAAAAATCAAAAAAATCGGATTTTTTTTATTTAAATCGGATTTTTTTTATTTAAATCGGATTTTTTTCAATAAACTGCTTTTTGAGGAAAATATTTTACCATCCAAAGGTTCTTCCATCATGAGATAAAGCTGAGTTGTTTAACTCAGTAGAATAAAGGCTGTATATGTGTAACATTCACAATGCCATGCTCTTCCAGAGGTTTCTGTAGGATGCTGACTATCCAACAAGTTTGGGCATGTCAACTGAATGGAAAAAGAAACTAAACCAAAAGTGAAACCAAGCTAGAAGTGTGGAATTAAAGGGGCAGTATGAACAAAATGTGGAGGCTATTAATAGTTTATACAATTAAGACATGCTGCTTTTAAACACCTACCTATTGCCATATAGTAAAACAAAAAAGATTTTTACTTACTTTGGGGTCCCCCCCTCACCCTGGCGTTAGATCGTTGCCCCTAGTTTCGTCCGTGTAACTATGGGCGCACATGCGCACTGCTCTCACTTCTCATTTTAATCGTGATTTATATTAAAAAAAAACCTTTTGATTTAAATCAGTGATTTAAATCATGATTAAAATCATGATTTAAATCGATCCGATTTAAATAGAAAAAAATCTTTTGATTTAAATCGTGATTTAAATCATGATTTAAATCGGCGTGATTTAAATCAATCCACCCTGCTTCATTGACTGTGGCCTTTGGGAAAACCAAGTATTTCATGGCGGCCATTCAAATAAATGGTCATCCATATACAGGTCCTTCTCAAAAAATTAGCATATAGTGTTAAATTTCATTATTTACCATAATGTAATGATTACAATTAAACTTTCATATATTATAGATTCATTATCCACCAACTGAAATTTGTCAGGTCTTTTATTGTTTTAATACTGATGATTTTGGCCTACAACTCCTGATAACCCAAAAAACCTGTCTCAATAAATTAGCATATCAAGAAAAGGTTCTCTAAACGACCTATTACCCTAATCTTCTGAATCAACTAATTAACTCTAAACACATGCAAAAGATACCTGAGGCTTTTAAAAACTCCCTGCCTGGTTCATTACTCAAAACCCCCATCATGGGTAAGACTAGCGACCTGACAGATGTCAAGAAGGCCATCATTGACACCCTCAAGCAAGAGGGTAAGACCCAGAAAGAAATTTCTCAACAAATAGGCTGTTCCCAGAGTGCTGTATCAAGGCACCTCAATGGTAAGTCTGTTGGAAGGAAACAATGTGGCAGAAAACGCTGTACAACGAGAAGAGGTGACCGGACCCTGAGGAAGATTGTGGAGAAGGACCGATTCCAGACCTTGGGGAACCTGAGGAAGCAGTGGACTGAGTCTGGTGTGGAAACATCCAGAGCCACCGTGCACAGGCGTGTGCAGGAAATGTGCTACAGGTGCCGCATTCCCCAGGTAAAGCCACTTTTGAACCATAAACAGCGGCAGAAGCGCCTGACCTGGGCTACAGAGAAGCAGCACTGGACTGTTGCTAAGTGGTCCCAAGTACTTTTTTCTGATGAAAGCAAATTTTGCATGTCATTCGGAAATCAAGGTGCCAGAGTCTGGAGGAAGACTGGGGAGAAGGAAATGCCAAAATGCCTGAAGTCCAGTGTCAAGTACCCAGTCAGTGATGGTGTGGGGTGCCATGTCAGCTGCTGGTGTTGGTCCACTGTGTTTCATCAAGGGCAGGGTCAATGCAGCTAGCTATCAGGAGATTTTGGAGCACTTCATGCTTCCTGGCACCTGCTCACAGTGCCAAAACCACTGGTAAATGGTTTACTGACCATGGTATTACTGTGCTCAATTGGCCTGCCAACTCTCCTGACCTGAACCCCATAGAGAATCTGTGGGATATTGGGAAGAGAAAGTTGAGAGACGCAAGACCCAACACTCTGGATGAGCTTAAGGCCGCTATTGAAGCATCCTGGGCCTCCATAACATCTCAGCAGTGTCACAGGCTGATTGCCTCCATGCCACGCCGCATTGAAGCAGTCATTTCTGCCAAAGGATTCCCGACCAAGTATTGAGTGCATAACTGAACATTATTATTTGATGGTTTTTTTGTTTGTTATTAAAAAACACTTTTATTTGATTGGACGGTTGAAATACGCTAATTTATTGAGACAGGTTTTTTGGGTTATCAGGAGTTGTAGGCCAAAATCATCAGTATTAAAACAATAAAAGACCTGACAAATTTCAGTTGGTGGATAATGAATCTATAATATATGAAAGTTTAATTGTAATCATTACATTATGGTAAATAATGAAATTTAACACTATATGCTAATTTTTTGAGAAGGACCTGTACAACATGTCCCAGGACAGAACATGCTTATATAGGACAGTCCTCATTTTGTGGGTGGTGACCCCCATTCATGATGCCAATATGTCCTAACATAGTGTTGTCTTTATGAAACTTTCCTGCTTATGGAAGGGCTACTGCCAACGTCAGCTCCCAGTCCATGTTATATCACAGAACAGCGGACATATTGTGCACACACGTCACATATCCTTGGCCATGCTTGTATTGTGCAGGCCCTGAACATGGTTTACCTGACCACACACACAGGAGCATACGCCACCTGTATGTGCACATGTGCTTCACATATGGAAAACAAATGGACAAGAAATGGGTCTAAATTTGTCACAATGGCAGCAGCACTTGTTCACCTGTGACATGAGCAGCATCCTGCAAGAGTCTAGATTTAAAGGGTTTGTACTAAAATTGTAAGTTATTTCCTAATCTCCTGGGGTTCCGACCACTGGCACATCAGCAATCTCAAGAATGGATTTCTACAGAGCCCCGTCAGAATGGAGTGGATGTGATGGTTGAGCACCTGCACCAGAGCTTTATCCAGAGCCCTGTTCCCTAAACCACTGAAGGTCCCAATGGTCGGAACCGCAGGGAACATACATTTTACCCCATCCTATTAATAGGGAATAACTTACTTGATACAAACCCTTCAAGACAGAAGATTAGGCAAGGTTAGAAAAAATTGCCATCGGATGCTAGATTAATGGTATTCATAATTTACCAGTGCTCCAGCATCAGTGGGACCAGGACCTACCACAACTGGAAGGTCTACCTCATTCCTAGTGCCAATGTGTCCAGCCATGAAACCACCAGTTATTGTTGGAACAGAAAGATGAACTACGCAATAAGGAATAGTAAGAAGCAAACCTTTATGGCGGCTTCTCGCAAGGCGTCCAGCCTTTGCCGGCTGCTTTCCTTCATGTTCACCACATCCTTATAATCTCCCTGCAATGCTCGTCGCAGCCCATTAACCGCCTGAAACACAGAGTTCTCACTCTCGTTCAGCTCCTTCTGAAAGATTTCAAAGGTGTGGACTTGGAAGAGCTTCTCTTCTGCAGACAGTCCTTGGTCTTTCTCCACTGCTTTGATGGCGTTCTTCAGCTTGTTGAGGACTACGTTCTTCTGGTGGAGAAGACCAGACAGTTTCCGACAGTTGTTCAGCAGCCATTCCTTTTTCTGGCTGGCGGTGGCGCCCTTGCCTCTGTGCAGTTTAATGGCATGTTTCGCTACACCCTCGTGCTCCGCTGCATGCGATATCTGATAAAGCAGCTGCAATGGTATCAACCAGAGGATGTACGTCTTCATGGCCGCTACCAGTTAAATCTCACCCTCGCACACTGGTTCTTCTGCTTGCTTGGTGGTGTAGCTGCACATGGCTCTAAAAGACAACAGACAAGGTACAATCAGAGCCAAAATATCCAGGCTGGTTCTATGGTTTTAGCCTACGCATTTCAGACAGGATCTTTTAAGCCTGAAAAACCAAGGAACAATGGATTGCACTCAGTAAGTGCGCAGAAGAGAGATGCAGTCACTGCTACAGTCAATCCCCATCCATGTCCTGCTAACACAGCTGAGAGTTTGTCATAATGTAGCAGTGTAGGTGATAATGCTCCGACTAGTCCTGCATTTTGTACATATGACTGCCTGGGTCACAATGTGCAGCACATTAGCTCAGTGGCCAGGTGTTGGTAAGAACACAGCCATAAGTATACAAAGCTGGGGATACAGCAAACACAAGCGGCAATTCCAAAAACAGGGAGAGAAATTAATGCTCAGACAGGAAGACAAGTCACCAGCTGGCCAAGCCCTCTACCTCCTTAGATGTGTACCCGATGCCACAAGAGGAAGAGGAAGCTGATCTGCAGCACTCGCAGCGGCTGCTACACAATAAGCGGAGCCCGGCAGCAGACACACACTGCCTGATCCACAGGTAGAAGTATCCAACGAAAAAAGAAGCTAACCAGCTCAGCCCAGGCTCTAGGCGCTGTGGAAGCACGGAATCCAATGGACCACTTGTAAAAGGAAAATAGCAAAATCCAGTGTCTTAAAACTGCAGAGATTTTATTGGAAAAAAAAAAATCAATTAAATAATGCACTGCAGAAGAGCAACGCGCCTTGGACGCACACAGCAATGCAATCTTTGTTTCCAATAAAATCTCTGCAGTTCTAGGAAGCTGGAATCCAACGCTGGCGGCATGATTTCATTGTGTGACTCCAACACTGCTGCATTTCAGTGCAAAACAAACTTTACAAGCCGAATGGGTGACTAGCCGAAAAGGAGGATCGTCAGCATCTGCGGCCAGTGACCGAGAGGTCTCTCCCTATACAAGTACCCAGGTAGAGACCCGCCACACAAGAGGATTGGGTGGGGAGCAGTCGCTGGGGACCCGCAGATCCAACTAGCCCCCCGTGCAGTTTGGTCCAAGCGGCTGTTACAGTTACATTTCATGTTAAATTTACAATGGACGATTACTTGGGAAATAGCATTCAAGGGACGGTCATTTCCCAAATATCAGTCTATCCAAACATGGCTGACAATAGCACAACAAGCAAAACACTGGGGGAAATTACCTGTAAGCCTTAGGTCACATAGCGTAACCCATACACAGCTGGGACAGTCATTAGTCAGAGTCCTCCAGCCCCAGTCTGAGGAACAACAGGAGATAGACAGAGACAGATAGACGAATAATTATATATATATGATTGATAGATAGATAATTATATATATATATATATATATATATATATATATATATATATATATATATATATATATATATATATATATATATATATATATATATATATATACTAGCTGTACTACCCGGCTTCGCCCGGGTTAATGACTGCTGTTAGCAAAATAGAATGTGTTAACAAAAATTTATTCTGCACACAAAAACCACAAAACAAATAGATAGAAATGTAATTATTAAAAGGCAAAAACTAAGCAAATAGAAGCATTTCACAACATATATTAGCTTTGTTATACTGAGAATGTCTTTGTTGCCTATATTAACCAATCAGAGCTCAGGTTAATTAACTGTAGCAAAATAGAAGCTGAGCTGTGATTGGTTGCTATTGGCAGCCTGATAAATCCCCAGCCAACAGGAAGCCCTCCCCCCTGGCAGTATATATTAGCTCACACATACACATAATAGACAGGTCATGTGACTGACAGCTGCCGTATTTCCTATATGGTACATTTGTTGCTCTTGTAGTTTGCTTATTAATCAGATTTTTATTTTTGAAGGACAATACCAGACTTGTGTGTGTTTTAGGGCGAGTTTTATGTGTCAAGTTGTGTGTGTTGAGTTGCGTGTGGCGACATGCATGTAGCGACTTTTGTGAGATGAGTTTTGTGTGGCGACATGCGTGTAGCAACATTTTGTGTGTTGAGTTGCATGTGACAGGTTAGTGTAGCAAGTTGTGTGCAGCAAGATTTGTGCATGGCGAGTTTTGCGCGTGGCGAGTTTTATGTGTGGTGCATTTTGAGTATGTGCAAGTTTTGTGTGAGGCAACTTTTGCATGTGGTGCAACTTTTGTACATGTGGCAATTTTTCTGTGTGTGCAAGTTTTGCATGAGGTGAGTTTTCCATGAGGTGAGTTTTGCACGTGTGGCGAGTTTTGCGTGAGCCTAGTTTTGCATATGGCGAGTTTTGCATGTAGCGAGTTTTGAGTGGTGACTTTTGTGTTTCGACTTTTATGTGGCGAGGTTGGTGTGTGTGTGTGGTGAAATGTGTGCTGAGGGTGGTATATGTGTTCAAGCACGTGGTAGTGTGTGGCGCATTTTGTGTTTGTGTTCATATCCCCGTGTGTGGTGAGTATCCCATGTCGGGGCCCCACCTTAGCAACTGTACGGTATATACTCTTTGTCGCCATCGCTCTCATTCTTTAAGTCCTCATTGTTCACATCTGGCAGCTGTCAATTTTCCTCCAACACTTTTCCCTTCACTTTTTCCCCATTATGTAGATAGGAGCAAAATTGTTTGGTGAATTGGAACGCGCGGGGTTAAAATTTCACCTCACAACATAGCCTATGACGCTCTCGGGGTCCAGACGTGTGACTGTGCAAAATTTTGTGGCTGTAGCTGCGACGGTACAGATGCCAATCCCGGACATACACACATACATACATACACACATTCAGCTTTATATATTAGATATACCTGTATGTAATCTCCTGTATATAGTATATACCTGTGTGTCATCTCACCTATATATAGTATATATCTGTGTGTCATCTCCTGTATATAGTATATACCTGTATGTCATCTCCTCCTATACATAGCATATACCTGTGTCATCTCCTCCTGTATATACTATATACCTGTAGGTAATCTGCTCCTGTATATAGTATATACCTGTGTGTCATCTCCTCCTGTATATAGTATATACCTGTATGTCATCTCCTCCTGTATGTAGTATGTACCTGTATGTCATCTCCTCCTCTATATAGTATATACCTGTGTGTCATCTCTCCTGTATATAGTATATATCTGTGTGTCATCTCCTCCTGTATATAGTATATACCTGTGTGTCATCTCCCCTGTAAATAGTATATACCTGTGTGTCATCTCCTGTATATAGTATATAGCTGTATGCCATCTCCTCCTGTATTAGCCCTCGTTCACACGTTATTTGGTCAGTATTTTTACCTCAGTATTTGTAAGCTAAAATGGCAGCCTGATAAATCCCCAGCCAACAGTAAGCCCACCCCCTGGCAGTATATATTAGCTCACACATACACATAATAGACTGGTCATGTGACTGACAGCTGCCGGATTCCTATATGGTACATTTGTTGCTCTTGTAGTTTGTCTGCTTATTAATCAGATTTTTATTTTTGAAGGATACCAGACTTGTGTGTGTTTTAGGGCGAGTTTCGTGTGTCAAGTTGTGTGTGTTGAGTTGCGTGTGGCGACATGCATGTAGGGACTTTTGTGAGATGAGTTTTGTGTGGCGACATGCGTGTAGCAACTTTTTGTGTGTCGAGTTGCATGTGACAGGTTAGTGTAGCAAGTTGTGTGCAGCAAGTTTTGCGCATGGCGAGTTTTGCGCGTGGCGAGTTTTATGTGTGGTGCCTTTTGAGTATGTGCAAGTTTTGTGTGAGGCAACTTTTGCATGTGTTGCAACTTTTGTGCATGTGGCAATTTTTCTGCGTGTGGCAATTTTTCTGCGTGTGCAAGTTTTGCGTGTGGCGAGTTTTGCACGTGTGGCGAGTTTTGCATGTGGAGAGTTTTGCGCGTGGCGAGTTTTGAGCGGCGACTTTTGTGTTTCTACTTTTATGTGGCGAGGTTGGTGTATGTGTGGTGAAATGTGCACTGAGGGTGGTATATGTGTTCGAGCACGTGGTAGTGTGTGGCGCATTTTGTGTGTGTGTTCATATCCCCGTGGTGGTGTGATTATCCCATGTTGGGGCCCCACCTTAGCAACTGTACAGTATATACTCTTTGGTGCCATCGCTGTCATTCTTTAAGTCCCCCTTGTTCACATCTGGCAGCTGTTAATTTGCCTCCAACACTTTTCCTTTCATTTTTTCCCCATTATGTAGATAGGGGCAAAATTGTTTGGTGACTTGGAAAGCGCGGGGTTAAAATTTCACCTCACAACATAGCTTTGACGCTCTCAGGGTCCAGACGTGTGACTGTGCAAAATTTTGTGCCTGTAGCTGCGACGCCTCCAACACTTTTCCTTTCACTTTTTCCCCATTATGTAGATAGGGGCAAAATTGTTTGGTGAATTGGAAAGCGCGGGGTTAAAATTTCACCTCACAACATAGCCTATGACGCTCTCGGGGTCCAGACGTGTGACTGTGCAAAATTTTGTGGCTGTAGCTGCTACGGTTCAGATGCCAATCCCGGACATACACACATACATACATACATACATACACACACACACATTCAGCTTTATATATTAGATATGATAGATAGATGAAAAATATATATATAATAGATAGCTAGCTAGCTAGAGGCCGGCACGTACCAGCAGTCAGGGCCCCGCCGCTCTCCGCCTGCAGACCTCTGCTGCTCTCATTGCTGTGACAGGCCAGCCTCTCCTGCCAGGGCCACTCACTGCCAGCGTCACTAGTCACACTGCCCAGCCCCGGGCCAGAAACACAGCTCGTCCAACGTCATCAAACCGCGCCGCGCAGGGAGTTCTGGGAATTGTAGGCGTACAATGACGTCACTGGAATCGTTGCCCCGTCATCAGCGCACCTCTGCAGGTCTGTAGCCGCCTTCTGTGAGTCTCCCAGAGTGACACCGGCCACTACTGATAACATTTTACAGCCAGTTCCCCAATACGAGAACATGTAGTGCCCCTCACATAAATGTGCCGTCACTGAGGACGTAATGTACTATATATCTGGGTAGAACTAATAACAAGTCGGTACCGGGGGATCTTCGCTTCTATAGCTCCTCTTAGCGCCACAGCGAGCAGCACACGGGAGACTACAACTCCCGATACTCCTTGTGGAAGTGGGCGGCATTTCCCAACAACAAGTGCGCATGCGCGTCCACCACCGCCGAGCCGTGGCGTTAGGTGATCCGGTGGAGATAAAATGGTAGGTGGGGGCTGGAGACAGGTTGTGTGGTGAGGGGCGGCGGTGCAGCCTGCTCTCAGGTTACGGAAGGGCCTGTGGTGGGGAGGGTGGGGCGGCTGCTGCTGACCAGGGGAAGGTCACTGACAGAGCGAACACCCGCGGTGGGGGCGCTGTGCACAGACACCCTGCAGCCAGTGTGGACAGCTGGAACGTACCATGTCCGCCAGGAGAGGGGTGTCTGCGCACGGTGCCGCTGCCGCCGGGGTGTGACTCAGCTGTTGGCGCACACGTGGGTAAACTTGTGTGGAGTAGTGAGCGGCTGGTGACAGCGGGGGGAAGGGGCGCTGGTATTTTGGGAGCCGCGGGCAGCGCTCGGCTTTCCCTTATTTGGCCGGGTGGAGGTGTCGCGGTGACGGCGCAGGTTCCTCCAGGCCGGGGACGCTGGCGGTCAGGTAGGCGCCCTGTAGGTGTGAGGCGAGCTGCTGCTCCCTGTTATCAGCCACTTCCTGCGGCCAGGACTATGGCTGCCCCGGGCTGCTGTGTGCACGGTGCTGACTGGAGAGCTGACCTCTGCACCCCGTTACTGGTGCTGTGCACCCTTTATTCCCCAGTATGTATAGTGAGAGGCCTGGACACCGGGTCTGTAATCCGCCGTGCGGCTCCAGAGATGGGCACTTTTCATCCAGTGCCAAGGTTATGGTGTCTGACATGGGATCCCTTGGTAGAGACCGGTGGGAGGAGAACCATGAAGCCGGTGAGGGCAGGAGGTCTGGGCCAGGCGCCTTGTTGGGGTGTATGGAAGCGGGGTACGTGTCTCTGGCCTAGGACCCTCTATAAGCTCCGCCAGCTAAGTATTGCTGGCACATCCAGGTGTGTCCAGAGCCAGCAGTCAGCCCAATATGAGGGGTCTGTGCTGGAGCTTACAGGGGGTGTCCACAAGTTAGCGCCTATCCACAGGGCATGGGGTGTCCTCTCCCTCCCCGGCATGGAGCCTGCACTCATCAGCAGAATGTGTAACTTTTCTCCCCATTACAAAATGGAGCGGCAGGTTAAATACCCGACCATCACTCCGGCCGTTCTCTATGGGAAGCCCCACAGTGTGACCGCAGCGCTGGCGGAGCATGAGCACTGACACTCGTTCTGCTGATCAGTGCTGGTCTCTCATTTGTATGGAACAGCTGATATTTATAGGGGTCAAATCGGTGGTCTTATACCATTGGTCGCCACTGACTGGCTGCAGCAGTCGCACTGACCAGGTCACGGAGAATTGGATGTTGGAGATCCTTGGATGAGACTTTTTTTTTTAAAGCATGCTATGTTAATTAACATAAAATGGTAAGATCAGTAGACTTTAAAGGGGTATTCCTGTCTCTGAGACCCTATCCCAATATATAGTAGGTGTAATAATAATATTATTAGCAAATATCTCCAATTAGACATGTATAGTTCTTCTGATTCACTATGTTGCTTACCCCATGTGCAGGGCATTGCAGTAGCTTGGATATCCATGGTTACGATTACTAACAACTGTCGGTCTGAGTGGTCGTAACCATGAATACCTAAGTGGCTGTAATGCTGTGCACATGGGGTAAGCAACATCATGAATCCGAAGAACTATACTATATTTCTAATTGGAGGTGTTTGCTAATATTATTGCACCTACTACATATTGGGATATTGACATGCCGGATGCAGCCAAGTGTACATGCACACATAATGCACATGGGACTTCTAGAAATCCCATCCACTGTGCTGTAACATCTGGGCTCTCCGGGTTTGAAGCTGCATAAATACACAGCAATTCTGGATGGTGGGTACTGGGCACATACCCTTACAGCATGTGGAAGATATTTCTATACCTCTCATAGACAGCGCTGCTACTGTAGCACACAAGACTGCTGCATCGCTTACTGGTGCCTGTGCCAGCACCACTACCAGAGCTCACAGGGGAGATGGTCATGTTGACTATCTGAGAAGATTGCAGGGGACCATTGTCAAATGCAGCTACATCAGGGTGGCACTTGATCTGCCCACATTACCAAGGAACTTGGCCGATCTCTTGGGAAAGCAAGATAAGTAAAAAGTGGATGTAGCATAGCAGGCTGATGTACATTAGGGCTACTTAGCGACAGTGTACATTTTGACACCTCTTCTGTTGCAACTTGCACATGACGCACTTGCTATAGACTGCATGCAATTTGTGTCTTGTCTGCAACTTGGCGACTATTTACACTAAAATTGGAGCTCTAAAATAGTCGCATGACTTGTCGCCGTGTATCCCCAGTCTTGGGGCATATTCAGTAACTGTAAGGCACAAGTGGATGATAATACAGAAGTGGTGATGTGTTTCTATTATACTCTTCCTCTGACTGTTCCACTCCTGATTTTGGCTTACAAATACTGAACGCGGCCGTAGGCCAGGATCACACTGGCGAGAAACTCGCAAGAGTGTCGCATCTCAATACCTGGCACTCGGGACCGGAGCGTGTGACTGCATGTATTTCTATGCAGCTGAGCGCTCCAGTCCGAGTGCCGGGTATTTAGATGCGAGACTCATGCGAGTTTCTCGCCAGTGTGATCCTGGCCTTAATCACATACTCGGTGAGTTATTGCCATCTTGTAGCTTTGAGGGTATGTGTCCACGGGCCAGACTACATCCGGATTAGCTGGGGATTGGATGCTGCGTACAACTGCAGCGTTCAACCCACAGTGTCCAGATGTTACAGCATAGTGGTGGGGATTTTTTGAAATCCCGTCTCCACTATGCGTGGGAACACACATCCGGCGGCCCTGCGTTTATGGACATTTTTAGACCGCAGTGTGTCTGTTTACCTTGCGGCGATGCTCCGTCGCCGCAAGGTAAATTACAGGGCCCTATGTATGGGGTGCGGAGATTCCAGATGTGTGCAATGAACACATCTGGAATCACCGCATGTACAGAAGGGGGCGGGGCAGGTTTTCTGCTCCGCACTGTCAACCCGGACAGTGGACACGCACCCAAACTCTGCAAAGCTGTGGTGTTTCACCTACTTTGGCAAGCTGGCGGGGACTGACCTCGATTAACCAGTTTCAGGCAGATCCCTCGGGGTCTCTTCCCCCATCAGGAAGAAGCCACCAGGCAACTGCCTAGGATTAATCATGAGGCACAATGTCCACTGCCAGCTTTTCATAGTTTCTAGACACGGCTGTAAGGGTATATGCACACGTTGCGAAAAGGTGTGTGTGGATTTTTCCGCTCTGATTTTGGTAAATCCGCAGGAAATCCACACTGCAGATTTACTGCAGAATTACCGCGTTTTTTGTGCGGATTCCTATTATGGAGCAGGTGTAAACCGCTGCGGAATCCACACAAAGAATTGAAATGCTGCAGAATAAACAGCACAGCGTTTCCATGGGTGTTTTTTTTCTGCAGCATGTGCACTGCGGATTTTGTTTTCCATAGGTTTACATGGTACTGTAAACTCTTGGAAAACTGCTGCCAATCCGCTGTGGATCCGCAGCAAAATCCACAGCGTGTGCACATAGCCTAATAATGCAGCCAGTGTCTGATTCGCACTGCCTAGGGTTTGGCCACCATCAATCTTCTGTCAGGTTCCCGTCAGTGAATAATTACATAGAAATAAATAATATATAGTAAAAACCATTCTGTGATTGTGTTACCCATGTAATTGTGTAGGTGTTCTGCTACTAGTATATTGTTTCCAGATCACTTTAAGGCCTTGCTCACATCTGCTTCCAAAAAAATCGCCCCGATTGTTGATCCAGTGAAGTAGAATGTGTCATGTGATTTTCTCACATGACATCCAAATACAATGAGTTTGGGGTTTTTTCTCTAACTATTATTCTACATCACTTACGGGACCATTTACAGTGTTCTATGTTACAGAATGGTAATGTATCCGTAAAAATAGGACGTCATGGTCTGTGTGCTGTTTTTTTGTTGGGGTTTTTTTTTTAACTCGTGACCATTGACTTGCATTGATGAGTCTTGTCCGATATACTCGGCCACTTGCAACATGCTGTGGGTTTTTTTTTTTTCTTGCATTGCGCTTGCTGGTTTTATACCTAAGTGGGAGCAAGGCCTAAAGGGAATCTGTCTGCAGGAATTTACCTCCAAACTATTTATAGCCACATGCGGCTCTTTCAGAGACCAGGCAACAATCCTTTTACATGGCCAGTCCATCTCTCCGTTACTGGGAAATCGGCTGAAGGGTCTGGATGCATGGACCATCGGGGCTCCCGTCAGACTCCTGGTATCGTGGGATTCCTGACATAGTGCTGAGCAGAGCGCACTGTAGTAGTGTGAACATAGCTGAAACGGAGTCTCATTTTGATTACAGCTGTTTTGTTTTTGGGATTTCCTCATCTCTTTTCCTGACAGCAAATAGTGATCTATAGTATCTGAAGCACAAAGTTTAGGAGAGCGCTGCAGTCCTTTGAGGTGCCCTTTCGCCTTCAGAACTGATATGTCGGCATGAGTTAAGGTACCGTCACACTAAACGATATCGCTAGCGATCCGTGACGTTGCAGCGTCCTGGATAGCGATATCGTTGTGTTTGACAGGCAGCAGCGATCAGGATCCTGCTGTGATATCGCTGGTCGTTGATTAAAGTTCAGAACTTTATTTGGTCGTCAGATCGCCGTGTATCGTTGTTTGACAGCAAAAGCAACGATACCAGCGATGTTTTACAATGGTAACCAGGGTAAATATCGGGTTACTAAGCGCAGGGCCGCGCTTAGTAACCCGATGTTTACCCTGGTTACCAGTGTAAAATGTAAAAAAACAAACACTACATACTCAACTTCTGATGTCTGTCACACGTCCCTCGCTGTCCGCTTCCTGCACTGACTGAGCGCTGGCCGTAAGTGAAAGCACAGCACAGCGGTGACGTCACCGCTCTGCTATTAGGGCCGGCACTCAGTCAGTGCAGGAAGCGGACGCCGGGGGACGCGAAGGTGAGTATGTACTGTTTGTTTTTTTTACATTTTACACTGGTAACCAGGGTAAACATCGGGTTACTAAGTGTGGCCCTGCGCTTAGCAACCCGATGTTTACCCTGGTTACCCAGGGACCTCGGCATCGTTGGTCGCTGGAGAGCGGTCTGTGTGACAGCTCTCCAGAGATCAAACAGCGACGCTGCAGCGATCAGCATCGTTGTCTGTATCGCTGCAGCGTCGCTTAGTGTGACGGTACCTTTAGCGATTTCTGCCCTGGATAATAAGCTAGTGGCTCTGAATGGTCAGTGACAAGTTAGTTTTCAGTAATCACTTGGGTACAAGTGAATTTCTCAGAATGTAACTTTTTTTTTTTTTTTTTTTTTGGTCTTGGGGAGAAATAATGAGCTTTATAGACTTGTCTGGTCTGTTTTTTTCAATATTGGATTTTGGCAGAACCTGCACACAGATTTGTCTGAAATCAATCATTTCGGGCCACATATATCTTAGAGACTCTGTCAGCACAGGATGACTGTTCAGGCCAAGTACAGGCGCTCGGTGCATCATGGTATGGACGATCATTTACCCCTTCACTACATGTGATGTAAACTTGTGTTATGTTGTGTCCCTTCTTTTGATGCTGGTTCTGACGCTGCGCTCCCATCTTTCTCAGCACATGATGGCTGATTTAATAAGGCATCATGCGCCTCTATCAGGCACGGGTGTTAAATACTCTTGCCAGAGACTAACACATCCCAGTGGGGGTGCGTGTCTTTCCATGCTCCCATCAACGTGCCTGTGACGTGATTGTGTGGCGCCGATGGGTTATCATGAAAGCCGTGGATCTCCTGTTGACTCCCATGCCAGCCATTAAAATATTACTGTGAAAGCCAGCCTGTGGCTGCAGTGCTATGTATAGTACAAGCGACCAGATGATCACAGCTTCAAATCACATATGTGGGCTATTAAATACAGTAAAAAGTGGTGGAAACAAGTTTTTAAATATATATAAAAAAAAATAAAGTCAAATCACCCCCCCCCCCCCCTCTTTCCCCATAAACCTCTTAGTGACGGAGCCAAAGTTTTAAAATCTGACCAGTGTCACTTTGTTTTAATAACTCTGGAACGCTTCAACAAATCCCAGTGATTTCAAGAATGTTTTTTCATGACACATTATAATTTATGTAATGGTAAATTTAGGTCGATATGTTTTGCTTATTTATAAAAAATATCAAATTTGAGAGAAATGTTAAAAAATTAGCAATTTTCAAACTTTGAATGATTATCCCTTTAATCCAGATAGTCATGCCACAGAAAGACATTAATAGATAACATTTCCCACATGTCTGCTTTACATCAGGACCATTTGTAAAGTGTTCTTTTATTTTGTTAGCATTTTAGGAGGTTTAAAAATGTAGCAATTTTTCATTCTTTTAACCCCTTCCCGACCTTTGACGCCACGTAGGCGTCATGAAAACCCATGCCAATCCGACCCATGACGCCTATGTGGTGTCATGGAAAGATCGCGTCCCTGCAGATCGGGTGAAAGGGTTAACTCCATTTTCACCCGATCTGCAGAGACAGGGGGAGTGGTACTTCAGCCCAGGGGGGGTGGCTTCACCCCCCTGTGGCTACGATCGCTCTGATTGGCTGTTTCACTTTCAACAGCCAATCAGAGCGATTTGTAATATTTCACCTATGAAAATGGTGAAATATTACAATCCAGCCATGGCCGATGCTGCAATAGCATCTGCCATGGCTGGAGACCCCGATCTGCCCCCCCCCCACCGCCACCGATCGCCCCCCCCCAGTCGTCCTTTCTGCCCCGATCTCCTGTCCGGTCCTCCGATCCCTCCCCCCCCCCCCCCCCTTGTTCCGATCCCACCCCCCCCCATACTTGCCTAGCTTCGATGTCCCTCCCGGTGTTCGGCCGTCTTCTCCATGGGCGCCGACATCTTGGAAAATGGCGGGCGCATGCGCAGTGCGCCCGCCGAATCTGCCAGCCGGCAGATTCATTACAAGTACATTTTGATCGCTGTGGTAGGTTCTATCGCAGCGATCAAAATAAAAAAATAATAAATAAACACCCCCCCCCCCCTTTATCACCCCCATAGGTAGGGACAATAATAAAATAAAGAAAATATTTTTTTTTCTTTTTCCACTAGGGGTAGGGTTAGGGTTAGCGGTAGGGTTAGGGTTACGGGTAGGGTTATGGCATGTGCACACAGTGCGGATTTGGCCGCGGATCGGTCGCGGATCCGCAGCGGATCGGTCGCGGATCCGCAGCAGATCGGTCGCGGATCCGCAGCGGATCGGCCGCTGCGAATTCGAAGCAGTTTTCCATCAGGTTTACAGTACCATGTACACCTATGGAGAAACCAAATCCGCTGTGCCCATGGTGCGGAAAATTCCGTGCAGAAACGCTGCGTTGTATTTTCCGCAGCATGTCAATTCTTTGTGCGGATTCCGCAGCGTTTTACACCTGTTCCTCAATAGGAATCCGCAGGTGAAATCCGCACAAAAAAACACTGGAAATCTGCTGTAAATCCGCAGGTAAAACGCAGTGCCTTTTACCTGCAGATTTTTCAAAAATCGTGCGGAAAAATCTCACACAAATCCGCAACGTGGGCACATAGCCTTAGGGTTAGGGTTGGAATTAGGGCTAGGGTTTGAAATAGGGTTAAGATTAGGCTTGTGGTTAGGGTTAGGGGTGTGTTGGGGTTACAGTTGTGGTTAGGGTTGGGATTAGGGTTACGGTTGGGATTAGGGTTAGGATTAGGGTTGGAATTAGGGTTAGGGGTGTGTTGGGGTTAGGGTTGTGATTAGGGTTATGGCTACAGTTGGCATTAGGATTAGGGGTGTGTTGGGGTTAGTGTTGAAGTTAGAATTGAGGGGTTTCCACTGTTTAGGCACATCAGGGGTCTCCAAACGCAACATGGCACCACCATTGATTCCAGCCAATCTTGCGTTCAAAAAGTCAAATGGTGCTCCCTCCCTTCCAAGCCCCGACGTGCGCCCAAACAGTGGTTTACCCCCACATTTGGGGTACCAGCGTACTCAGGACAAACTGGGCAACAACTGTTGGTGTCCAATTTCTCCTGTTACCCTTGCAAAAATAAAAAATTACTTGCTAAAACATAATTTTTGAGGAAAGAACAATTATTTTTTATTTTCACGGCTCTGCGTTATAAACTTCTGTGAAGCACTTGGGGGTTGAAAGTGCTCACCACACATCTAGATAAGTTCGTTCGGGGGTCTAATTTCCAAAATGGGGTCACTTGTGGGGTGTTTCTACTGTTTAGGCACATCAGGGGCTCTGCAAATGCAATGTGACGCCCGCAGACCATTCCATCCAAGTCTGCATTTCAAATGTCACTACTTCCCTTCCGAGCCCTGACGTGCGCCCAAACAGTGGTTTACCCCCACATATGGGGTATCAGCGTACTCACAACAAACTGGGCAACAAATATTGGGGTCCAATTTCTCCTGTTACTCTTGCAAAAATAAAAAATTCTGGGTTAAAAAAATATTTTTGAGGAAAGGAAACACATTTATTATTTTCACGGCTCTGTGTTATAAACTTCTGTGAAGCACCTGGGGGTTTAAAGTGCTCACTATGCCTCTAGATGAGTTCCTTGGGGGGTCTAGTTTCCAAAATGGGGTCACTTGTGGAGGAGCTCCAATGTTTAGGCACACAGGGGCTTTCCAAACGCGACATGGTGTCCGCTAACGATGGAGATAATTTTTCATTCAAAAAGTCAAATGGCGCTCCTTCCCTTCCGAGCCTTACCATGTGCCCAAACAGTGGTTTACCCCCACATGTGAGGTATTGGTGTACTCAGGAGAAATTGCCCAACAAAATTTAGGATCCATTTTATCCTGTTGCCCATGTGAAAATGAAAAAATTGAGGCTAAAATAATTTTTTTGTGAAAAAAAAAAGTACTTTTTCATTTTTACGGATCAATTTGTGAAGCACCTGGGGGTTTAAAGTGCTCACTATGCTTCTAGATAAGTTCCTTGGGGGGTCTAGTTTCCAAAATGGGATCACTTGTGGGGGAGCTGCAATGTTTAGGCACACGGGGGCTCTCCAAACGCGACATGGTGTCCGCTAAAGATTGGAGCCAATTTTTCATTCAAAAAGTCAAATGGCGCCCCTTCCCTTCCGAGCCCTGCCGTGCGCCCAAACAGTGGTTTACCCCCACATGAGGTATCAGCGTACTCAGGACAAATTGGACAACAACGTCCGTGGTCCAGTTTCTCCTTTTACCCTTGGGAAAATAAAAAAATTGTTGCTAAAAGATCATTTTTGTGACTAAAAGTTAAATGTTCATTTTTTACTTTCATGTTGCTTCTGCTGCTGTGAAACACCTGAAGGGTTAATAAACTTCTAGAATGTGGTTTTGAGCACCTTGAGGGGTGCAGTTTTTAGAATGGTGTCACTTTTGGGTATTTTCAGCCATATAGAACCCTCAAAATGACTTCAAATGTGAGGTGGTCCCTAAAAAAAATGGTTTTGTAAATTTTGTTGTAAAAATGAGAAATCACTGGTCAAATTTTAACCCTTATAACTTCCTAGCAAAAAAAAAAAATTGTTTCCAAAATTGTGCTGAATGAAAGTAGACATGTGGGAAACGTTATTTATTAACTATTTTGTGTCACATAACTCTCTGGTTTAACAGAATAAAAATTCAAAATGTGAAAATTGCGAAATTTTCAAAATTTTTGCCAAATTTCCGTTTTTTTCACAAATAAACTCAGAAATTATCGACCTAAATTTACCACTAACATGAAGCCCAATATGTCACGAAAAAACAATCTCAGAATCGCTAGGATCCGTTGAAGCGTTCCTGAGTTATTACCTCATAAAGGGACACTGGTCAGAATTGCAAAAAACGGCAAGGTCATTAAGGCCAAAATAGGCTGGGTCATGAAGGGGTTAAGGAAATTTACAAAATTTATTTTTTTAGGGACCTATCCATGTTTGAAGTGACTTTAGGGGTCCCATATATTGGGCAGCCCCCCAAAGTGATACCATTTTAAAAACAGCACCCCCTGACATATTGAAAACTGTTGTCAGGTAGTTTATTAACCCTTCTGGTGCTTTTCAGGAATTAATGCAAATTGGCATGACAGAAATGAAAATGTGCATTTATACCACCTAAATGTCTCTAACTTCTGAACAGGTTACAACAGCCGTTAGACTCTCGGGCCGCTATTTGGTCATGAATCGCCATGGCAAACATCAGGACCACAAAATCCTGATCTGAGTGCACCAATTGGGATAAAGAGGAACCCCTCACACTTTGTTAACCATTTAGATGCTGCTGTCAATAGTGACTACATCATTATAAGGGGTTAAACAGATATGGAGGGTGCAAACACCGATCGTGGCTGATACAGCAAGTTGTCAGCTGTAGTGTACAGGCAGCAGCTGCTGGATTGTCACCTGTATGGGGATGCTATTCTCTTATGTCGCAGGTCAGTTAAGACGTATCGGCGGTCATTAAGGGGTTAAAAATAGAACAATTATAAAAAATACATATTTGGTATTGCTGCGTTTTTAAAAGTCTGATCTATCAAAATGCAAAATAAATTACCGTATTTTTCGGACTATAGGACGCACTGGACTATAAGGCGCACCCAGGTTTTAGAGGTGGAAAATAGGGAAAAAAATATTTGAAGCAAAAAAATGTGGTAAAATATTTAATAACATAAATAACATACTATTATGTGGTGTTATTATATATAATAGTACGTTATTATGTTGGAAGCTGCGGGACCAGTGTGGTGTCTGTGAAGTACTATATGAAGATGCTGGAGGGTGAGTATAAGAATGGGGGCACAGGGCTTATATTTAAAGCACCACTCCAGCACTGCAAAATAACACTGGAGTGCTGCTTTAAAATCCCATGGGAGAACTATAACTCCCAGCATGTCCTGCACATCCTATGACATGCTGGGAGTTATAGTTCACTAAAGGAGTGGCAGAGTGCTTTATTGTGTTTTGGAAAGACTAACCTCTTAATTGTGGGAGCCAGCCTGTGGTGAGGTAAAAGCTGGAGCATCCCATGGCTGCACACACAGAGCCCTCCCTCTTGTTGCCTTTCCACAGCACAGGTAATGGAAGCCAGCAGATTCTAGTGTTGGAGTCTGAAGGACCTGTGATGATGTCAGAAGAGGGAGGGCTCTGTGCTGCCATGTGATGCTCCAGCCCGCCCACTTCTGACATCACACAGGTCCTCCCTGTGCACCACAGACAGCTCAGCGTCCAGCACAGGCAGGTATGCAGCGATCTCCTGGCCCCTGCTGCTGCTGCCTCCTCTCCCGGACACACAGATTCTCCCCAGAATCAGTACTGGGGAAACTGTGTGTCCCTGCTTAAGTGCAGTATTCATTTGCTGCTCCCCGCTCAGCTGATCGGTGGGCGGGGAGCCGCTAATGAATATTCACTGCACTTAATCAGCGGGGCCATGTGGTTTTCCCAGCAGCTGATTCCGGCAGCGGGGACATCCTGAAGTGGGATATCATTGCGATCCCACTCGCTGCTGCCCCCCTCTCCACATGCTATATCCGTACTATAAGACGCACCCACACTTTCCTCCCAAATTTGGAGGAAAAAAAGTGCGTCTTATAGTCGGAAAAATACGGTAATACGATCAGTAAACGAGATAGTGGGAAAAAAAAATCAAACCGCCAGAATTACGTTTTTTTGGGCTGCTGCAACATTGCAATAAGAGGAAATCAAAACATCGGATCTACCGAAAATGGTATCAGTAAACAGTCAGCGCAAGGCACAAAAAAAATAGGACCTCACACAGTCCCATATCCCAAAAAACGTTACGGGACTCTGAAAATGGCACCAAAAACAAAGTTTTGTTTGTGGGTTTTTTTTTCATCATTTAACCAATTAACCCCTTAGTGACAGAGCCAATTTGGTACTTAATGACCGAGCCAATTTTTACAATTCTGACCACTGTCACTTTATGAGGTTATAACTCTGGAACGCTTTAACGGGTCCCGCTGATTCTGAGATTGTTTTTTCATGACATGTTGTACTTCATGTTAGTGGTAACATTTTTTCGATATTACTTGCGATTATTTATGAAAAAAATTTTGTAATTTTCAAACTTTGTATTTTTATGCCCTTAAATCACAGAGATATGTCACACAAAATAGTTAATAAATAACATTTCCCACATGTCTACTTTACATCAGCACAATTTTGGAAACAACATTTTTTTTTTGTTAGGGAGTTATAAGGGTTAAAAGTTGACCAGCAATTTCTCATTTTTACAACACCATTTTTTTTTTTTTAAGGGACCACATCACATTTGAAGTCATTTTAAGGGGTCTATATGATAGAAAATAACCAAGTGTGACACCATTCTAAAAACTGCACCCCTCAAGGTGCTCAAAACCACATTCAAGAAGTTTATTAACCCTTTACGTGCTTCACAGGAACTGAAACAATGTGGAAGGAAAAAATGAACATTTAACTTTTTTTTGTAAACCTTTTTTAATTCAGAACCATTTTTTTATTTTTTTTTATTTTCACAAGTGTGAAAACAGAAATTTAACCATAAATTTTGTTGTGCAATTTCTCCTGAATACGCCAATACCCCATATGTGGGGGTAAACCACTGTTTGGGCGCACCGCAGAGCTTGGAAGAGGAGTGCCGTTTGACTTTTTCAATGCAGAATTGGCTGTAATTGAGATCGGACGCCAAGTCATGTTTAGAGAGCCCCTGATGTGCCTAAACAGTGGAAACGCTCCACAAGTGACACCATTTTGGAAACTAGAACCCATTAAGGAACGTAACTAGATGTGTAGTGAGCACTTTGAGCCCCCAAGTGCTTCACAGAAGTTTATAAAGTAGAGCCGTTAAAATAAACGCATTTGTTTACACAAAAATGATCTTTTCGCCCCCAAATTCTTATTTTCACAAGGATAACAGGAGAAATTAGACTACAAAAGTTGTTGTGCAATTTCTCCTGAGTACGTCCATACCCCATATGTGGGGGTAAACCACTGTTTGGGTGCACCGCAGAGCTTGGAAGAGGAGTGCCGTTTTATTTTTTCAATGCAGAATTAGCTGGAATTGAGATCGGACATGTCACGTTTGGAGAGCCCCTGATGTGCCTAAACAGTGGAAACCCCCCACACCATTTTGGAAACTAGACCCCTCAAGGAACTTAACTAGATGTGTGGTGAGTACTTTAAACCCCCAAGTGCTTCACAGAAATTTATAACTTGGAGCCATGAAAATAAAAAATCCTTTTTTTTTTTTCCTCCAAAAATGATTTTTTAGCCTGCAATTTTTTATTTTCTCAAGGGTAACAGGAGACATTGGACTCCAAAATCTGTTGACCAGTTTGTCCTGAGTACGCTGATACCCCATATGTGCATATGTGGGGGGGGGGGGGGGGCGGCACTGTTTGGGCACCCATCAGGGCTCGGAAGGGAAGGAGCGCCGCTTGGAATGCAGACTTTGATGGGATGGTCTGCGGGAGTCATGTTGCATTTGCAGAGCTCCTGATGTACCTAAACAGTAGAAACCCCCCACATGTGACCCCATTTTGGAAACTAGACCCCCCAAAGAGCTTATCTAGATGTGTGGTGAGCACTATGAATGCCCAAGTGCTTCACAGAAGTTTATAATGCAGAGTCGTGAAAATAAAAAACATTTTTTTTTTCCCACAAAAAAGATTTTTTAGCCCCCAAGTTTATTTTCACAAGGGTAACAGGAGAAATTGGACCCTAAAAGTTGTTGTCCAATTTATCCCGAGTACGCTGATGCCCCATATGTGGGGGTAAACTACTGTTTGGGCGCACGGCAGAGCTCAGAAGGGAGGGAGCACAATTGACTTTTTGAGCGCAAAATTGGCTGTGGCGTTTAGAGACCCCCTGATGTACCTAAACAGTGGAAACCCCCCAATTCTAACTCCAACCCTAACCCCAACACACCCCTAACCCTAATCCCGATCCATAATCCTAATCGCAACCCTAACCCCCAATACACCCCTAATCCCTAATCTCAACCCTAACCTCAAAACCTAACCCTAATCCCAATACACCCCTAACCCTAATCCCAACCCTAACCTTAACCCTAATCCCAAACCTAACCCTCAATGTAACCCTAATGCCAACCCTAATCCTAACTCTAACCTTAACTTAAGCCCCAAGCCCTAACCCAAGCCCTAAGGCTATGTGCACACGTTGCGGATTTTGCTGCGGATCCACAGCGTTTCCGCAGCTGCGGGTCCGCAGCAGTTTCCCATGAGTTTACAGTACATGTAAACCTATGGGAAACATAAAACGCTGTGCCCATGCTGCGGAAACGCAGCGGTTTACATTCCGCATGATGTCAATTCTTTCTGTGGATTCCGCAGCGGTTTTACACCTGCTCCATAATAGAAAACCGCAGGTGTAAAACCGCAGGGGAATCCGCACAAAAACCGCGGTACATCTGCGATAAATCCGCAGGAAAAACTCAGCGTTTTGGCCCTGCGGATTTATCAAATCCGCTGCCGAAAAATCCGCAGAGAACCATTCTACGTGTGCACATATCCTAACCCTACCCCTAACCCTAATTGGAAAATAGAAATACATACATTTTTTATTTTTTTATTTTTTCCTTACTAAGGGGGGGGGGGGGTTACTTACTATTTTTTTTATTTTGATCACTGTGATAGGATCTCAGTGACCAAAATAAAACAAGAGGAGAAATCTTCCTCGGCCGGCCGCCATTTTCTTACCGGGGCAAGAAGCCAGCAGAAGAAGCAGGAGGACCCAGGGACACCGGTAAGTGTAACAGGGTCCCCCGATCCCCCTATTTCTCTGTCCTCTGATCACATCAGAGGACAGAGAATGACATCGCTTTTTTTTTTTTTTTGCAGTCACCGGTAAACAGTTAATTACCGGCGATCGCAAAACAGGGGTCGGTAAAAACCGACCTCAATCATGTTCTTTGGGGTCTCGGCTACCCTCGCCAGCCGAGACCCCAAAGATCATCCGGGCGGCGGGCGCACTGCGCATGCGCCCGCCATTTTTTTCCCCCGGAAAAAGATGGCGGCGCCCATTGGGAGCCACGAGGAGCACCGGGGGAGATAGTTAAGTATCGGGGGGCGATCGGGGACCCCATTTCTCTGTCCTCCGATGTGCGATCACATTGGAGGACAGAGAAATTAAATGGCAAATCGTGTTTTGGGTTTTTTGCGACCGCCGGTAAACGGTTAATTACCGGCGATTGCAATTCGGGGGTCGGTAAACCCCGAATCATGTTCTCTGGGGTCTCGGCTACCCCCGACAACAGAGACCCCAAAGAAAATCTGACTCTGGGGGCGCTATTCACTTTTTCCACAGCGCCGTTAATTAACGGCGCTGTGGTTTAAGTACCCTTAACTGCCGCCGTTAAAAGGCGTATCGGCGGTCGTTAAGGGGTTAAAGATTGCCGATACGCCTTTAAACAGCGGCAGTTAAGGGTACTTATTCCTAAGTGTCGCTTTTTAACGTCGCTGAGAAATAATAGTATAGCGCCTCAGCATCAAAAAAATCTCTGGGGTTTCAGCTACTGGGGGTAGCTGAGACCCTGTAGAACATGATCCGGGATTCACTGAATCTACCTCCACCATCCCCAGATCCTCCTGCTTTGTCCACTGGCCCTCTGTGGTATCTTCCTGGAAAAAAATGACGGGCACATGCACAGTGCGTCTGCCAAGATCTTCTGGCCGGTACCCGGCAACAATATGGTGTTTTACTTATTGGTTTCTTTTGATCACTGTGATGGGGTCTATCACAGTGATCAAAACAAAAAATAGTAAATCAAATCCCCCTCTGTCATTGTAATTTTTTCCATTTTTTTGTAGTTGGAGTTACTTTTGGAGAAACCCCAATTCTAAAAAAAAATGTGACGGCTAGTGTTGAGCGCAATTTCTCACAACTCAAGTTTGCATTGGGTGCTTGGGTATGCATAGAGTATGGCGGATTCTGGCATGTTTTTAATTTTGGGTGTCTATCTGCCACGAAACATGCAAGGCGGGGACTAGAACTCGTCACTTGAGTACCCAAGCAGCCGATGCAAACTGGAGTAGCTAGCATGTGTGCTTAAAGGGCCACTGTCACCCCCCTCCAGCCGTTATAAACTAAAAGAGCCACCTTGTGCAGCAGTAATGCTGCATTCTAACAAGGTGGCTCTTTTAGTTTTAGGTTCAAGCATACCCCAAATAAAACATTTTTATACTTAGCCACAATTCCTGTCTCTAGCCAGGTAGGCGGGTCCTCACTCTCCAGCTTCTCTGGTATCAGCCATTACATCAGACGGCCAGAGCTTACTGCGTCTGCGCAGGGCACCAGTACACAGCGCAGGCGCCGGATTTGAAACGATAACAGCGCTGAGGGGGCGGCGCCGAAAGCGCAGGAAGATGTGAGTGACGGCAGAGGAGCTGGCCAAGCTGGGGAATGAGGACCCGCCTACCTGGCTAGAGACAGGAATTGTGGCTAAGTATAAAAACGTTTTATTTGGGGTATGCTTGAACCTAAAACTAAAAGAGCCACCTTGTTAGAATTCAGCATTACTGCTGCACAACGGGCTCTTTTAGTTTATAACGGCTGGAGGGGGGTGACAGTGGCCCTTTAACAATAATGACAACATATTCGATATGACAACCTAATGTTATCAAATTCTGTGTCGCACCTGTGGGTTCAAAAAGCTCACTATACCCCTGGATAAAGTCTGTGCGGGTGTGGCTTTCAAAAAGGGGTCACTTGTGAGGGTTTTCCACCGTTTAGGCACAGCAGGGGCTCTCCAAATGTGACATGGCATCTGTTCTTGATTCCAGCCAATTTTGCATTCTAAAAGTCACATGGTGTTCCCTCCCTTCTGAGCCCTGCCGTGTGCCCAAACAGTGGCTTTCCCCCACCTATGGAGTATCGTCATTTCCCCATTTTCTATTGTTACCCTTGTGAAAATAAAAATAAAAAACTTTGGGTCTAAAGTAATTTTTTTTTTTTTTTGTGAAAAAAGTTGTGTTCATTTTTTTTTCCTTCCACATTGCTTTAGTTCTCATGAAGCAACTAAAGGGTTAATAAACTTCTTGAATGTAGTTTTGAACATATGTCATATAGACCCCTCAATCACTACAAATGTGAGGTGGTCCCTAAAAAAAATGGTTTGGGAAAAATGATAAATCGTTGGTCAACTTTTAACCCTTAACTTCCTAACAACAACAAAATCATGTTTACAAAATTGTATTGATGTAATGTAGACATGTGGGGAATGTTATTTATTAACTATTTTATGTTACATATCTCGCTGATTAAAGGGCACAACATTTAGCATTTTTGCCGAATTTCCATTTTTTTCATAAATGCAAGTCATATGAGGTACAATATGTAACAAAAAACAGTCTCACAATCAGTGGAATCCGTTGGTGCTCCAGCGCTATTATGACATAAAATTACAAAAGTCAGAACTGTAAAATTTGGCTCGGTTAATAGGCGGTTAAATGAAGAAAAAAACTATACGTTTGGTATCTAAGGACAAAAACAGGAGACAAAACCGCAATTGTGATCATGCATATATAAATATACAATAGTTGTTGCAGTGGTGATGCAACACAATATTAAAAAAAAGTGTTAGGCGCATATCAGAATGTTATATAAAACAAATTTAAAAAAAAAGATATTTTGTTACAAATAACATTACAAAGCTGCCATGTAGTTTTCCATTGTGAAATCGCACAATGGTATATATCGGGTATCAAAATAAAATGAACATGAGTATCTGCTATGAAAAATAGAAACGATAAAGTGCCTGAGCGTGCAAGAATACTGATATAATACACAGACACAAAGTTACCTCTAATATTTAGCAGTTGGTGTGTTTTACATACTAATGAAGTGCATGTGCAAATATAATGCATGTGCCATTGTGCATGACCACTAAACTGCTGTAAACATGTTGTACCACATAGAATGATTGAGAAGTACAACCCCTGGCAAAAATTATGGAATCACCGGCCTTGGAGGATGTTCATTCAGTTGTTTAATTTTGTAGAAAAAAAGCAGATCACAGACATGGCACAAAACTAAATTCATTTCAAATGGCAACTTTCTGGCTTTAAGAAACACTAAAAGAAATCAAGAACAAAAAATGTTGTAGTCAGTAATGGTTACTTTTTTTAAACCAAGCATAGAGGAAAAATTATGGCATCACTCAATTCTGAGGAAAAAATTATGGAATCATGAAAAACAAACACTCCAACACATCACTAGTGTTTTGTTGCACCACCACTGGCTTTTCTAACAGCTTGCAGTCTGAGGCATGGACTTAATGAGTGTCAAACTGTACTCTTCATCAATCTGGCTCCAACTTTCTCTGCTTGCTGTTGCCAGATCAGCTTTGCAGGTTGGAGCCTTGTCATGGACCATTTTCTTCAACTTCCACCAAAGATTTTAAATTGGATTGAGATTCTGCAATGTCAATTTCACATTGGCTAACATTGGCTGTGCACTACACTGCGGGTCTGATGCAATTTCAGGAGTCCAAAAACACCACGGAAACGCATCCAAATATTCAACGTGTGCACATAACCTTAGATTGGGGTATCACTTCTATGGTTCTGAATGAGAACAACTATAAATCCCCATCATGTTTCACTATGTGACGCGCTAAGGGAGTATCAATTTTGTGGATTATGCCGCCAATATGTTTATCTATTCTTACCCTAAATTGTCTTAAGGCCCCGTCTCACATAGCGAGATCGCTAGCGAGATCGCTGCTGAGTCACAAGTTTTGTGACGCAACAGCGACCTCAGTAGCGATCTCGCTATGTGTGACACGTACCAGCGATCAGGCCCCTGCTGCGAGATCGCTGGTCGTGTCAAAATGGCCTGGACCTTTTTTTGGTCGTTGAGGCCCCGCTGACATCGCTGAATCGGTGTGTGTGACACCGATCCAGCGATGTCTTCACTGGTAACCAGGGTAAACATCGGGTTACTAAGCGCAGGGCCGCGCTTAGTAACCCGATGTTTACCCTGGTTACCAGCGTAAATGTAAAAAAAAAAAAAACAGTACATACTCACCATCTGTTGCCCGTCAGGTCCCTTGGCGTCTGCATCCTGCTCTGACTGAGCCGCCGTAAAGTGAGAGCACAGCAGTGACGTCACCGCTGCGCTCTGCTCTCACTGTACGGCGGATCAGTCAGAGCAGGAAGCAGACGCCAAGGGACCTGACGGGCAACAGATGGTGAGTATGTACTTTTTTTTTTTTTTTACATTTACGCTGGTAACCAGGGTAAACATCGGGTTACTAAGCGCGGCCCTGCGCTTAGTAACCCGATGTTTACCCTGGTTACCCGGGTGCTGCAGGGGGACTTCGGCATCGTTGAAGACAGTTTCAACGATGCCGAAGTCAGTTTCAACGATGCCGAAGTCGTTCCCCTGATCGTTGGTCGCTGGAGAGAGCTGTCTGTGTGACAGCTCCCCAGCGGCGCTGCAGCGATCAGCATCGTTGTCTGTATCGCTGCAGCGTTGCTGTGTGAGACGGGGCCTTTAGTCTTTCCCACGTAATTCTTGGGACAGTTGCATTTACAAACATGTACAACCCCTGCAGTTTTACAGTTGACAGAGACCCTATTACCATAGGACCTGTCTGTTACCGCACTGATGAAGGTTTTGGATGTATGGACATAATGACGTTGATCTTACTGCGCAATGCACAATGGTATACATCGATAACCAGTTCCGATACTTCACCAGCGGGACTAGTTCAAAAAGGGGATCCCTTGTGATGGGAAGCGCGCGCAACGTTTCATCATGACGTTTGTGGTCCATGTGGCAGGAGCGTTACCTTTAGCTCCGCATCTTTTTCCCAGAATATTGATGCACTCCTTATTTGAACCCGGAAGAGGGAAACGCGTGAGATGGGGCATCTTAAATGATATAAGTTAACTGCCTTACTTGTACAATGCTTATCATTAATATACTGGCTTTACTAGGCCCTAGTCTGGTATAGGCTGTGATCATTATGTTTTTTTTTTCTGTATTATGTTACCTCTTTGGGATGTGTGCAATTCAGTAGCGTTCTCTTGCCGTTCATCAGTCTGACGGCAATTGATGACCACATGATTATTTGAGTCTTTATCACACTAGCATCTTATATTATTGGAACTACCCTTATATGGTCAGTTGACATAGAAATGTATATAGCCCATAATCACTAGGGGATCCATTGTCCCAATTTATCAACAGAATTTAGTTGTAAGAGTCAGCTACATACCCATATACCATCTCTTACAGCAACTCTCTCTTCACCATAGTATGAGAGCTACAAGTAGGTGCATAGAGGCAGCCTAACATCTTAGCTTTTTAGCTTGTAGGACCTGCTATACCTAACACTTTATTGGGTGGTGGTGTTAGTTTTTGTTTTTTTAAAGACTCCTCCTTAGGGTCAGGTAGGGATAGCCTACGTGGAGCGAGGGTGCCATATCATATACCGAGGATGCCAACCTTCGCTGTCAGGAAGGGATAGCTAGGGGTAAGACATTTTTATACCCTTAGCTTTTTTTCCAATTTGTATATATACAGGCATCTCTATACCAACCTGCCAATACACATTTTTCATGATGACCCTGACCTGTTTTTCTATTTGTTTTTATTGATACTAATCAAAGTTCATTTTTCAAGAGGTTTTTTTTTTTTTTGCTCCTTGGTTTTGCCACCATGGCATGATCAGACTGTTCCAGCACAGTCATACGCAGAATATTACACAAGACACAACAGCGACACATTTATAAGATTATCTCGGTAAAGGAACATTTTATTTAAACACATCTAATTATGGAAGCTATTATTAGTCCAAGATCTATTGATTAAAATATACTTTGTTCAAGGTGAAAAGCCCTTTTAAGGTGCTGAAAAAGAGACCTGGCTCCCAAGAAAACAATCCAGTTTCAGAGGGGACAACCCACTTAAAGGGAAGCTGTCAGCAGGATTGTGCACAGTAACCTACACACAGTGTCAGATCGGAGCCGTTATACTGATTACAATGATACCTTGGTTGATGAAATCTGTCTTGTGGTTGTTTAATTTTTATTTGCAGTTTTGAGTTAATGATCTGCTCGTGCCCCGGGGTGGGGGCTTCATGTGGTGCTCTGCTTGGGTACTCATAATGCAGACTGCTGATAGGTCACTGATCCCTCACTGACCTGCCCCCTAGTTTACATAATGAATACCTGTACGTACTGACGGAAAGAAAGAAACCCTTCTGCAGGCAGGCGTCAGCTGTGGCATCTGCCCTGCTGCATAATCGCATGTTTACTGTCCCAATAATAAATGTGGTTGATGTTATTCAGATAGAAAAAAAAAAATCGATTTTAAAAATGTGCTGCCTGCGCAGTAGCGGCTATCGGTGTATATAGGCGATCTGATATCTGCTACTGTTCATGTGCCGGCGGTGCCATCTTGCTGGAGAAGAAAAAAAATGGCGCCACCCGCGCAGTAGCAGCTACACAAAAACCACAAGATGGATTTCTTCACCCCAGGTATCGTTTTATTCAGTATAAGGCCGTCACACTAGCAGTATTTGGTCAATATTTTACATCAGTATTTGTAAGCCAAAACCAGGAGTGGAACAAATAGAGGAAAAGTATAATAGAAGCATATGCGCCACTTCTGCATTTATCACCCACTCCTGGTTTTGTCTTACAAATACTGATGTAAAATACTGACCAAATACTGCTAGTGTGACGGCATCCTAACAGCGGCAACCTAGCAGGATCTGTAGTTTACTGAGCAAAATCCTGCTGTCAGGTTTGCTATAAACTTACGGTCATTTTCATAATATCATAGTTACCACTAAGGAACTTGCCTTCTTGTTTTGCACCCATGTTGTAGTCCTCATCTCCTTGGTATGGCCTACTTCTCCTGGACCCATCTCTGAATGCCAACCTTCTTTCAGTCTCCTCCCAGCTCTCTCAATTTCCTTTTCCTGTATCACCCTTGGGTTTTTAAACCCCTCTTGAGGTCTTCAGCTGTCTGCTTTCCCCACCTGGACACACTGTCTTAGGGCTGTCCCACACGTCCAGATAATTCCGGTACCGGAATAAATCGGTACCGGAGTTATCCGTGTCCGTGTGCCTGGGAACTCACGGAGGCCATACCTGCGGCACACGTGTGCCGCCCGTATGGCGAGTGGGTACCACACGGAGCGTGTGGTACCCACTCTGCATGGTGCTGAAGCTGCGATTCATATGTTCCCTGTAGCAACGTTTGCTGCAGGGAAAATATGAAGAATAGTGTTTAAAATAAAGATCCATGTGTCCGCCGCCCCCCCACCCCCTGTGCGCCCCCCCCGCTGGTCAGAAAATACTCACCCGGATCCCCCGTCGGCAGTCGCTCCTTCCTGGTCTGGCCGCGGCTTACTGTATGCGGTCACGTGGGGCCGCTCATTTACACTCATGAATAGGCGGCTCCGCCCCTATTGGAGGTGGAGCCACATATTCATGAGTGTAATCGGCCGCATACAGTAGAGAAGCCGCGGCCAGACCAGGAAGGAGCGACTGCCGACGGGGGATCCGGGTGAGTATTTTCCGACCAGCGGGGGGGCGCACAGGGGGTGGGGGGGCGGCGGACACATGGATCTTTAGTTTAAACACTATCATTCATATTTTCTCTGTAGCAAACGCTGCTACAGGGAACATATGAATGGCGGCTTCAGCACCATGTGGGGGGGACAGCGCTTACTGTAGCGCTGTCTCCGGCACGCCACACGGACCCCAGACGGAGAATGTCCGTGTGAGGTGCGTGTTTTACACGGACCCATTGACTCTATTGGGTCCGTGTAATCCGTGCGCTCCCACGAACACTGACATGTCTCCGTGTTTGGCACACGGAGACACGGTCCGCACACGGTCCGCACAAAATCAATGACATCTGAACAGATGCATTGATTTTTATGTGTCTACGTGTGTCAGTGTCTCCGGTACGGGAGGAAACTGTCACCTCACGTACCGGAGCCACTGACGTGTGAAACCGGCCTTATCTTGTGAACAAACTGCTTTGATCTACCAGTTCTTTCTTTACAATATGCTTAGGGTACTGTCACACAGTACCATTTTGATCGCTACGACGGTACGATTCGTGACGTTCTAGCGATATCGTTACGATATCGCAGTGTCTGACACGCAGCAGCGATCAGGGATCCTGCTGAGAATCGTACGTCGTAGCAGATCGTATGGAACTTTCTTTCGTCGCTTGATCACCCGCTGACATCGCTGGATCGTTGTGTGTGACAGCGATCCAGCGATGTGTTCGCTTGTAACCAGGGTAAACATCGGGTAACTAAGCGCAGGACCGCGCTTAGTAACCCGATGTTTACCGTGGTTACCAGCGTAAACGTAAAAAAAACAAACAGTACATACTCACATTCCGGTGTCTGTCCTCCTGCGTCTCAGCTTCTCTGCAGTGTGAGCGTCTGCCAGCCGGAAAGCGAGCACAGCGGTGACGTCTGACGTCACCGCTGTGCTTTCCGGCTATGGCGCTTACACAGTGGAGAGAAGCAGAACGCCGGGGACAGACACCGGAATGTAAGTATGTACTGTTTGTTTTTTTTACGTTTACGCTGGTAACCAGGGTAAACATCGGGTTACTAAGCGCGGCCCTGCGCTTAGTTACCCGATGTTTACCCTGGTTACCGGGGACTTCGGCATCGCTCCAGCGCCGTGATTGCAACGTGTGACCGCAGTCTACGACGCTGGAGCGATAATCATACGATCGCTGCGACGTCACGGATCGTGCCGTCGTAGCGATTAAAATGGTACTGTGTGACGGTACCCTTACAGCAGATAACGAGATCTAATTATTTTTCACTAGCACACTGTATTTAAATCACACAGAGACATGTTGGCCATGTGGTGTCGCCCTCTAATGGCTGTAATACAATGATGGTATTCTTGGTGGCTTTGTACTTTAAACACTGTAAACATTGATATGAGCATCCTGATTACCATTTCTAAGGCTTTTTAAGAAATTGTCCAAAGGCCTACCTTTAAGGCCCCGTCACACTTAGCGACGCTAAAGCGATCCCGACAACGATACGACCTGTCAGGGATCGTTGCTGCATCGCTATGTGGTCTCTGGTGAGATGTCAAACAGTGAGATCTTCCCAACGACGCAGCAGCGATGCGGCGACCTGTACAACGATGTCACATGGCAGCTATTATGACGATTCAGACCTCGATGAGGGACGTCCTGTGTGACGTTGTAGTCTACGAGGTCGTTGGTAAGGTGTCCAACACAGCGATGTGTGCTACCCAGCGGGACCTCAACGATTAAAAAAAGGTCCAGGCCATTCCGACACGACCAGCGATCTCACAGCAGGGGCCTGGTCGCTGCTACGTGTCAAACATAGCGAGATCGCTACTGAGGTCGCTGTTGCGTCACAAAACTTGTGACTCTGCAGCGATCTCGCTAGCGACCTCGCTTAGTGTGACGGGGGCTTTAGCTGCAGCACACAAAATATCATTATTTTTTATTTATAGCGCCAGCATATTTCTCATTATCTGTACGGTAGGGACATGTACAGACAGACAATGAAAACAATACAAGGAACACATTTCAACAGTTACAGGAGGAGCGAGGACCCTGCTCACAAGCTTACAATATATAAGGAATATACATCCATATTTCAGAAAGAGAGAAAAAAAAGATGGCGCTCGCCATTCTTTACAAAACATTTTATTTCATTTCTTTGCTCTCAATACAGCTTGTGAAAAGGAGAAATTTGAGGTTAAAGCAACATCTTAGCTGAAAGAATGTCATTTTTGTTTCTTTTTTTTTTTTTTTTCATTCCAAATTGCATTAATTCCTGTGAATAACCCCAAAACTTCCTGAATGCAGATTTGAATAAATCAAAGGGTGTGCAGTGTTTACATTTGTATCACTTTGGGGGTTTTCTGACATATAGACCTCTCAAAGTTGCTTCAAAATGGAAAAGGTCTGTAAAAATATTAGATTTTTTAATTGTTGTTGAAAAAAATGAAAAATTGCTGCTAAACTTTTAACCATTCCAATATCCTAACAAAATTAAAAGGGCACTTCAAAAATAAAATGTAAAGTACTATGTGTCACGTGTCAAAAAACAGTCTCCGAATTACTGGGATCGTAAGAATGATTGCAAAATTATTACTACAGAAAGTAACACGTCAGATTTAAAAACCGGCACTTTGTAAGGAAGGAGAAAATGAGCTTCAGCGGGACGGGGTTAAAGACGCAGATCCTTGATAAATGGCTGGTGCTTGCCATAAAATGACTACATGGAATGTGTTACTAGGCTCATTGTACCCTCCACTGAGTGCCTGACGTGGGAAGAACGATGCATTTTTCTGTCTTCATACACCAGATCTTACTGACAAAATATTTGTTGGTCTTAGCTAGCGCATGTGTGTAGGTCGCTTGGAAATATGCTGCCATAGCTATTTCACGCTGTTCTTTTACTGCGTCTTAATAAAGAATAGATCTTGAAATAAACTGTGTCTTTGTAGAAGGAAGGAGTATGAAGATTGGAAATGCATTACATTATTAGCGAGGCCGATCTGCTTCTCTGGTGAATCAAAAAGTACTGAAAGACGTATTGTTATAAAATAATAATTGCAAACATATGACAAAACCGTAGAAACAAGGGGGATCTGACACCCCTGATGATCTAGACCCCCAAAGGACTGATATATTTTATTTTCTGTGCTACGATGCCACATCCAACGACAATTCAGTTCAATTCTAATGAGTCATTCCTGCAGATCCAGGTGGGCAGGAGCACCACAGCGGAATAGCCTCTGTGCTTAATTACTGCTACAGCCCTTTAAATCTGAGGAAGGGTTGGGATTTCGACAGTGTACCCTTCAAGAAGATATTGCTTTATCCTAGCAAAGTGACATCTCTTCTTTTGGAAATCCATTTTACTTAAAACATTTTCAACATTTGTCTGTAATAGACACTAAAGCAAGAGTGAACCGAGCCTGAGACTTGTTCATATACACTATTATTATTATTTATTATTATAGCACCATTTATTCCATGGCGCTTTACATGTGAGGAGGGGTATACAGAATAAAAACAGGTACAATAATCTTGAACAATACAAGTTGCAACTGGTACAGGAGGAGAGAGGACCCTGCCCGCGAGAGCTCACTATAAATGAATACATACAGTAGTCTTTATTACAGTTGACTTCTGCTAATTCTCCTCACTGAAGACTGTACCGAGCTGAATACTAAGTACAATCAACCTATGCTAGTAGCCATAATTACTGCACGAGCATTAGTTGGCTAACCAGTTTAATGTGTCATCAGGAACTTATACAGAAAGAATGAGGCTCCTTAACAAAAGTCAGAATACCTGCCCAACCCCACTCCAAAAAAATACAAAACAGATTATTTGGTGGGGTAGGCAGGGTCACATCCCTATGGTTATAGTCACACGTCACACTTCCCAAGGAGAAGAACTTCTATTGCGGCACGCACACAGATCTAGTGAACCTACTGAAGCTAATTAGTGTTCCAATAAAACACCTCTTTACTATGTTGCCCCCCAAAATGTCCCACCACACCATATGATGATCCCCTTAGTTACAGTAACCCTTCCACCACAGTGACTCCTTTCACAGTATGATGACCACACAGTGACTCCCACAGTATCATGCTCTCACAGTCCTACTACCCACACTTTACAAGGACACACCATGTCCTCCAAGACAAGTACCCACTCCTGGTCCCCACAGTAGTTGCGATCTAGTGATGTCACCACACCTGCTTCCCTGAGACTTAGACGCACAGGCTGAAAGGTGTAATATAGTCAACGGCTCCTTGTTCCATCATTCTGTTCAACGGTATCTGCAGTGTAAGGGTGCAAATACTGTTAACAACAAGATGGCTTCATGTGGACAGTGGCTCACAGGCCCCATAGGGGCCACATGCTCTGCTGCCATTGGCGGTACACCATTGTTTGTCGGAGATGTGTCTACTGGGTTGAGTGGCATATACTGTATCTCCCCACCTCTAATTGTCCATTGCTCATCACTGGTTCATGCTGCCCTATTAGAGGGGTCAGGAGACTTTGGGAGGACATTTTTGCATAGCTCCCAATCTTCCTAGATTCAGCAGGGCTTTCCCAATTTTCGGACTCAGTCTCGCGTCCCGTCACGTCAGAGCTTTTGTCCCAGCTTCTGAAATTCACCTCTCTCCGACATCTGTAGCGCCTCCTCCTCGGCGGTGCGGCCCCTTCTCTCTGCTCAGTGCATACATTAAATTATACATTCACTGCTTCGCCTTCCTGTAATCAGGCTTATAATGACATAGAAACATTTGGTAATCTTGACCTCTATTGCAGGCAGTGAACCCAGTAGCAGATTATACATGTCCGTGGAGATACATTGTACATATAACAATGTATTTCTATGTTCCCTATATTCTGAGGTGAAGACAAATATTTTTTTTGTGTTCCTAAAAGTAGTACAAATAATAATCAGCAATTATAAAAACGTAATTTTTTCTATTTTTGGAGCCTCCCAACATCTTGAACCCACAAACTCAACATTACTGGCAGGAGCCTAAGCTGCTGAGCCACATAGAAAGCCACTGCTGTGTACAATGCATCTCTATGTATTTTTATTCTGCAGAACTAATAAGAGATTTTTTTCATCGTATAAAATTACTAAAAAAATAATAAAAACAATTGATAATGAAAAAAATGTCAATTTTAATACATTTTTTTTATTTTAAAATAAACATCACAAATCAGCCTCTTTCACACTTCCGTTTTTTACAATCAGTCACAATCCATCAAAGTGTTGAAAAGGTGGATACTGCACTGATTGCAAAAAACGGATGCACTGGATCCATTTTTTTTTACGGATCCGTTGAAGCAGGTGGTGCCTGAATTCTTAGTAATAAAATTCTGTGGAGAGAGAGAGCCAGGCATGCTCAGTTTCAAAAAAACGGAGTCCGTCGCTGGATTCCATCTTTTGAAACATAGGCTTCCAAATGTTGGTGCTGGATCCGTTTTTTTCACAAAATGACGGATTGTGACGGAAACAAAAAGACTGAAGTGTGAAAGAGGCCTAACACGGACATATTTGGTGTCCCTGTATTTGTAATGACCTGCTCAACACAGCGATCAGATTATTGGTATCTGTAAAAAAAAAAAAAAATGGCTTGATTGATATCTCAAACCCATAAAAATGTAATGAAACTGTAACGCTGAGGTCGTGTTCACAGGTAGCGCAAATGCTGCGTTCTTTCTATTGCTTTTATTCTCTGCAAATGTCCGCATCAAACAACGCGTTCTCCGATTATTGCGTGTTTTCTGCTTTTCTTTTATGTGTTTTTGCCCTTTTTTGGTGCGGATATGAAGCAGAGTTATTGACGCTTCTTTAATAGTACAGAAAAGCTTTGATTCTGCTCTTGAAAATGCAGCAGTTGTTTGTTTTTTTCCCCAGAAGAAACCTATGGAGAAAAAATGCACCAAAGCTATAGAGTTCAGCAGCGTCTTTAGACACCCCGAGGGCGGAGATTTCATGGAATCACATTTATTTCACAATTTAGACCTTGTTCACATGTAGCGTAAATGTTGCATATTTTCTGCTGATTTTTTTGCACAGAAGTCCTGCTGTTTAACTACCCAAGCAAAGTGGATGTGATTTCATGAGAACTGTGCAGTTTTGGTGCTTTTTTTCCCTTTTGTCTTCTATGTGAAACCTAAAAAAAAATTTAAAAAACTGCAATTACTTTCTGTGCTATAAAACACACATTAAGAACGCGGCTTCACATCTGCACCAAAAACACATCAAATATGGGGGAGAATATTGTTTTTTGAGTAGTTTGGTGCAGACACCTGCAGAAAGCAAAAAACAGTATTTCTGCACCATGTGGACACGGCCTTGCGACACAAAAAAAACAGATGTTGTATGGTAAAAGTACGTAAATATGAGCAAGTTCTGGTGGCTGCTACTGTGAATGAAAGAACAAAAAATAAATCCATAAACCTAGAGATGAGCAGGACGTACAGATGATGTCGCACTAGCCCTGGCTGATCAATAGACGTGTCGGGGACGCCAGCACATAAGAGATTCACGGCCTCCTGTCCAGCTGCCAGGTAGCACTGACCTGGACGCTGGACCGGAGTTCCCTGGATACAGTAGACCGTCCCTGATTTGGGTCTACACCCTGCAGTCTCGGGGTCTGCTGAATGTCCCTCACTGCCAACGCCCCTCTGACATCTCCTGCCAGGGGAGAAAGAAATGGTCAATGAGCGTGGATTTGGGGCGTGGTGAAAACTTGCCACGGCGCGCACACGCATGATTTGTTCCCCTTTCTGTTCTTCAAAAGTTGGAAGGTATGGTGTTTGTAGCTTATAAACAAATGGGCCATGGTTAATAATCTAGAATCTTTTGGCCCTTGATATGGTGGATAAAAGGCAATTTGTACTAGTCTTTATCTTGTGTCTACATGTTATGGTGATGATGCAGCCAAAAGTCGTATGACATGTAGTTCTGAGCTGTTTGCGAATGCCAGCAGCTTATAGCTCTCTCAGGGTGAGTGTCCACGGTAAGTAAACGCTGCGTGATTGACGCTGCAGCGTCAAACACGCAGCGTCCAGATGTTCCAGCATAGTGGAGGGGATTTTGTGAAATCCCGTGTCCGCTATGCGTGGAAACCCGCACGCGGCGGCCCTGCGACTCCGGACATGCTGCGCGTCTTTTCAGATCGCAGCATGTCCGTGCTACCTGCGGCGACGCTGCGTCGCCGCAGGTAATATCACAGGGCCCTATGGCGAGGGGTGCGATGATCCCGGATGTGTACAGTACACATCCGGCATGATCGCGTCCCAGAAAGGGGGCGGGGCTTAGCGCCGAGCGGCTTCGCCGCTGCGGCGATACCGCCGGCCATCCTGAGCGTGGACACGCAGCCTTATTGTTACTGGCTGCAGGGTGATCTGTCAAAATAGCCACTATTAAAAATGACATTTTTTAGCTGTTGTCATTAGCATGCTTTTTTTTTGGCCTTGATCCAGCCTCGCCACGCAGCCCTATTCCTGCTGTTCTTATATGGTACAGATAATTTGGGGTTTGCGTCTCGTTGGCCTATGACGTTCCTCTAGCTGTATTTCTATTTGAGGAGGGTGAGCGTGTAGGGAGTGGTGTGCCCTACCTATACATTTCTAAGTCAAAGTAGAATGTCTTACAAAAGTCTGGTTTGTGTTAAATACAGATATATAGACGCTGCCCTCTGAGTCTACAGATCTGAGATTTTAAGCTCAGGAGATCAAAGCTTTGTCTTTTTACGCCGATATGACATGTGATGCTGACATGAAGCATGCGCACATCCACAGACGTAAATCTTTGTAATGAATGACATGAGTACCATGCTGAAACCGCTTCTTTTGCATCCCAAAGCATAAACTTAAATCGTCTCAGAAGGACAAGGTGCGCCAGTTTATGGCATTTACCCAGGCTGGGGAAAGGACTGCAATATACTGTTTAACACAGAATGACTGGAAACTAGAACTGGCCACAGACAACTACTTCCAGAACACAGCCTTGTACTGCAAAGAGTCAATGAAAAGTACCGTAGACAAAAAGAAATTAGAGCAATTGTATAATCGCTACAAAGGTAAGGACCTTTAATTATCTGTCTTTCTGTATAACCTCTGTATATGGCTGAGGAGCTGTGCACTAAACAAAGGGGAGCAGCGATTACAGTGCTTGATAATTGCCTAGCTTTAGGATACACTGTTAAAGGAGTTGTCCGGACGTAATGTTCAGGGGTAGAAAATGTCCCCAACACCGCCTTAGTCTCCCTCCCCAGGCCCAGCGCTGCCTCCCTGCCACTGATCCTTGTCGACAGGCTGCAGCGTTGATGATATAGAGGAGTGGGCTCCCATCTCCCGTCATCCCTACCAATGTTTGATGGTGCCACAGCATTCCCGCAGATTTTATAGACATTTTGTGGTGTCCATTGCAAAGGGTGAAATACTGTAGGTACTGACATCCTCAGCATGAATTGACGTGCTGCAGACTTCAAGGCCACATTTTCCACAGTAGATTTCTTTATCAGCGTGTGAATGTTTTCCTGAAAACTCATTCAGAAGGCTGGTACACTAATATGCAGCAGCCCTTCTCAAATAAATCCACAATAGAAAATCCACTGCATTTATGCTCTGTGGGAACATACCTTAATGATCAAATAACCCCTTTAAAAAGAGATTTGTCCATGGATGACATTGATCACATATTTATAGGATCTGATAAGTGATATATTTGATTTTTACCTTCAGTGTAGTCTCCATTTCAGGTAAGACACAGCACTCTCCTGATTCTGTCAGCCCATTTTATTCTTGGAATGGAGCGACTCTAGGGATGCTCGACTGCCATTCCTTTTTAACTCTCTTCTCCATTCATTGAGGAGGAGAAGGTTTCAAGACCCCTTTTCCAATCATATGGTGGAGCCACTAGCAATCAGATATTTATTACTTATCTTGTAGGAAGATATATATCATTTGCAGAGCTGTCGGCCCCATTAATGTTGGCCATAAAAGCCAGTATGAGTGGGTGTCCAAGAATTGACACTTGTTTTGATGGCTAGAACACAAGGTTCTGGTGTTCTTCAGTCACGTGTGCCTTTCTGCTCCCATCACCTGCACTTAGGAGGGAACATGTGATTGTGTAACTCCTATGGGGCTAAGAACTTACAGGCTGGTAATTTCTAACTGCCTGTTCTGCCTGGCAATGATCTATGCCAGCTCAGGTGGTGACTCTCTCCTTTATTTCACCTCCTATCAATAGATCAGCTCTTCCAGTCTGCTCTGTCGATGGGGCGTCACTGCCAGCATCCTGCTGATTGACAGCCGGCTCCCCACAGTTAGGCATCTAGGAGACAGCTGTCAATCATTGGCGCTCTGTCGAAAGAGCAAAACAGAAGCAGCTGCTCAATGGGCGAGATGTCACCTGAGGTGAATTGCTGGTCAGAGCGGTCCGTAACCACTCAGCTGGCGGAGATCACTGTCAGGTAGAACTAGCAGGTGATTGGTAACCACATGCCTGTAAGTTCTTAGCCCCAAAGGAAAAAATATGGTAACTGAAGTCCTGGATAACCTCCTTAATTTTGATACAAGTTTATTAAACAGATTGTAGCTTACAAATAGAGAAATAACCCCCATAAAATGGAATACTTTATTAAATATTATACTAAAAAATCCCTATCTAATAATACGATATAATGGGGCAGATAACCCCAAAACACACGCCCTATACTGTACCAACAATAAACATCATAACATGTCCTACTTAGGTGATGTAACACAAGTGGTATAAAATATACCTAAAAAGTGTAAAGATATATGTGCACTGCCCCTAATAATGATATAGACCTATAATATATCCCTACCTAGGTGCGGGGGTTGGCACCCTAAGAAAATACGAGAACGGCGCCCCCGCTCGTACGATGACTATCCCTGGTCTCCTAGGGATTCCCTATAAGGGATAGAATATGAAACAGAAGGCCAGTTGGCTGTATATAACTTGTCAAAATATGTGATATCATTAACACAGCATGTCAGGCCCACATCCCACAATGTGCTGTAAGGTAGGGATAGAGGTAGAAGCTAAATCTCACCAGTTACAGGACAATAAACAGAAAAATGCAAAATATATATACAACATACTAAGGGACCGATACCATGAAATATATTAATGCCATAAAAAGAAATAACTAAGGCAAGCCCCCACCACATAAAACTGGAAATGGGCAGATAGATACACTCAATCAAATGGGGAATGCAGCAAGTGATAAAAATACATATAAATGTATATAAAAGTGTTTTGGGGTTATCTGCCCCATTATATCGTATTATTAGATAGGGATTTTTTAGTATAATATTTAATAAAGTATTCCATTTTATGGGGGTTATTTCTCTATTTGTAAGCTATTTTTGGTTTTCCCTCCTAAACAAATATTTTTTCATTAGTAAGTCTAAACAGATTGTACCAATTTTTGGTGGATGTTGTGAAAAAGCTTAGTGTGGCACAAACTAGACTGTGTCTTTTAAGGAAAGCCTGTCCGCTTGGAAATGTCAAATCTGTGGACCTCATGTTCTAGAGCTGGAGAAGCGGTACAGATTGATGGGCAGGTTTGTTGGAAAAGATTCAGCATAACTGCCTGTTTTACTTGATGAAATATCTATTTATTCTGGGATTAGCAGTGAAGGGGTGGAATAAAACACACACGGAGAAGAGGTGGATGTTGTGTAATAAAGCAAATTACAAAAGTAGTTTGGGTGTAAAGGCAGGTATTTGGAAAGGACATTTTAGATGCTGGACCAACCCTTTAAGTGACAAACAGGTCTGGTCCTTAATGGGTTAATATAGTCTGTGGCCATAACTCTGACAGGAGCTCAGAAAAAGACAAAGGCTCCTTATGTGAGGTGTTACGCAATTGGAGCAGGCTGATGGACAGGTCACATGCGCCGCCATTGTATAGACTAGTGTTGGTCAGTGTGTGAGGAAAGCCGCTCTCTAACTGAGCATCCATCAGTGAGCTCGCTCTGACAGTCCAGTAGGAGAGTGTGTCACCCCTATCTGTCTATTTCTGAGCTCCTCTCAGCTGAGTTATGGCCACAGACCCCATTACAATTGAATGTGCAACGAAACCTAGAACTTGTAAAAGCAAAGCGGTGCAAAATGTGTGCTGAACTGTGTGGGGCCCCTAGAGTGTCAGCTCTGTCTTGGCAGTGGTTTTAAGAGTTGATTTTGTGTGTTTTTATATATTTTGTGTTCTACAGCTACTGTCTTTATGTTATTAGTGGGATAGCCAATCTAATGTTCTGTTATGCAACGTTCATCTTAAATTTTTAGCTTTGGTTGATTTCATTCCGAAAACCTGAAGTGCTCTACCTATATGTAAATATACTGACATTGATTTCATCTTAGAACAGACGTTAAAGGGATTTTCCTGGCGTGTCCAATTCTTAGGATAGGCCCATCCATGAATGATCGCAGAGATCCAGCTCCCATACTGTTAGCCAGCATAATGAAGGATCCAGGGTTTCTCCTTTAAAGGGACCTGTCACGTCACTTCAAGCATCTAAACTGTCCCCAGTTCGTTGTTAGTGATGGAATGTGAATCACTAACACTTTTTTTTTTTTTTCATTAAAAATGGTTTTGTAATGATGTCCAAGATGCACTTTATATAATAGCTGCTTGTTTAGTCATAGGTGGGGCCTTCATTTTCTGTTCAGTCACAGGCATCACTGCCCACTCAATTTGATTGATTTCCCTGGTTGTGCCGACGTTATTGGAATCCTGCGCTTGTGCAGTGTCGAGCAGGCAGCCGCGCTTGCGCAGTGTCGAGCAGGCAGCCGCGCTTGCGCAGTGTCGAGCAGGCAGCCGCGCTTGTGCAGTGTCGAGCAGGCAGCCGCGCTTGTGCAGTGTGTAGCATGGAGCCGGCCGCACCTCACGGCGCATGTGCGGCTCCCCGCTCGACACTGCTCAAGTATGGCTCGCTCCACACATTGCATCACTAACAGCGCGCTGGGGACAGTTTAGATGCTTGAAATGATGTGACAGGTTCCCTTTAAATGCACAGTCCTAAGAATAGCCCATCAATGTTTTGGTCTTTAGAATACCCCTTTAAAGAACTTGAGAGCCACAGCTCCATATAGTTGGCGGGGCAGAGTTTACTGAAGGCTGCTGTGTGAATGACACCGAGCACATTGCCTGGTGGGAAAGCCTCCTGACTAGAGCAGACTATGGTCCGTCAGACAGGACTACTCTGTCTCCGGTGACTGCTGTAAGTAATATGGTGGGAGGGGTTGGCTGTACACTACTGTACCCAAGGACTCTTTTATTAGCCCTATAAAATATGCCCTTTTTTTTATTTCTAGACCCTCAAGATGAAAATAAAATAGGGATAGACGGCATCCAGTTGTTCTGCGATGACTTACATTTGGATCCAGCAAGTACCAGTGTATTGGTCATCGCATGGAAGTTCAGAGCTGCTACGCAATGTGAATTTAGTAAAAAGGAATTTGTAGACGGCATGACAGAGCTAGGGTGAGTATTTGGTTCCAGTGTTATCAGATCGATAAAATACATGTGTTTCATTAGTAGCAAACTAGTTGTCACACTTTCCCCTGTCACATATAGGAAAAAAGGGGCTTTCTACTCTCAGGAAATTGGCCTCCAAATGCCTTAAAATGCTAAACAGAGCAGGTACTCGCCCTCTGCGGTTCCAGAGCCGACTTCCCGCTGCTGCATAGGCCTTGTTGTTCTGCTTGGCACACTGACATCCCGTCTACATCATGCATCACTGTTGCAGCCAATGACTAGCTGGGCCGAGGTGGATGGCGGGAGCCACTGAGCTCAACGATTGGCTGTTGCTCACTAAAGATGCGTCATCACCTTAGCAGCGGAGACCTTAGCAGGGTGGGGGGGGGAACCAGGGAGGATGAGTATCTGCTCTGATTAGTGTTATAGATCACTTGGGGTCCACTTTCCTGAAAGTGGAAAAACCCCTTTAAATTTGAGCTGGAAACTGTATATATCTAGAAATAGGTTCTAGCAAATAGTTTTCTCTACTGCAGTGAGGTAGACATAAAACATAGTGGAAGGGACAGACTTCATCATACTGGTAACTTCTGATTCTCTGAATGCTTGCTGTATTATTATCTCTACTAGACACAAATACTGTGTGTGCCTGTGTAGAGTGATTAATGCAAGCAAACAAAGTGCTGTCATCATCTTTGCAGACATGATGTATATGTGAGTTTGTAACTTTTGAGTCCTGCGTATGCATGCGCAATGTTATGACCCATATTGTAGTCAAAAACATTGTAGCTTGAGAATAATAAACTCATGCATTGGTTTTGAAAACACCAAATTCTCATCCAAAAATAATAGTAAATAAAATGAAGATTAAATAAGCAAGTAAGCAATTCATTACATATAATGGTCAAAGAAAACTGCTGGACGCTGCAAATTACTGACTATATTTGGGACAGGACTGAGGACTGTACACACACAGTATACAGTAAAATCAAATGGAGCCACCCACAGAAGCAGCTCATCCTGGCAGCGGTACAGAACAGGTATCCTGGCACCCAATCAGAGCATGCCCTCCAGTAATACAGGTGTAAAATGCCAGTGCTACACATCCAGAGTATCTTACAGAGTTAGTGTAGTTGGAAAAAGACACTTGTCCAAAGAGTTAAACCAAGGAATGGTAGAAGATAAAGGGAAGGAGAATTGGTACAACAGCAATGCATGAACTGATCTGCCCAAAAAGAGCAATTTTTTCCCTCCTGATTACAAGTGTTAAGTGATTTGATTAAATTCGGAACAATCATTTTTTTTCCTTTTACATATGTATTTATGTTCTTTTCTTAAAAAAAACCCTAAGCCTTTTTAATCTGTATTCCTGTTGATTATCACTTTCCTACACAATTGTGAATGTCCATTTGATGGGGGTCTCTCTGCTTCATCTTAGTAGTAGAGGAAAACAAGCAGCTCCATGGCACAATTAATATACATTTAAAGTCATTTTATTGAAGTTCTTAACATGGATGCCATTTAGTCATCTTCCATGTTGAGGTTTCAGACTAGCTGTTGGCCTTCTTGTAATACAGTACAGCACATTACAACAGTTTCCACTTACATTATGTCTTTTTGGACAGCCGCTTAAAGGGAACCTGTCACCCCCCTGGCATTTGTAACTAAAAGAGCCACTTGTGCAGCACTAATGCTGCATTCTGACAAGGTGGCTCTTTTAGCTCTTGTTCCTGGCACTGCTGAAATAATCGTTTATGAAATTTGTCCCTCATACCTTGAAATCGTCCTGGGGGCAGGTCTTTCCCCCCTGACACAGACTCACCACAGCCGTCACTCATGGCCTCTGCGCGCCGGTCGTCGCCTCCTGTTCCTTCATTGGCGTTTCCGGCGCCTGCGCTGTTTTTTTTTTTTCGGGCATGCGCAGTTGCGCTGCCCTTCAAACTTACAGCGCAGGCGCCGGGGACGCTAATGAAGGAAGAGGAGGCGGCGCGCAGAGGCCATGAGTGACGGCTGTGGTGCATCTGTATTAGGGGGGAAAGACCTGCCCCCAGGACGATTTCAAGGTATGAGGGACAAATTTCATAAACAATTCTTTCAGCAGTGCCAGGAACAAGAGCTAAAAGAGCCACCTTGTCAGAATGCAGCATTAGTGCTGCATAAGCTGGCTCTTTTAGTTACAAACGCCTGGGGGGGGGGGTGACAGGTTCCCTTTAAGGGTTTTCCAGGAATACATAACGAAATGAAATATCATTATTAACAAATTCCATAATCCATTTAATTGGCAAATCTCACCTCATTTCATGTGTAGAATCATACTCCCTTTGTATATACTAATCTATTGGAGCTACAAGTAGTGCTGCGGTAAGAAGAGGCTGCGCACACTGCTGTCTACAATGACTTTCTGATCCAATAATTAAAAAATATGCTGCTCACCATGCTGTCCACCCTGTCTATCTGATCTAATGCTGGAGATACCAGGGGTGATGAGATAAGTCTGCCCATATTCTGATTATAACTTAGCAGTGGAGCTTCATACTGGACAGGCTTCTCTCGGTGCAGCAGGATGGCGGCCATTCTTATGCTATACCTCACTAGACAAAACAATTGTAATTTACTGATTAAAGCTATTTAGGACTTTATTTCTGATGATATTTCCTTTTCAGTCTTTTTTTTTTCCATCGGAGAACTCCTTTAAGAGGGGCCTTCAAGGATGATATAACTGGAAACTGTTGTAATACTGTTGGACCACATCAGTGTGAAAGCTTGTATTTTACAATGCTTGGTAACTTTAGCAGATACAGACTAATAAAGGCCGGAATTGTGGATTATTCAAGACAAGCTAAAGGCTTTATTGCTTTTTAACTTGTTTTCTATTTCCAGGTGTGACAGTACAGAAAAACTAAGAGCCCAGCTCCCTAGATTAGAACAAGAGATCAAAGACACACTCAAATTTAAAGACTTCTATCAGTTTACATTTAATTTTGCAAAGAATCCTGGACAGAAAGGGCTTGGTAGGTACTTAGGACTTTTGTCTTTTTTGGACTGCTTTTTTCTTTATGTCAATGGGAGTAGAAATGAACCAATATGTTTAGAGCCGATCATCAAACATAAATTCGGCACGAATAGGTTACCAATATCGCATGAATATGGCAAATTCAGATTCGGCTACCGATTCTGAACATATTCGCTCAACTCTACTCACACCTTTCCCATTGGTTCACAGCCGGCTCGTCAAACTATCTTATCTTCTGAAATTCTGCAGTGTTCAGCAACTGAAAAATAGCTGTCATTTTGATTTTGTTTTCTCCCTCGCAGTGTGAATGATTTTAGATTTTGATAGATTAGACTTTTATTGACGTGGCGATACAGAATATGCTTATTTTAATTTTTTTATTTTTTATTTTTAAATTAAAGGGGCTGATTCAAAATCAATTTTTTTTCTATACGTTTAAAAAAGTTGTTTTTTTTGTTTTTACTTTTCATTTTGTTTTTAGTTTTTTTCTAGGGGACTTGAAACCTACAATATATAGTGAAATTACAGTCTTATATGAAGCCCAGGCTGTAGTTGAGCGTCTTTGGTGTTGCGAGGGCTTTCAACAAGCTCTCAGCTGTTGTGGCAACCCATCGGCACCCTGCATTCGCAAAAGGACACCCCACTGGGATGCCAGAGATTAATATTGCCATTTAATTGTTAATACTTAAGCTGTCAAAGCTATCTCCACTTACAGTTAGAGGCTGTCACCAGCTGTATAACACAGCTAGCATCTGCCCTGTGTGGAGCAGGAAAGATATTCAAAAATACAATTGATGCAGCATAAAACAAAGCCCTTCTAAAGATTTTTGAATACTAAGATGAAAAAAATTACTATTTCATCATCAAAATAGTTGTGGGACACTGCACCAAGAAAATAATTTCTGCATTTGATTTCCAAAATGAAAAATTGTACTAATATACTGGGAAACTGAATTATTATATAGTGATGACCACAAGCCATAACTTACCATTGAAGAAGTGACAGGCGTTGTATAATCCTGTTGTCACTGCTACGTTACATTTCATAGTTGTTATAAGTTACATGGTTCTTGTATGATTCTCTAGCGTGCTATTTGCTGGCAGATCCCATCTAGTACCTTTCTATGTGTAGAAGTGTGTTGACATCTCTGTACCCTCTGAATATCTCTGATCTCATTTATTGATGTGGGTTTTTTTTTCAGATTTGGATATGGCAATCGCGTACTGGAATTTAGTATTGTCCGGAAGGTTCAAATTCTTAGACCTTTGGAATAAGTTTTTGTTGGTACGTATCTCTGATCATCACACGGATTCATCAACAAGCGTTGTTCTGGCTGCCGAATGCGAACAGTAACATGGACTTCTGTGAGAAGTTCTTGTTCAGGATCCGTGCACAAACACTAGGTATCCCATGCGGACCTTGAACTCTACCATTCGGGTTCGCCCATCTCTTGTTAAGATACCATACTTGTATAGCTTACCGTATTTTTCGGACTATAAGGCGCACCCAGGTTTTAGAGGTGGAGAATAGGGAAAAAAATATTTGAAGCAAAAAAATGTGGTAAAATATTTAATAACATACTATTATATGTGGTGTTATTATATATAATAGTATGTTATTATGTTGGAAGCTGCGGGACCAGTGTGGTGTCTGTGAAGTACTATATGAAGATGCTGGAGGGTGAGTATAAGAATGGGGGCACAGGGCTTAAGAAAGCACCACTCCAGCACTGCAAAATAACACTGGAGTGCTTCTTTAAAATCCCATGGGAGAACTATAACTCCCAGCATGTCCTGCAGATCCTATGACATGCTGGGAGTTATAGTTCACTAAAGGAGTGGCAGAGTGCTTTATTGTGTTTTGGAAAGACTAACCTCTTAATTGTGGCAGCCAGCCTGTGGTGAGGTAAAAGCATCCCATGACTGCACACAGAGCCCTCCCTCTTGTTGCCTTTCCACAGCACAGGTAATGGAAGCCAGCAGATTCTAGTGTTGGAGTCTGAAGGACCTGTGATGATGTCAAGAAGAGGGAGGGCTTTGTGCTGCCATGTGATGCTCCAGCCCGCCCACTTCTGACATCATCACAGGTCCTCCTTGTGCACACTGCACAGCACTCAGCTCCAGCCCAGGAAGGTAGGCAGCGATCTCCTCTCCCCCGGACCCTGCTGCTGCTGCCTCCTCCTCCCCCGGACACACGGATCTCCCCAGCTGCTGCAGGAATCGGCGCTGGGGAATCCATGTGTGTCGCTGCTTAAGTGCAGTATTCATTTGCTGCTCCTGGCTCACCACTCAGCTGATAGGTGGGCGGGGAGTAGCTAATGAATATTCACTGCACTTAATCATCGGGACCACATGGTTTCCCCAGAGCTGATTCCCGGCAGTGGGGACATTTTTCTGCCTCCTGAAGTGGGATAACAGTGCGATCCCACTCGCTGCTGCCCCCCTCCCCATATGCTACATCCCTACCATAAGACGCACCCACACTTTCCTCCCAAATTTGGAGGAAAAAAAGTGCGTCTTATGGTCAGAAAAATACGGTATTTTGTTAAACTACTATATTTATCTGGTTAAGATAATGCTGTTGTAGCTAGCTCCAATTTCAGCAGTTACTTTTGGGTGCAGGCATTAACCGCAGCAGGTTTGGCTTTTGAACTTGCCCCAGGCTGTGATGGTGCTCTTCTGCTATACAAGTATGGCAGCAATCACCAAGGGGTTATTCGGAAAAGTGGGTGTCCTTGCTGTTCCCTAATGGCAGATATCAGAGGCAGAAGGCATGTCCGATCCCCTGTTTTTAGTGAAGATAAGACCTCCACCCTCCCACCTAGCTGTGAACACATGTATACGCAGCCAAGCGTGCATGTGCATAGGCTGATGATAAGGAATGTCTGACAACTAAACAAGTGTTTATTAATTTTACAATTCTTTTCATTTATGAATCTTACAAGTTGTGCCATGGATATAGTGGTTTCTCTTTTCATTTTACAGAATATTTGCATGTTAACATATAAATCATACTTGTTTTTAAAAGATTCACTGCATTTAGAGTCCATTTTTATTTGTTTGTTTTTTTCCTTACATGTTGTAACTGAGTATCTTTCATATAGCTCTAAATTTTGGATGGTTATGTATTCTCTATTCCAATTTTTTAGGAGCACCATAAGAGGTCAATCCCAAAAGACACATGGAACTTACTATTGGATTTTGGCAATATGATTGCAGATGACATGTCCAACTATGATGAAGAAGGTATTTATTCTACTCCACAAGCTTCTTAATCCAAGCAATATTTATTAATATTTTAAGAAATTTATTCTGGCAAAATTATAGTTAAAATATATTGGGAAACTCCCGAGAAGTAGTAGTGGTAATAATCATGATGTACCGGTTCCCAGACGGGGATGATTTTTATTTTAGTTTTTTGTTACTTGCTCTGCTGATCAGTGTTTTGCCAGCCCTGGGGCTAGTGTTTGCCTTGCTTTAGTTTTTAAATTAAACTGGAAAATACCGGAGTTGATTTCTTCTTGGTTACAATTTTGACGCTTCTGCATTTTAGTTGTGAATTTATGTGCAGACACAATTGTCTTCTAGAATTATTGTGAAGTGTTTTGTGCCATATCTTTACAATGTGTGTTCTTGCCCTTACCTGACATTGGCATCCCTGACACTATTCTTCTCTTCTGTGTGTGTAAATAGTCCTGTACAAAAGACTGGCTGAGAAATGGTTTTATTGTTTAGCTGTACGTTATACCCTTACAAGTGGTTCCACTTTAGATGCTGCCTGTATACGTAGGGCCCAGTTCATTATTGCATTTGCGTCGGGTTTTTTTTTTCTTTGTTTTTAGCGTTTAAGTAAAGAAAAAAATGTTTAAAAAAAATTTTTTTTTTTAAAATATATAAAAGTTCAAATCCACACCTCTTTTACCCCATTCAAAGTAAAAAAAATATATAAAAAATAATTAATCCGATCGGTAAACGGCGTAACAAGGAAAAAAAATCAAAACGTCAAAGTTACGTTTTTTTTGGTCCATCAACAGGTGATCAAAACTTTCTATGTACCCCAAAATAGTATCAATAAAAACGTCAGCTCGGCACACAAAAAATAAGCCCTCACCCAGCCAAAGATCCCGAATAATGAAGACGCTACTGGTCTTGGAAAATGCTTTTCTTTTTTTTTTTTCATTTTTACAAATGTTGGATTTTATTTAATCACTTAAGTAAAGAACCTAGACATGATTCATATCTGCAACTCCTAATGACCTGGAGAATCATAATGGCAGGTCAGCTTTAGCATTTGGAGAACATGGTAAAAATAAAAAAACTATTGTGGAATTGCACTTTTTTTTTTGCAATTTCACCGCACTTGGATTTTTTTTCCGGTACACTATATGGTAAAATCAATAGTGTCACTCAAAAGTACAACTCATTCCACAAAAAGTCCTCACATGGCCACATTGATGGAAAAATAAAAAAGTTCTGACTGGGAAGAAGGGGAGCAAAAGATGAGAGTTGAAAATCCCAAGGTCGTAAAGGGGTTAAAGGCATTTTTAGAATAGAAAAACTGATGGATCAATTAGTAAGTGATAACAGTCTGGGTTGTAGAAATCCATGTTGTTGTTTTTTTTTATTGTCTATGACTTCACATATCAAAATCCATTTTGAAAAGAGTGCTAACTGTTGCAAAATACTGTACACTGATGCTCCCCGTCATTGAATGGCATCAGAAGAGGTTACTAATTAGGACAAGTCCCCCCCCACCACCAACATGGCTCTCTGAGCAGCACATTCCTCTTTTCCACTTTAAGAGAACCTGAGAGCTGATAGATGCTGCCCAATCCATGGTCCATAGGTATCCTGCACTGGCTGTATGATCTCTGCCAGGCATGTTTGAGACTGAAACGCTGCAGCATTTCAGAGAAAACATACTTTGAAGGCCGCCAGGGGCCAAGCTTAACTGTAGATTAGTTGGACAGGCTCCTCCTCGCCGACTGCCCTGCATTGACACATCTCTGCCTATACGCACATGTCCCTGGTGACTTTTAAACTATGTTTTGCTCTGAAACACTGCAGCATTTCAGAGTCCGACAAACCTGGCTGAGTTCATACAGCCAGTGCCTGATCGATGCTGCCCGTGGATTGGGCAGCATGTATCAGCTGACAGGTTCACTTTATGGTACGTACAGACAAACATATTCTCAGTTCATGTGCACAATGAAGTGTACACAGATCGCACACGGACCAATTATAATCTATGAACATGGGCAAATAATCGCATGGACCAGACCAGTGCATGCTGTGATTTCTTCTCCATTTTAAAAACCAGGCTAATGGATGAATATTAAGCTCTGCTACATTCTGAAATACTTTGCTTCTGTTACTTGTCTATTTCAAGAAATTGTTTGCATTTAGGTAATGGAAATGTTTCTTACATGAGCTCTGGGCTGAAAAATCTTGCTTGCTTTTGCCTCCTAAGTCTACAATATATATTTTATTTCCAAGTTAGAAATCAACCAGCATTATTTTATGTAAAATAACAAAATAATTTACCTTAGACTGACAAATGGCAGCAAATACACTAAAATGACTGACTGGCAGCAGTATTGGACAGATTGACCAGCGGTACCATTTACACTAGATTGTGAATTGGCTGGCCAGCGAAAGAGTTTATTCTAGACTGTAGACTGATTGATTGACCAGTGGCAGCATTTACCCTAGACCAGTATTTCCCAAACTCCAGTCCTCACGGACCCCAACAGATCATGTTTTCAGGATTTCCATAGTGCTGCACAAGTGAGAGAACTCCTGATACTTCCATCACCTGTGCAGTACTAAGGAAATCCTGAAAACACAACCTGTTGGGGTCAGTGAGGACTGGAGTTTGGGAAACACTGACCTAGACTGTGGACTGTTTGACCAGTGGCTGTGTTTACCTTGGACTGATTGACCAGTGGCAGCATATACCCTAGACTGTGGACTGATTGACCAGTGGCAGTGTTTACCCTTGAATGATTGACCTGCAGCAGTATTTACCCTAGACTGTGGACTGGCTGTCCAGTGACAGCGTTTACCCCAGACAGTGAACTGAGTGATCAGTGGCAGCGTTTACCTTAAACTGATTGACCAGTGCAGCATTTACCCTAGACTGTGGCCTTATTGACCATTGGCAGCATTTACCCTAGACTGTGGACTGCCTGATCATTGGCAAAAATATCAACATTTTTGCACGACATTGAGTTGCACAAACAGTTAACTACTAACTAGTGTTTTTTGACGCAAGCACTTTGATGAATCTGGGCCTATCTGGAGGGAAAGTGTTTTTTTTTTTATAAATTCCTTGCAAAAATGATACAGGAAACTGAAATTTGTTTGGGCTTTTATATTATTTTTAAACTGCTTACGTAAAAAAAAACTTCTTTTTTTTTCTTTCAGGAGCATGGCCTGTACTTATAGACGATTTTGTGGAGTATGCAAGACCTTTAGTGACGAGTGGAAAGCGCAAACCCCTTTAACCATAGACTTAAAAAGAACTAGTGATGCTTTTTTGCCATTTCATTAGATAATGAAGACTGTTTTTGGCCAATAACTGAGCGGCAGAGTCACCCGGACACATGGACATGGAAAATGCTACTGTCTGAATTCTGCCTTAGAAGATTGTGGTGGACAGCTCTTGGGCAAGACATGAAATGGATGAACTTGCTGGCAGTGGGAGCACTGGCTGTTTGTAGGAGGCTGGCTTCATATCTTATATTGGTTGTATCATATAGGATGTAGAGATTGCATGATTTTATACTTTGGATCTTTTGAAATAGAGGCCATTTTATTAAAGGAAATTCGAGGAAAAAGACATTTAAAAGCATGCCATTCAGTTTACGAGCCAGAATAAACACCAGCAGTTACCGAACAGCTGTATTATATTGTATCTATATAAAAAGCAGTATTTGTGTTATAAATTAAATCTTTAATGGAACCTTACATGGCATCTTGTATCTTATTTCTGTCTCCCCACAGCCTAGCCTATGGATATCTACAACTTTCCCTGTTCATACACTGAGTTCACAAACATGAACAGACCCTTATTCTGCTTTTGGAATCTTTTCCCTTTACACGTGGAATTAAAATATTGCTGACTTTTATTCTAACGGGTGTATTGTTGCAAGGCAAAACTTAAGAAAGAAAACATCGTGGTGAATTCTGTCACAATAAAGACAAGAATGAGAAGGTGTAGGAAAAGCAATGAACATTTGTTGAGACAACAACGCGTTTGAAGACCGATCTTATTTCTTCCTCGGGCTATCAATGGTGTATTGTGGCTCAAGGTTCAGGAATGGAGGGTTGAATATTCGTAGAGAAATGCAGATAAATACCTTTTGCAGAAAAAGTTTCATGTATTGCTCTGATTGCATCTTCCAACTGACAAATTCTCCGTGACATGCACCTCAGATTGCGTTTCTTCAATAATGAGACAAGTGCTGCCAAACACATCTCTTGGGGGAATGAAGAATTAGGTATTTTAGAACACAACCTTCACGTCTTTTGTTTTCCCTAATAGCAGAGTGTCAGTTGTGTTTTGCCAGCTTTAGGCCATTTTCTAACATTTGAAATGCCATGTCCAATTATGAAATTATATCCGGACCGGGAGAAGGTGTCCTGACCAGAACTAAACCATTTCATATGTACCTATCAGGCTGTTGAGTTTTGGTTTGGAGATCTGCAGTCTTTACTAGTTTCGCTAATGTCAGACATATGAAACTGGTCTTACAAGTAAATACTGAAGAGTGGGAACTAGTGATGAGCAAACATGCCCGGATAAGGTGTTATCTGACCATGCTTGTGTGCTGAGTGTCTTAGGGTACCGTCTCACAGTGGCACTTTTGTCGCTACGACGGTACGATCCGTGACGTTCCAGCGATATCCATACGATATCGCTGTGTCTGACACGCAGCAGCGATCAGGGACCCTGCTGAGAATCGTACATCGTAGCAGATCGTTTGGAACTTTCTTTCGTCGCTGGATCTCCCGCTGTCATCGCTGGATCGTTGTGTGTGACAGCGATGCGTTCGCTTGTAACCAGGGTAAACATCGGGTTACTAAGCGCAGGGCCGCGCTTAGTAACCCGATGTTTACCGTGGTTACCAGCGTAAAAGTTAAAAAAACAAACAGTACATACTCACATTCCGGTGTCTGTCCCCCGGTGTTCTGCTTCTCTGCACTGTGAGCGCCGGCCAGCCGGAAAGCGAGCACAGCCGTGACGTCACCGCTGTGCTTTCCGGCTGGCGCAAACAGTGCAGAGAAGCAGAACGCCGGGGGACAGACACCGGAATGTAAGTATGTACTGTTTGTTTTTTTTTTACTTTTACGCTGGTAACCACGGTAAACATCGGGTTACTAAGCGCGGCCCTGCGCTTAGTAACCCGATGTTTACCCTGGTTACCCGGGGACTTCGGCATCGTTGGTCGCTGGAGAGCTGACTGTGTGACAGCTCCCCAGCGACCACACAACCACTTACCAACGATCACGGCCAAGTCGTATCGCTGGTCGTGATCGTTGGTAAATCGTTATGTGAGACGGTACCCTTAGGCGTGCTTGAATAATATGTTTGAGTCCCCACACCTGCATGTCTCATGGCTGTTAGACAGCTGCAACACATGCAGGGATTGCCTAACAAACAGGTTTTACCTAAAGGTATCTTCACACTAAACAACTTTACAACGAGAACGACAACGATCCGTGACGTTGCAGCGTCCTGGATAGCGATCTCTTTGTGTTTGACACGCAGCAGCGATCTGGATCCCGCTGTGATATCGCTGGTCGGAGCTAGAAGTCCAGAACTTTATTTGGTCATCAGGTCGGCGTGTATCGTCGTGTTTGACAGCAAAAGCAACGATGCCAGCAATGTTTTACATGGAGCTAACGACCTGTGAGAACGATAAGTGAGTCGCCGTTACGTCACAGGATCGCTCCTGCATCGTTCTGGAGCTGCTGTGTTTGACGTCTCTACAACGACCTAAACAGCGACGCTGCAGCGATCGGCTCGTTGTCTATAGCGCTGCAGCGTCGCTGAGTGTGACGGTACCTTTAGTTGTTGCAAGTACCTCCTTATGGAGCATAAGGGTATTGAGTGAAATAATGGCATATCTACAATATAAATAAAATCCTAGCAGACTTTTATAGGATACAGCCTACACTGCCAATTCCATAGTTGTTTTCCTGTTGTTTGAGTTTTCCTATTAAAGTCAGTGGATGGAAAATCGGGAAAAATAAACACTATAAAACATGGCGCATCTTTTGTCCACTGAAGTCAGGCTAGATTCACACCACTTTTTCTATCACGCTAAGTGCTGGACATATGATGCAAGTCCTTTTTTCCTGTGCTGTTAAGAACAGAATCTAATACTTTTAAACAGGATGTAAAAGCAAGCTATAAATCAGGCCTTAAAGAGGACCCGTCACAGATCAAAAGTTGCCAGATTTGCTCTTGTTGTATTCCCCTTTGGTAATCCCACTTTTTTCTTTTTTGTTCAGTTTTTAAATCTGCCATGAAGTTTAGAATATCAGCCTTTTTATTTAGTGCTACTTTTTTATCTGTACCATGGGGTTGTTGCCCACAGGATCCTCTGCTTTGGTGGTGTGTCCTTAGGCTGCTCTGCATTATATACCCGTGAGCACCGGCCCAAAGGTACAGACCATAAACATTAGCACTGAATAAAAAGGAGAAAGAAAAGAAAAAATCAGAATACTCCTATGAATAGCAGGAATAAGACCAAAAACTGTCCACTTTTGACCGGTCCTCTTTAAAGCTAGAAAAATTCACCAAGCTACACTTCTCAATAGTGAAATTACACCAAGACGGAAAAGTCGTGGCATTATGAACAGTGATAGACATGTTAGTGATATGCAAATTTATGAAAAAAATGGAAATACTTTTAAAGCATCTCGATTTATTCAATATTAGTATATAAGCACCATGTTCAGAAATGCACGCATTTACACGTCTTTGCATGAAATCAATGAGGTTACTGTTGGTTGTCTGATGATGTTTTGCCATGCTTAATGCACTTGGCCAGCACATCATCAAGATCCGCTGCTGGCAGCTCCCTTTGCAATTGTTGACCAATGATGTCCCAGATGCGTTTAATGAGATATAAGTCTGAAGACGATTCAGGCCACAGTAGCACATTTAGGTTACACACGCTGCTCACAATAACTGAAGCAACTTATCGTCTGGCTTTGTGTTCAAGAACGTTTTCTGGGACACTTTGGGAAAATAGCCGTACCATTGGTTTCATCTCCAAATTAATGTAATGCCGAGCTCTTAGTGAATATGGAATGAAGATGAACGGCAAGCGGTTACTCTACCTCACACCATACTCTCAGAAGTAGGCCTAGTGTGATGTTCCCTCATGTTCTGTTAAGGTCAAAGAATGGTGTGTAATGATCTGTTCTGAATTGCAAGTGAAATTAAGATTTGTACACCAAAAATAAGGCATCGATCAGTATCCACACAAACCATCAGAAGATGATTGCACAATTCTGAGCTACGAGCTGGACATTCATTCTGACCTCATTTTGAAGTGCTATCATAGTGTAGAGCAAGACGATAATGAGGTCTATCCTCTTCAGAGATGAGTCCTGCTTTGGTCTTGGAGGCAATGATCGCTGGAGACTAGTCGGGAGACCGTGTGAGTCACGAAGAGGCCTTCATGAGGGGAAGTGAAAGTGTCCCAGGAGCTGTTTTGTAGCACAACAGGCTGCATATTACTTATGCTGCTGAGCAGCCTGCATGGCCTGACATTCTACTAATCGTGCCCTATCGAGCACATCTGAGACGTCATTGGTCGGCAACTGCAAAAGAAGCTGCCAACAGTGGATCATGATGATTTATGCATACATTCCTCAAACACACATTAATGGCATGTAAGTGCATATATTTCTGCACGTGGTGCTCATAATACTGAATAAATTGAGATTTTTGAAAATTTTGGTTCCATTATTTCAGCATTTTCTTATACATGTTTATCAGTCCTGTGATTTCCATAATCCCACTACTTTTTCTTCTTTGTGTTACAATTTCAGTGTTGAGAGGTTTAGAACATGATATCTTTTGTGCTGCATTAAACTGATACTGTTTGGGGGAATGAGGATGTGTACAATAAAATATGAAAGGTTCTGCAACATTCAGATAAACTTTGTATCACACCCTAACTATTCAAGATCTTGGTTTGTTGTTCATGAAAGGAAAACCTGTGTATGTCCAGAGGCAGTCAATCTATACAGGCCTTTACAATTCCTAGTTATATTGCTTTTGTATTGTAGCATGAGTCGGCTTTAATTATGTAATATTATACAGTGTGATCAGAAGAGAATATTTTAAACAAAGCAGAAGAAAGGAAAGTATTTTGCAAAACTTCAGAAGTTTTGAGTAGATTTTCCTAACATAAGAGCAAACCCTACAACAGTACATTGTGTGGCCTCACCCATACTGAATATGATCCCCATTGGACTGAATACACCAGCAGAGGTCCCCATTTCTCTTTGTATAGATGATACCTTTATTCTTCCAGTGTCTGTACTGTAGGCTTCAGTAAGAGAAAACAATATTGTCATTAGTTTGGTATCCTACAGCTCAACATCATTGATTGATTATATTGAGATTCATAAAATGACAAATTTTATTTACTGATTCGTCTTTTGGGGGAAAGAAATGGCTTCCATTTTCTCCATGGTAATACATTCATGACATCTAACTCGTAAATAATATAATATGCATAATGCTACATTGACAAAACTACAGATAAAGATAAATATTTTGGTGTGATGTTTCACTGTGAGGGAATTAAGTCTCCTATTTTTTAAACCCTTCAGCCCCTAGCCTGTTTTCACCTTCCTGACCAGGCCAAATGTTACTATTCTGACCACTGTCACTTTATGTGCTAATAACTCTAGAACGCTTCAACAGATCCCACTGATTCTGTTCTTTCGTGACATATTGTACTTCATGTTAGTGGTAAATTTTGGTTGATATTTTTGCGTTTATGAAAATATCAAAAAATTGACAAAAAATGTAAAAGTTTGGCAATTTTCAAACTTTTAATTTGTAAGCCCATAAACCAGATTAGTTATATTACACAAAATAGTTTATAAATAACATTTTCCACATGTCTTCTTTACATCAGAGCCATTTTTTAAGCATTTTTTTTCGTTAGGAAGTTAGAAGGGTTAAAAGTTAATCAGCAATTTTTAATTTTTCCAACAAAATTCACAAAAACAATTTTTTTAGGGACATCATCACATTTGAAGTGGCTTTGAAGGGCCTATATGATAGAAAATACCCAAAAGAGACACAATTTTAAAATCTGCACCCTTCAAAGTGCTCAAAACCACATTCAAAAAGAATCCGGTCAAATAAATTGCTCAACACTGGAGAGTATCAAAAGTATGAATAACCTTTATTATAAATTCACAAAAACAGTAACAAGTAAAAACTTATTGGCTGCTATCACAAAACTTTATTTACTCTATATATACAGTATATCCTGTGGTTGGCTCAATTTATTCTCAACAGTGATATACTATGAATTAATTTTGTCCATCCTTTGCACAAGCACTTTATACTGCCCCACAGGATCTATATGTGTGTACATGTTGCCATGAGTCTTTTCATATTATTGATTTCTTCGATAACAGCCTCCCTTGTGGGTTTTTTTTTTTTTTTGCCCTCTCTGGTTTCCCTCTCTACCTAGATACATCTACTTACCTCATAGACAGTGACTCCTGTTTAGATGTGGCACTTGTTGTCACTGCCCCCACTGTCACTAATTAGTTCTCACTTGTTTCTGTTTTTATGAATTTCTAATAAAGATTATTCATAATTTTTTATACGCTCCAGTGTCCATTTTTCTTCTTTGCTTCACATGAATTAGGCTACGTTCACATTTGCGGTCCTCGCCGCAGCGTCGGGCGCCGCAGCGGCGCCGCATGCATCATGCGCCCCTATATTTAACATGGGGGCGCATGCACATGCGGTGCACTTGCGTTTGGCGCCGCATGCGTCCCTGCGGCGCCCGCGTCGGGGCGCAGAGGACGCAGCAAGTTGCATTTTTGCTGCGTCCAAAATCAATGAAAAAAAGGACGCATGCGGCGCAAAACGCAGCGTTGTGCATGCGTTTTGCCGCGTTTTTGTTTGCAAAATGCAAACAAATGTGAACGTAGCCTTAAAGCAATGTGGAAGGAATAAATAAAAATATTTAATTTTCTCACCAAAATGTTGCTTAAACCCCACATATTTCATTTTAACAAGGGTAACAGAAGAAAATGGACCACACAATTTGTTGTTTAATTTCTCCTGAATACCCCATATATGGGGGAAAATTACTGTTTGGATGAACAGAAGGGCTAGGAAGGGAAGGAGCACCATTTGATTTTTGGAGAGGAAAATCGTCTGGAATAGATAGTTGACACCATGTTGCGTTTGCAGAGCCCCTGATGTGCCAAAGCAGTAGAAACCGCACACAAGCAACCCCATTTTTGAAACTACACCCTTCAGATAACTTATTTAGACGTGTGATGAGCACCTTGAACCCACAGGTGCTTCACAGAATTTTATACCGTTGATACCATTGAGCCATGAAAATGAAAAAAAATAATTTTTCACTCAAAAATGTTGCTTTAGCCTCAAGTTTTTACAAGGCTAACTGGAGAAAATAGACAGTACAATTTGTTGTGCAATTTTTCCTGAGTACACCAATACCCCATACGTGGAGTAAAACTACTGTTTGGGCACACAGCATGGCTCATTAGGGAAGGGACAGCAATTGAACTCTGGAGCCCAGATTTGGCTGGAATAGATTGCGGATGCCATGTCACATTTGAAAAGCACCTTACATGCCAAAATTAGCAATAACCCCCACAAGTGACCTTATTTTGGAAACTACATTTCTCAAAGAATTCATCTAGTAAATGGAAAATTACCATTTTTTTCCACTGAAATGTTGTTTTTGCCCCAAGGTTTACTTTTGAAAAGGGATAATAGGAGAAAATGAATAGTACAATTTGTTCTACAATTTCCCCTGAGTACACCAGTATCTCATATGTGGTCGAAAACTACTTTTGAGGCACAGTGCAAAGCTCATAAGGGAAGAAGCGCCACATTCGAGTTCAGATTTTGCTGGAATGCTTTGAGGGTGCCGTGTCACACTGGCAGAGCCCCAGAGGTGCCAGAACAGCACCTGACCCTATTTTACAAACTATACCCCCCCCCCCCCAATTAATCAATCTATGGATGCAGTGAGCATTTTTACACCATTTGTACTACACAGAACTGTATACCATTGGGCGGTGAAGAATAATTATTAATCTTTATAACAATCTTTAATAATTACATTTTTACCATTAAATTATGTTTTAGCCCTACCATTTTAGTTAAAGTGAGTAAGGGCTAGTAGGAAAAAAATGGACCTCGTAGTTTGTTGTGCAATTTATCCTGAGTGCACAATGCCATGCATGTAATTGGGAACTACTTTTCAGGCACAGTGGAAAGTTGTTCAGAAGGGAAAGAGCACTATATTGTAGTGCATACTGTTAGGCGTACGGGTGCTATGACCCACTGGAAGAGCCCCTGTGGTGCCAGAAAAGCAGAACCCTCTCCCATAAATGGTCACATTTAACAAACTATACCACGCGTCGAATTCATCTAGGGGTGCAGTGATCACATTGACACCACGGGTTTGTCACAGAATTTTCTACTATTGGGCAGTAAAAAAAAACTACATTTTTACCACACAAATTTAGTTTTAGACCCAGATTTTACATTTTCACATTGGAAATCGGTAAATTTCTGTTGAAAGTAGAAATAGCATATATGTGGCTATACAGTACTGCTTAGCCATATGGCGAGACTCGGGAGGGATGGAGCGCTATTTGACTCTTGGAGAACAAATTATAGTTGAATAGTTTGCAGACTCCATATACAGATTCCCTAATTGCCATAAAAGCAGAATCCCCCCTCAAGTGACCCCATTTTGGAAACTACACCCATCTGGAAATTTATCTACATACCAAGAGAAAGTAGATGGCACCACCCTAGATGCAGTCAGGATCTACTTCTCACTTACCAAGTAAGAATCAAAAGAAAAAATACTTTAAATAAAGAATTTGTTAAAAAGAAAGTATGTAGAGATAAGGATCACCTTAATGTACTGTAATAAATATTTACTGACACACAGGCCAAAACAAAGACATTTAAAAACAAAAAAGCACAAAGGGCCATAGTAATATGTCAGACCACAACACTATAGTGTTGGAGTCTAATCCACTTGTCTGTAAGATGGTACATATGAAACCAATAAAATATATGCCATAATATTATAAATGCGTAATAGTGTCTATGTTTGAAGCCCTGAAGGGGTACCAATTAGAAGGGCGAGTGAGCCTCCTGCCTATGTCATGGCAGTAACTCGTGTGCCTCCTGAGCGCCACTCTACTCACCAAGGTCTCTGCGTGGAGTTTCACGTCAGATCAGCTCACTGAGGTTTGCTTCTTGCAATACGCCCTGTGCTTCTTGCACAGCCACTACAGCATGGTGTTTCCATCTGGCCTTAAGTGGGCATGGTCGGTCTCTGAAGGAATTTAACCCTGCTGTGTCCTGCAGAGATCTGGCTCCCTGGCCTATTTCATTCAAGCAGGCACTATATTAGGAAGCTCCTCCCATTACTACTTGCTCAAACGTTTGGTTCCTACCTTGTACTCCATGCGTATGCTCGTTTCTGTACTCCACTTCAATTTACCGACCCAGCTAGTTTTCTCGTCCTATCTAACCTCTCTGCTCCGGACATTGGCTATAGATTCTGATCCTGTGCTGCCCGGCCCTACCTCGGACAGTCTGATCACATTTTGTCGGTGCCCTCCTGTACCGCGTATCTCATCATGCCCTTCGGGCTGTGTGATGCCCCTGCAGTGTTTCAGGAGTCTGGTATAGACATCTTACGGGATCTCCTCTATGTTTCTGTGGTTGTGTATTTAGATGATATCCTGATATTCTCCCGTGATCTTTCTACAAAGGGAAAATAAACTCCAAGCAAATGTATCGCTAAGCACCTTAGGATTTTTTCAATGCATCCACTTCCAGTGAAAAATGTTAATAAAAATTCATTTATTTTCTCAAAACAAAAAGAAAAGGAAAAATAAATAAATTATATTTTTAAAATATTTTTAAAATACAGTACAACGCGTTTCGGCTGCAATTTTTACAGTGCAGCCTTCATCAGGTAGCACTTTATAGTGCTTATTGTATGTCTGGTTTTTTTGCTACCTGATGAAGGCTGCACTGTAAAAATAGCAGCCAAAACGCGTTGTACTGTATTTTAAAAATATTTTAAAAATATAATTTTTTTTTTTTTTCCTTTTTCTGTTTTGATAAAATAAATGAATTTTTATTAACATTTTTCACTGGAAGTGGATGCATTAAAAAAATCCTAAGGTGCCTAGCGCCACATTTGCTTGGAGTTTATTTTCCCTTTGAATTCGCAACCTATGTGGATCCGAAGCAGGATCAACACATAGTTCTCCAAAGTGAGCTGCACACCTTATTGGATTATACAACATACGGAGAAGAGTTGCCTAAAGAATTGATTCCGTGAGAATCTCAACGTGCATTTCTTACCGATAGAAGGTGAGCATAACCACAACTAAAATAATTTTTTTTACTGTTGGTAAAAAGGTATTATGCACTGAGGAAGCGCCGCACTTGTCTCTTTTTCCCCCTCTTTCCCTAAACCAGGGTATTTCTAAAAGTGATCTTTCTACAAACAGGCAATATGTCCGTTAAGTTCTACAGCTTCACCGTGAGAAGAATTTGTTTGCCAAATTGTCCAAATGTGTCTTTGAAAAAACCTCCTTGCCTTTCCTCTGCTACATGGTCTCCATTCAAGGTCTTGAAATGGATCTAGAGAATGCTTCTCCAGTTCTTTCCTGGCCCCGCTTTCAGAGTCTGCGTGCCATCCAGCACTTCATGGGTTTGTACAACTTCTGCAAGCAATTTATCCCACACTTCACATCACTTATGGCACCTATATCCGCCTTGACCAAGAAGAGGGGCCAATATCAGAGACTGACCTGAGGCCTTCCAGCAGTTGAAACAGACCTTTGCGAGGACTCAGGTGCTGCATCACTTTGATCCCAATAAGCAGTTGTCGTGGAAATAGATTCATCACCTGTTAGTGCTGGGGCAGTGCTTCTGCAAAGAATTTCTTCAGGGAAGTCTGTCTCTTGCTGTTTTCTCTCCCAACTGTTTTTCCTGGTGGAGCAAAATTATTCTATCTGGGATCGCAAACTTCTGCCTATTAAGGTGGCACTTAAGGAGTGGAGACAGAGTAACAATGAACCCCAATGCCCAAATATACCCTTGAAAAAACGGTGCATTTGACACTCGAAATGTGCATCGGGGTCCATCACACCTGGCTCAGGGTCTCCTTTACCTCTGCCCTCGGTAAGTTTTACCCCAGTTTTGATTAATTTTTTATAAATTTTTGATAATTTTTGCACATTTATCTGGAGTATATTACCGCTGTACATGTACTTATGATTGCACTGGCACTTTATATATCTATGGTTTTCATGTATATTTGGGCATTGGGGTTCATTGATACCCTGTAGTCTCTGTTCTTATCCTGCTGTTGTTTCATATTTATGCTAATTGTCACGTTGGATATATGATACTTTTTTTAATTGAACTTTCAATTAAAATATGTTTTTTGCTATATTCACCTGAGTGTTCCTTTCCTCCTCTCATGCAAAGGTGTTTGCCTTTTCCCTTTGGGTGGGCTATCTTTAGCTACACCATTTGACATTCAATATGTCACTGAGGTTGTTGTATATACTAAAGGAACAAAGGTAGACTGGTACAGAGGGAAGGAGACCCTGCCCTTGCGGGCTTACATTCTACAGGTTTATGGGGAAAGAGACAGTAGATTAGGGGTTGCAGTAGCTCCAATAGTGGTGAGGTGGCAGTGTGGTCATTGCAGGTTGCAATCTTTCATGAAGAGATGGGTTTTCAGGTTCTGTCTGAAGAATCCAAATGTGGTGGATAATCGGACACGTTGGGGCACGGAATTCCAGAGGATGGGGGATATTCAAGAGAAGACTTGGATGCAATTTGGTGAGGAGCGAATAGGTGTGGAGGAGAGAAGGAGGTCTTGGGAGGACCGGAGATTTTGTGAGGGAAGATATTGGGAGATTAGTTTGGAGCATGATTTCAAAATAGGAGAAAATAAAAAATAAATTGGTTAAACTTAAAACACTTAAATTTTATTAATGGAAAGAGTAGCCAAATTTTAAAACGTATGAAAAAAGACAAACATACAAATATAGTAACAAGGTTATCTCCAACCAAGTGGTGTTCACGCTATGGGGAAAAGGGTAGAGTCAATGGTCATTAGGAGTATGTGAAGCGCTGATCATTATAATAAAGTCAAAACATCATATGCTGTTTAGGTAAGGTTGACCAGTAACCAATATTAATAGGCCACATAAAGCACAACATGACACACTCAGTGTAGAAGATATAGAGACATCTTACCCTATAGGAGGAGAGGGCACAGTTCACAGAATCGGGTGATTCCAAACACACTTCTAAGTTTTGGATGGCCGTGTGCAAATTGCTGAATCTCCAGCTGAACCTCTCCTCCGATTACCATCTGCAGACCAATGGGTAGCTGGAATGGGTAAACCAAATCCTTGAGAACTATCTTCACCGCTTCATCTGTGACTGTCAGGATAATTGGGTTCAACTACTTCCTTGTGCAGAATGTTCCTACAAAAACCTTATTGGTGAGTCTTCAAGGAGCATCTCCATTGTTCATGGTATACTCCCAGCATCCTCATGTACCCTCTCCTATGTCTGCTTCTTCCGGGGTTCCAGCAGCTGATGCCTCGTATGGTGGCTTCCTCTAGATTTGGCAGTGAACACAAACTTCTCTCCTTAAGCCCTTGTCTCGGATAAAGACTCATGCGGACAAGAAGAGAGGTTTGTCGCCTCTGTATCATCCTGGAGATACAGTCTGGTTGTCATCACAGAATATTCGCCTGAAGGTGCCCTTGTACAAGTTCACTGTCTGTTACCTTTGTCCTTTCAAAGTTCTTAAGCAATTTAATCCAATGACCTACAAACTTCAGCTCCCTGCGAACCTACGGATCCCCAACTTTCTCTCCTTAAACCGGTTATCCTTAACCATTTCTCCAAGGTCCAATGTATTCCTGGAAATCTGCCGGAGTCCACCGTCGGTACATTACTATACCCATATATATTGTATGTATTTTCCTTATGTATGCTGTAAGGTTTCTCTTACTGAGTGTGTTGGGGGACACTCGCTTGGCCGCAATATTCAAGCACACGGCACGGGTTTATAAACAAAACAGTCCATACGGTTTATTAAAGTGCCATAAACCGGGTAATGCACAGTTCATTATCACATAGAACACAACAGGCACCAACAGTCTCTTTGGTACCTGACGGGAGCCCTTGCTCCACCTGCCGACTCTTTTAACAGTCTTCTGGGTAAGCTGCCTAACGGGGATCACCAACTCGCCTGGTCAATACACAGTAGTCAGTCCAGACCTCACCGAAGGACTCCAGCTTCCCCACTCTCTGTTAACACTCTTCCGGGTAAGCTGCCTAACGGGGATCACCAACTTGCCTGTCCGGCACACAGTAGTCAGTCCAGACCTCACCGAAGGACTCCAGCTTCCCCACACAGTAACTGTCTCTGGCTCCGCAGATCCCGGTCCTTACCTTGTCACCGCAGGTCCTGGACCCCGTCCTCCACCCATCAGCATAGGTCCTGGACCCCGTCCTCCACCTGTCACCGCAGGTCCTGGACCCCGTCCTCCACCCGTCAGCATAGGTCCTGGACCCCGTCCTCCACCCGTCACCACAGGTAACCAGGATCACGCCGGTGGCCTAGTCCGGGTATTCTTCAGGACGTCCTTCCCCAGCTGGGAACGTCCAATACCCAGGCCACCCGAAGCCAAGTCCCACGAACTCATGTGCTTGCAGGACCCTAGTCATTCCTAGATCAGTCCAGCACCATTCGGGACCTTCACGGTCAGGTCCATACACAGGTTCCACACAGGAACCACACAGGACCTACCGGACACACCTCTCCGCTCCACACACAGGGAGCTCACATCCAACACTGACCCACACCCTGGTCACGTTACATACTGGTAACCACTCCCCTGGGTGGGAGTGTATGTGTGGCTAGTCTGACCCTCCCATCTCTCATGACTAGCCTAGTAAGTCACCCAAACTTAACTATACACATTACACAAACTCTTGAGGGACTACAGGTCCCAGCATAACCACAATACATCAGACTTACCACGCAGACTCCCTCTGCGACACATATCGGCCATTCACAACACTGCCGATTACAGGTTCACCACTATTACCACAACAGATACGCCTCCATGCATATCTCACAGAGCGCACAGAGCGCCCCCTAGCTGCCACAGGGGTCACTACACCACATATCCCCCCCCTCTGTTCACACCTGTAGGGTTGAACACCTGTCAAACACCTGGAATCTCGAGACAGGTCACACACACTCCTTTGTCCTACCAGTCGAGAAGACTGTCTCAAACGGTTTTGAGCAACACTCATAATCGTACCCTTGTTGGGTTTACCCCGCCCCCAGCGGTCAACACGTAGGCCTTGAGCTTTGGCCCTTAAGTCACAGTCTGCCTGTGTCACCAAACCCTTAGTCACCACATTTTCTCTACCAGGTCTCGCACCTAGGTCACTCAACATGGAATTAACTGAGGAGTTACTGCCTCCAACTCTTCCTTGGTGATCAGTCAATCCACTATTTGGGGGTTCCCTTTTGTTCCCTTTTCCTTGGGAAGAAGGCGGTCGCCATCCTGTGTTTATTCACCCGCTGTCTGTACAGTCTTAGCTGCTCTATTTCTTTCAGGTATGTCACGCGATACTCTAGGAGCATTCTGATATTCGTTAGACTCTCCTTGGACCCGACAACAAGGAATGGAACCATTCCATCTTCACCCACCTGGGCCTCATCATCAGCCGGAATCCTCAGTCTCTTTACACCGGATATATTCACCATCTCTTGCATCACTTTCCCAAATCTACCAATGATCTTCCCCACCAAATTTCTGGGTACTCGCACTGTATCTTCCACCAAGCCCAGACGACTTTGAGCTTTCCTGGCTTGCTCCAAACGTCGAGTGGCTTCATTATTCCTCAACAGGATCATCTGTTTTGTGCGGAGGCACTGTAGATGCATATCCTTCAGGACAGCTACCCGCTTCACTGTGACTTCCTTAGTCGACAGTATCACCAACTGTTTCGTCTCTAGTGCCCAATGCACACTACACGCTTCTACTGCCTTTTTAAAGGCTTCATGCACACCCTCACCGGTACATGCATCTTGCGCCTCTTCGGGTACATCTATCACACACTTGAAGAGCGGAGTCTTACTTTCCTCAAAAACAGGTGGCTCCTGCCTTGCCATGGACTTTTCCATCAAGACACCTGTCACAACCGGGTGACCGTCTTGTTCGGCTCTTAACGCCCACTCTTCTTCAGCTTTACCCTCTTCCAGACCTCTGGTCAAGATGGGCATTAGCAAATGTGAGTCTTCAACCCGCATCTTCTTCTCTTGTAGAAGACCACTTAATGCTTCTCTGAGCCCTTTCACATCTTCCCTTAAGGCTTTGTTCACACCTTGCCAGGTTAACAGGTGACCTCTGAGCTCCGAGACTTCCTTCTCCAGCTCATTCAGCCTGTGCTCAGCCTCTTGTCTAAGGACCCTTTCTCGTTCGACATGTTCTTTCACTGTCTCTTTACTAACAGGTTCAAACCTCTCTAGGGCTTCAGTAGTGACAACCTCAGCCTCGTCCTGCTTCACAGGGACTTCAGAATACTTCACACACTCCAGGTCTTCCGTATCTCCCATCAAATTTTCACCAGGTGCCACTGGTTCAGCCCCTTTTCCTCTTTTACGTCTTCGGCGACGGGAGGAAGTTTTGCTCCCTATACCAGAGTCAGTCTTACTGCCCTCTTTACCGCCTTCGTCACCGTCTGATTGGGAGTCACCACCACCCGATCTGTCATCCAGGGACCAGCCGTCCCTTTCTAAACAGGTCACAACTTCTGGAATGGCTGCCCCTGCTGTCACGACTTCAGCCTGTAGAGCCCTGTCGTCTCTCTGTGTCTGGGTGTCAGTTCCACTTATTTTACCCGCCAGACGTCTACCAGTCGCATTGTGGCACAGTTCAGGTGGCATGTCCGTAAGTTGGGCACGCTTATCATTTTTCTTGGTCACGCCCACTTTGGGACTGTCAACTCTAGGGGGCGCATTCTCACTAATACTACCACCCATCCACGTAACATCCACAAACACTTCACCCTTTTTCCACCAGTCCCACAGTGTTATCAAATCTTGTCCTATTACCATAGGACACGGCAAATTCGGGACTACAACCACCTCATGGCATGTGGAAACATTAGCTGCGGTAATGGAGAGAGTGGCTACTTGACAACATTTAGCGTCCCCAGGTGACCCAGCACTCCCTGGAAGGGTTCTCAGCAAAGACGCCTCTCTCCCAGGGTCTAACAACCCCTGCACACACTCTCCATTCAGCCAAAAAGGACACAGACGTGGCTTCTCACTGATTGCCAGCCAAATCGGACATAGTCGTGACTCCTCACTGATTACTGCCCTTTCTTTGGCTCCGCCCCCTTTTTGGGCAAGTGTTGCGCTTTTCGACACCACCCCGGTTCGGGATTCAGCCCCCCTTCGGGATTCCACCCCTTTTTGGGCCATTACCCCTATTTGGGTTACCGCCCCTTTTTGGGACTCCGCCCCCTTTTGGGCAACCATCTCCATTTGGGGTCCCCGCTCACTATTAGGGATACTCCCCTCCCTGGGACACACCCAGTGGATTTCCCCACGGCACTCAGGCCCCAGTTCACACAGTACACCCCTTTGTCTCTGGGCTTGTACTGGCCCTTTAAGAGTCAACACAACCTGAAAGGGAAAAAAATTTTTTTTTTTTTTTTTCCTATGTCACTTCACCAGCTCCTGCTGGTACCGCCACAGCTCCCGCTGCAGTCACACACAACCGGCACGTCCAGGTGCTGCCAACCACAAGCCACTGCAGCTCCGCCTACTGTGGAACTTCTCGCTGCAACCGCGGCTACTCTCCACACGGCTCTGCACGGCTCCACTGCTGCCGCTTGTCACCTTCGTGACCCCGCCGAGTCACAGCAGACGCTTGTCACTTTCGTAACCCCGCCGAGTTATAGCTAGACGCTTGTCACCTTCGTGGCTCTGCCACAGCAATTAACTCCACGTGTGCCAGCTGGATCGTTGCCCGCATTCTCCACCAATTGTAAGGTTTCTCTTACTGAGTGTGTTGGGGGACACTCGCTTGGCCGCAATATTCAAGCACACGGCACGGGTTTATAAACAAAACAGTCCATACGGTTTATTAAAGTGCCATAAACCGGGTAATGCACAGTTCATTATCACATAGAACACAACAGGCACCAACAGTCTCTTTGGTACCTGACGGGAGCCCTTGCTCCACCTGCCGACTCTTTTTACAGTCTTCTGGGTAAGCTGCCTAACGGGGATCACCAACTCGCCTGGTCAATACACAGTAGTCAGTCCAGACCTCACCGAAGGACTCCAGCTTCCCCACTCTCTGTTAACACTCTTCCGGGTAAGCTGCCTAACGGGGATCACCAACTTGCCTGTCCGGCACACAGTAGTCAGTCCAGACCTCACCGAAGGACTCCAGCTTCCCCACACAGTAACTGTCTCTGGCTCCGCAGATCCCGGTCCTTACCTTGTCACCGCAGGTCCTGGACCCGTCCTCCACCCATCAGCATAGGTCCTGGACCCCGTCCTCCACCTGTCACCGCAGGTCCTGGACCCCGTCCTCCACCCGTCAGCATAGGTCCTGGACCCCGTCCTCCACCCGTCACCACAGGTAACCAGGATCACGCCGGTGGCCTAGTCCGGGTATTCTTCAGGACGTCCTTCCCCAGCTGGGAACGTCCAATACCCAGGCCACCCGAAGCCAAGTCCCACGAACTCAGGTGCTTGCAGGACCCTAGTCATTCCTAGATCAGTCCAGCACCATTCGGGACCTTCACGGTCAGGTCCATACACAGGTTCCACACAGGAACCACACAGGACCTACCGGACACACCTCTCAGCTCCACACACAGGGAGCTCACATCCAACACTGACCCACACCCTGGTCACGTTACATACTGGTAACCACTCCCCTGGGTGGGAGTGTATGTGTGGCTAGTCTGACCCTCCCATCTCTCATGACTAGCCTAGTAAGTCACCCAAACTTAACTATACACATTACACAAACTCTTGAGGGACTACAGGTCCCAGCATAACCACAATACATCAGACTTACCACGCAGACTCCCTCTGCGACACATATCGGCCATTCACAACACTGCCGATTACAGGTTCACCACTATTACCACAACAGATACGCCTCCATGCATATCTCACAGAGCGCACAGAGCGCCCCCTAGCTGCCACAGGGGTCACTACACCACAATGCTCATCTGCATTGTGCCATCCTTTGTGGTCTCAAGCACCCCTGCCTATTCTCTTTTTCTCTGGTTCTTTTCCTTGAATGTATTCCTTTAATTGAATTTGAACATGTTTTTATACACTTTACAATAAAGTAGTTCATTTTTGTATTGATACATGGTCTTAGTCATGCTATTCATAGTATTGTTCTAAATATGATTTTTTGTAAAATTTCAATAGAATTAAACTTGAAAAATTTGCCACTCTCTGCCCGAGTGAGGCACTACAAAACTTCAATGGAAAAGGATAGTTAAAATCATAAGGGGCTCCTTGATGATTTTGGCACACAGTTCCTCTAGTGCACAGTTCATCACATTGAGAGCACTGGTCTTAATTAATCAGTGCCTATATCGGCCAATGCGGATAAAACAGCTAGTCTGTTTAAGCAATCTGTACACAACAGGCAGGCGCCACCTCTAGAAATCAATGTCTGTTAAATCAAGGCTAGATTTTTTTCTCACCGATCTCACTCTCTAATTTGTGATTTTAATGGATATGTGAATACATCCATACTACTCTAAAGGTCAGAGTGCTGTCCAATGTAAAAAAGCAGAAAGCATTTGTTTGAGTGTGTGAATTTATCCTAAATGCTCATTTTTAGGGTTGAAACCCTAAAAATTTGCACTAAATAAAAAAGCCCATATCTCATATGTGAAACCATATAGAAACCGTATAGAGAATTTAAAAAAAAAGGGATACTCATTGGAGCAGAAGTATAAAATAAGAACTGGCCACTATTGACATTGGGACAGGTTGTCATTAAATGGCAAAAGGGTTTATGCTACAAATAGAGGTGGTAAGCCTGATCATGCAATGCAATTGATCGAGGTCAGGAGAAAAATATGAGCTGCTTGAATAGAGGCTTAACAGCTTTAGAAAGTGTTTACTGAACCAAATTATCTTCTAAGACTACTCAGAAATGGGGAATGACTTCTTTCCAGTATTTTGCACCCAATGCAGGGATTGCACTCTTCTGGCAGTGGATGTGATGTCAATTTCATAGTATTTTTTCTCCAGTACTTAAAATATGACATGGTCTATCCTCTCATAGCCATGACCCAGAATGGGCTAAATGGAGGGATTTGGGTTTTGTTTTTATTTTTTCATAATCATGCAGGAGACTTGGGGAAAAAGCTGTGGAAACCTATAGATGTAGCCATCATGAAATGTGCAGATCGCATTTACCCAACATAAAGTGCTTGTCAGAAAGAATAATTAGCAACCTCCAATACTTAATTCTTTCACCTGGTTGCATATGAAACAATACTATTGAATTGCACTGTATCAACAACATAAACTATTAATTGTATTGTACTCTGACAGCTTTCTTTTAGTAGCAAAATAGAGAAAACCTTTATAAATGTGATAACACTGTAATTATACTGACTTGAACAGTAACATTATCACTTTTACCGCATGCCGCATGGTGAATGGTGTAACAAAGATTAAGTAAAAACAAAACTAACAATTTATAAAGTGCTGTTTTTTCTTTACACTGACTCTCAAAAATGTATTCAGCGGGACTCTACCAATTTGAGAGCTCAGTTTTGTGTCCCTGCCCATCAGAGCTTTTGCCTCGGCTTCTATGCTTACCTCACTTCTCTCCGAGGTCTTAATCGCTGCATAGCTCCTCCTTTTCGGGAGCAGAGCCACATCTCTGCATAAATTAATTATTCAGTGCTTCTCCCTCCTGTGTTCAGGTCTACCTAAGATTTTAAACACACTTCACTATGTTTTTGCAACACCCCAGGTTCCTGGTTGTTACAGTGGCATTGCTTTTCTCACGGGGAGAGTGATGTCATGCTTGGAAGCGATGAAGGATTCCTTTTATCAGGTATTCACAAACATGCAACATGTTCATACTCCAGGCCAGAAGGGGGAGCTCTGATCCAGCTTGTGGGTGGCTCCCCTATATTTATATATTCTGGTCTGGAGGGAAAGTCAGTCAATGAGTGCCAGACAGCAGACTGGAGCAGTCTGAGGCAGAGAGGAAAGTGAGGGGTCGTGCAGCCACAAGGGTGCTGCAGCTCCTGGAAAGAGAGAGAGAGGAAAGCAGAACAGATTGTAGAGAGCGTGAAGGAGAAAAGAGGCACAGGTGAAGAGAAAAGCTGGGGAGAAGCTGCGACTGAGCTTCTTCCACGCTGAAGCGCATGAAACTGGTAGCCGGAAGACCGAGGTTGTGCAGTACTCTACGTCTCACAGCAGAAACCGGCGGGACAGCAGATTGCAAGTCACCTGTCCACCATACACCTGAAGACACAGTAACACATAGAGCCCGGGTCATGATAGATATCCTGTATAAAGGCTTGAGTTACCTGTCATACAGGTATTGTCCTACCATCAGGGGGACAGAGAGAACATGTGAGGACTTTGTGTGAGGCCTAAGGCAGCAAGGAACTACTCCACAGCGCCAGAAGGAAGGCTTCTAACCCATCCTGGTAAAGCTGACTTAGGTACAAATGGCAAGACTACCTCCCGTCGCCAGAGATGTAAAAGGAGCAAAGTGGTTGAATCCGTTGCACCTTGTGAAGAACAGTCCTGTCATAGGCCCGCGTCTGCGCTGACAGGAAAAGGTGAAACAATGGAAGATGATGAAGGCTCCAAAAGACCTGATGCGGAGGAGCTGGGATTTCCAGATACCCAAGAGAGGGCTGAAGATGCCATTTTCTGAGTCCCAGGTGAAGACCGAAGCTGCAGAAGTAGAGGAAGCCACCAAAGAAGTGGGGCCTGAAGTAGATACCTCCTCGTGTGATGGAAGCCCAACCAATCCAGAGGATGGGAGAAGCGAGTTAAGGAGGATCCAGCAGACTGTAGAAGCCCGGTTGAAGCAAGAGGAGCTTCGGAGACAGGCTGCTGAGTGCTTTGTGGGTGCCTTAGAGAAAGCGGAGCTCAGAGGTCGCCTGGCAGAAAGCCAATCAATGAATGTAACAGCCTTGAAGAAGATTGAACAACAGGTGTCTAACCTGGCCAAACATGTGGAAGCAGGTGACATTCAGAGGAGGATGGCCCTGAGAACTAAACAAGATGGGTGTCTAATGACAACAGGAGAGAAAGAGACTTCTCTGTTTAAATGCTTGATAGACATTCCTGAAGACCCAAGAGAGGCGTATGCCAGGGAGTCTATGCATGAAGAGTTCAAGAAGGCTGTGGGGGCGTGTAAGGTGAACTGGACCCCGGAAACTAGTCAGTTAGTGATACTGTCCACAACTGATGTCACAGCGAACAGAGTAGCTACCCTGAGTGACATGCACTTGAGATATGTGCGTACAAAGTGGATGATGCAATTAAGGAATGAAGACGATACTAGATGGCTGGAGCATATGAGGAAAGCTCGGAGTCTTCGGGAAACTGTAATACAGGTACCAGTTCCTATGGTGAAAAGAGTAATTGGAAGGAAAGGTCAAGCCATGCAAGAGATGGTGGATAAGTCTGGAGTGGTGAGGTTTAGAATATCTGATGTCCATCAAGACCAGTTACCCCGTAAAAGGGTTTGGTTCCCTTCTTTGTTGTGAGAACAGTGGAGAGTCTTAACGAAACACAGACCCTGCTGGAATATCGTGTGGCATATCTAAGAGAGATGGAGCAGTTAAGGCTTGAAAGACTGCGCCTTACAGGACTGTTTTGCCAAATCGGTGGAAGTTGGCAGCCACCTTCAACCCAAGTTACAGGGAAAAGAAGGGGCCCCCAAAATATGGCTGACAGCCAAAGACGCTCAGCAAGAATAGGAGGTCGAGAATCTGCAAGTGGCAGTTTTATTCCCAGTACAAGGCTGAGAGACCTGGACAGTAGCCCCTGTCAAGTGTTAGATGGGCCAGACTCAGACTCAGTCCCAGACTAGAAAGCAGGCTCGACTGTAAGTGGGTCTCATGACCGCACCAACAGTGGGTGGCGGCCATAGAGAGAAAGGTTGGGTAAAGGGGCGTACTGGAAAAATGTGGGGTCTAAAAAGGGTCTGATGACAAAGACAGATGGTGACTTGAAAACTAAAACTCAAGACTTACATACTGACCACTGGGGCGTGGGAAGGCCTAACAAAGGCTACTGTATTCTCACCCATCCCTTGTAGATTGTGAGCCTTCGCGGGCAGGGTCCTCTCTCCTCCTGTACCAGTTATGACTTGTATTAAGATTATTGTACTTGTTTTTATTATGTATACCCCTCCTCACATGTAAAGCGCCATGGAATAAATGGCGCTATAACAATAAATAATAATAATAATAATAATGATGAGGGATGCCCAAACCCGACTAAGAGGGCCCTCTCGACTGGTAGGGCAAGGTGACTTGAGTACCCAGTCTCGAGACCCCAGGTGTGTGACAAATGTTCAACCCCACAGGATTGAACAGAGTGGGGGGATATGTGATGCAGTGACCCCTGTTACAGGTAGGGGGTGCTGCATGGTCTCCTCGGGATGCGCATGGAGGCGTATCTGTGATTATGATGATGAAACAGTTACTGACAGGATTGTAAATGGCCGGTATGTGTCGCAGAAGGAGTCTGCGCTGTAAGCCTGAAGTAAGGTTGTTCTGGGACCTGTAGTCCCACAAGTATTTGTGTAATTGTAAAGGGAGGTTTGCAGGGTTAGCTGGAGAGCTGAGCGGGCCTGGCAAACCACACACACCTCCCACCCAGGGGGTAGGGTTACAGGTTGCTAATGTGACCAGGGTGTGGGTCACATGGTTCTGAGTGTATGGATCTGAATGGTTCTTGGCTGCAAGGTCCTGTGAGAGGAAAGACCTGGGTGTTGGGAGGTCCAGAGTGGGGACCGGATCCCTGAAGAGCACCTCGTGAGGCCGTGATCCTAAGTGGTTTCTGTGTTGGGAGGTCCTGTGTGTGGACCGGATCCCTAAAGAGCATGAGGTGAGACCATGATCCTGAGTGGCCTCTGTGTTGGGAGGTCCTGTGTGTGGACCGGATCCCTGAAGAGCATGAGGTGAGGCCATGGATCTGCAGAGCCATGATGGCTACTGTGTTGGGGAAGCTACTGTCCTTCGGTGGGTCTGGAACTGACTGAGGTGTGCCTGCCAGGCAAGTTGGTGATCCCCGTAACTGACAAGGAGTCAGTGGGTGGTGCAGGAGCTCTCATAAGGTACCTTCACAGACTGTTGGTGCTTATTGTGTTCCATGAACTAATGAACTGTGCGGCATGCAATCACCCATGGCAACTGGACAAAGTAAGGTCCAGCATGTTTAGTGTCTGTGAGATGAAGCCATATATGAAGTGATGCAATGAACTGTTCGTGGTTGCGGTTTATGATACTTGAATAAACCGTATTGACTGTTTTGTGTTAAAAAACCGTGCCCGTGTGCATTTATCCCATTGCCAAGCGACTGTTCCCCAACCAATTAGTGAGTGCTATCTCACAGGAGCCTAAAAAATGAAATTAAAAGACTGCAGTTACTTTAAGTGCAGAATAAAAGCTTTTCTGTACTATAAAAAACACATTAAAAACTCTGCTTCACATCTGCACTAAAAATGCATAAAATAAGGGGGAAAAGATTGTCATTGTGTAGCCTGGTGTAGACATCTGCAGAAAACAAAAAACACGGTATTTCTCCAACGTGTCAACACGGCCTTGCAGACACCGGAAGCCAGATGCCATATAGTGAAACTACATAAAGACGAGAAATTTCTGGTGGCTCCGACTGTGAATGAACAAAAAATAAATCCATAGATTCCAACTAGAGATAAGCAGGACATACAGATGACGTCCCACCAGCTCTGGATAATCAAAAGCTGCGCCAGGGACACTGGAAGGTTAGAAATTTGCTGCCTCCCATCAAGCTGCCAGGTAGCAGTGACTTGCGCAATGGACCAGAGATGTGAGTTGATCCACTTATCTCTAGTCCCAACTATCCCGGATACAGCGGACAGTCCCAGATTTGGGGCTACACTCTGCAGTCTCAAGCATCTGCTGAATTTCCCTCATTGCCACCACCCTCTGACATCTCCTCCTGCCAGAGGAGAAAGAAATGGTCAATGGGCGTGGATTGTGGTGTGGCTATGGGATGTGGTCAAAATTTGATGATTCGCGTACCGCATAGTCTGTCCCTCTTTCTCCTTGTCAAAAGCTGGGAGGTATGAAAATGTTAGGTAGTCCAAAATGGTCAACTCATCCTGCAAAAAAAAAGCCTTTTGTTATGCATCTGTCTCGGTAGGGCTTCATCGCCTTCTCCTATGGCCACTTCCCTCTGCTGCACTTCATGCTTGTTTTTGCAAGTGAGCTTGTGTGCTTGCATGTGATCATCTGCCTAGGCCTATACAGTATGAGGCCCACCAAGACACACACCTGTGTCTTGGTATTAAGACTTGTTACTTTCTTCTGTTTGACTATGCACCACCAAATACTCCATACCTTCTTCCCTGTGTCTTATCTGCCTGCGGCCTCCAGTGCTTCAAGTTCTAGCTCCATGCCTGCTTCTCTGTGTCCTGTCTGTCAGTGGCCTCCAGTGTTTTAAGCCCTCACTCCAAACGTGCCTTCCTGCTGCTGCATCAATACCCGGGATTTGTGTGCTCACCCTGACCTGAGCTTAGAGGATACACCTAATAAGCCACTGTGCACTTATTTCTGGAAAACCCCAGTTGTGTCAAAATAGTCACCACACCTGTAGATGGATTCCTAGAGTGTACTTTGCAAAATAAGGCTGGAATTTCTGCTGTTTTAGCATCTTAGGGGGTTGCAAATGGTGCCAAAAACTACTCCAGGAAACTCCGCTTCCCAAAAGCCACCTGGTGTCTTTTCTCTTTTGAGCCCTGCCTTGTGACCAGACAGTACTGTATGACCATATATAGGGTATTGCAGTACTTGGGCCAAATAGCTTAATATTTTACAGGGTCCTTTTTTTCTTATTGGCCATGGACATTTTGAGGTAAATCTACTAATTATTGTAACAATGTAATTTTTCATTTTCACACAGCCAATGGTAAAGAAATAAAGAAATCGGCAAAACACTTTTGGGAAACACTTATGAGATAAAAATGCTCACTACGCTTATACATATACGCATCGGGTATTGTAGAATATGCATGTCCACATAGTATATTCCCCAGTGACGTAGTATATTGCCCAGTGACGTAGTATATTGCCCAGTGACGTAGTATATTGCACAGCCACGTAGTATATTGCACAGCCACGTAGTATATTGCCCAGTTACGTAGTATATTGCCCAGTGACGTAGTATATTGGCCAGTTACGTAGTATACAGCACAGAGCCACATACTATATTGCCCAGTTACGTAGTATACAGCACAGAGCCACGCAGTATATTGCACAGTGACGTAGTATACAGCACAGAGCCACGTAGTATATTGACAGTTATGTAGTATATTGCCCTGTGACGTAGTATATTGCCCAGTGACGTAGTATATTGCCCAGTGACGTAGTATATTGCCCAGCCACATAGTATATTGCCCAGCCACGTAGTATATTGCCCAGTGACGTAGTATATTGCCCAGTGACGTAATATACAGCACAGAGTCACGTAGTATATTGCCCAGTGACGTAGTATACAGCACAGAGCCACGTAGTAAATTGCCCAGCCACATAGTACATTGCCCAGCCACGTATGTCACAGGTTAAAAAATAAAAAATAAACATATACTCACCTTCCAAGGAGCCCCTTGTAGTTCTGTCGCCTTTGTTCAGTTCAGGTGGCAGCTTCCGGTCCGAGGGTGTGATGACGTCGTGGTCACATGACTGTGACGTCATGGCAGGTCCTTCTCGCGCAGGCGCGCAGGGCCTGTGATGACGTCGCGGTCACATGACCGTGACATCATGGCAAGTCCTTGTCGCACACCAACCTTAGCACCGGAACCTGCCGCTTGCATGGACCGGTCACCGGAGCGTTGGAAAGGCAGCGGAAGGTGAGTATATAATGATTTGTTGTTTTTTTTTAATTATTTTTAACATTAGATGTTTTTACTATTGAGGCTGCATAGGCAGCCTCAATATTAAAAACTTGGTCACACAGGGTTAATAGCGGCGGTAACGGAGTGAGTTACCCGCGGCATAACGCGGTCCGTTACCGCTGGCATTAACCCTGTGTGAGCCGTGACTGCGGGGAGTATGGAGCGGGCACCGAGCACTGACTGCAGGGGAGTAGGGGAGGGACTAATCGGACTGTGCCCGTCGCTGATTGGTCGCGGCAGCCATGACAGGCAGCTGGCGAGACCAATCAGCGAATGAATATCCGTGACGGAAGTTGCCGACAGAAAGACGGAAGTACCCCTTCGACAATTATATATATAGATTTCATCAGGGGTGTAATTTCCAAAATGGGGATTTTTTTCTAATGTGACACCTTGGAGGCTCTGGAAAACTAATCCAAATTTGTGTTCCAAAAACCAAATACCATTTCTTCCTTTTGAGCCCTGCCATGTGCATAAACAATAGTTTCTGAAAGCATATTAAGTACAGCTTCTGAGAAATTGCTTTATAAATTGTGGAGTCCATTTCCTCCAATAAGCCTTCTCAAAACAAAAAAAATTGAGCTAAAACAACATTTCAGTAGAAAAAAAATATTTTTTTTATTCCAACATCCAGCATTATAGAATTCTGTGAAGCACCTGTGTATTCAAAATGCTCCCCACGCCCCTAAATGAATTTATAGAGTAGTGTAGTTTTCAAAGTAGGGTCACTTTGGAAAGTTATCTGCTGTTCTGGCACCTGGAAGGCTCTGCAATTGGCACCAGCAAACTATCCCAAATTTGCACTCCAAAAGCTAAATAACATTTCTACCCTTCCCAGCCCTGACTAGTGTCCAAACAGTAGTTTTTGATCATGTATGGGGTATTGATGTGTTAAAGGAGAAATTGCTTTACAAATTGTGGCATCAGTTTTCTTCCATTAACTGAAAATGAAAAAATTTAGGGATAAAGCATAATTTTAGTCTAAAAATATGTAATATTTCATTTTTGCATTCCAATATTAGATACTTTTGAGACGTATAGGTCCAAAAAGTTCACTACTGTACTAGATTAAATCCATGAGAGAGGCAGTTTTCAAAAAGGAGTCACTTGTGCGGGGGCTTCTGCTGTTTCAATATCTTGGGGGCTCAGTACATATGACATAACTTCCACAATCAATTTCAGTCAAAACTGCGCTCCAAATGTCAAACAACAGTGTTTCTGACCACATAAAGGATATTACCAGACTTTGGAGAACACGCTGTACAAATTTTGCCATCAATTTTCTCCTACTGCCTTTAGGAAAATGACAATTTTGGGGGCTAAAACAATGTTTTTGTGGATAAAAAGTAATTTTTAATTTTCACACCCTAATGTAATAAACTGTTGTAACGCTCCTGTGATTCCAAATAGGTCACAACGAACCTTTATCAATTTTATGAGGGGTGTAGTTTCCAGTCATTTATTGAGGGCGGGGTGGTTTACTGTTAATGCACTTTGGGTGCTCTGTAAATGCAACATGGCATCCACAATTAATTCCAGCCAAAAGTGTGCTTCAAAAATCAAAGAGCACACTTTCCCTTCTGTGCAATGCCGTGTGCAGCACTTTCAGTAGCAATTGCTTAAGGAATGTTTGGGTGCATTTTTCTCATTACAGCTTCTGGAAATGTAAAATTTGAGGCGAAAGCAACATCTTATTTGAAAGAATGTAATTGTTCATTTTTTTCCTTCCACATTGCAATAATTCCTGAGAAGCACTTGAAAACTTCCCAAATGTAGTTTAAATACTTAGAGGTGCAATTTTTAAAATGGTAACATTATTTTCCTTTTTTTTTTTTTTACATATTGTCCTAAATTTAACGCTATAAAAAAAGTACAATATGTTATGAAAAAAGACATTCTAAGAATTACTGGGATTGCAAAAAGAATTGCAGCGTTTATCGCATAAAGTGTCACATGTCAGATTTGAAAAATGGGGCCCTGTAAGGAAGGTGCATACAGACTTCAGCGTTAAGGGGTTATTATTATTATTTATTGTTATAGCGCCATTTAGTCCATGGCGCTTTACATGTAAGGAGGGGTATACATAATAAAAACAAGTACAATAATCTTAAACAATACAAGTCACGACTGGTACATGAGGAGAGAGGACCCTGCCCGCGAGGGCTTACAATCTACAGTCATGGCCAAAATTTTTGAGAATGACACCAAAATTATATTTTCACATGATCTGCTGCCCTCTGGTTTTTATTAGTGTTTGTCTGATGTTTATATCACATACAGAAATATAATTGCAATCATATTATGAGTACCAATAGGTTATATTGACAGATAGAATGAGTTAATGCAGCAAGTCAATATTTGCAGTGTTGACCCTTCTTCTTCAAGACCTCTGCAATTCTCCCTGGCATGCTCTCAATCAACTTCTGGACCAAATCCTGACTGATAGCAGTCCATTCTTGCATAATCAATGCTTGCATTTTGCCTGAATTTGTTGGTTTTTGTTTGTCCACCCGTCTCTTGATGATTGACCACAAGTTCTCAATGGGATTAAGATCTGGGGAGTTTCCAGGCCATGGACCCAAAATCTCTATGTTTTGTTCCATGAGCCATTTAGTTATCACCTTTGCTTTATGGCAAGGTGCTCCATCATGCTGGAAAATGCATTGTTGGGCGCCAAACTGCTCTTGGACGGTTGGGAGAAGTTGCTCTTGGAGGACATTCTGGTACCATTCTTTATTCATGGCTGTGTTTTTAGGCAAGACTGTGAGTGAGCCGATTCCCTTGGCTGAGAAGCAACCCCACACATGAATGGTTTCAGGATGCTTTACAGTTGGCATGAGACAAGACTGGTGGTAGCGCTCACCTCTTCTTCTCCCAATAAGCTGTTTTCCAGATGTCCCAAACAATCGAAAAGGGGATTCATCAGAGAAAATGACTTTGCCCCAGTCCTCAGCAGTCCACTCCCTGTACCTTTTGCAGAATATCAGTCGGTCCCTGATGTTTTTTCTGGAGAGAAGTGGCTTCTTTGCTGCCCTCCTTGAAACCAGGCCTTGCTCAAAGAGTCTCCGCCTCACAGTGCGTGCAGAAGCGCTCACACCAGCCTGCTGCCATTCCTGAGCAAGCTCGGCACTGCTGGTAGTCCGATCCCACAGCTGAAACAGTTTTAAGATACGGTCCTGGCGCTTGCTGGTCTTTCTTGGGCGCCCTGGAGCCTTTTTGACAACAATGGAAGCTCTCTCCTTGAAGTTCTTGATGATGCGATAGATTGTTGACTGAGGTGCAATCTTTGTAGCTGCGATACTCTTCCCTGTTAGGCTGGGTTCACATTGCGCTAGGTGTGTCCGTCTAACGGACTCGTTTTTAAGTAGTAAAAACGCAATGTAACGCACTTACTAACGCGCCCATAGACTTGCATTGTAAAACGCATCGTGACGCATCCCTAAATTGGTATGCGTTTGTCACATAACGTTTTTTTTCTGACGGACCTTCAACGCGGCTTGCAGCGTTCTCGGGTCCGGTCAAGCTAACGCACTACTAACGGAAGCGTTCATTCTGCCATAGAAGGCTATGGCAAACGCAGTCAGACGCAAATCATGAAAAATTTCCAAATAGGACCACACGTTTTAATAGCGTTTGAGGGTGGTCACATGTGTCATGTGACAGGAAATGTGATTTCGGCCATTAAGAGGAATATACCACCCACAATAGGACCTTCAACGCGGCTTGCAGCGTTCTCGGGTCCGGTCAAGCTAACGCACTACTAACGGAAGCGTTCATTCTGCCATAGAAGGCTATGGCAAACGCAGTCAGACGCAAATCATGAAAAATTTCCAAATAGGACCACACGTTTTAATAGCGTTTGAGGGTGGTCACATGTGTCATGTGACAGGAAATGTGATTTCGGCCATTAAGAGGAATATACCACCCACAATAGGACTACTGCACGTGACAGAGTGTTGCAATACCTCTCCTGAAATGTAAGTACATTTCTATATATATATCTCAGTATACATCATGGGAGTCTGTAAAATGTCCGTCGGATGTGTGTGTACTAAACATGTTGCTTTGTTGCACACAGATGTCGGACACAGATGTCAGCAGCAGCAGCAGCAGCAGCAGCAGCGTGTCTGCGATTTTTTCGTCACAGTCGGTAGGCTTGCACTTTAAAAAACCACTATAATGTTGTGTGAAACTCCATTGTATTGAGCTAGGCATAACAATCCTGTTTATTGTTTTATTGTGAATAGGAGTCTTCTGAGCCCGAGGCTGCTAGACCACCCCCCAAAAAACATGCTAAAAAAACAAAGGTACATAGCACACATGTTGAATTTTTCAGGCATAAATTTATTGATCCAATGAATGTTAACATAATTTAATGTTAAAATGTTTTTTTTTTACATTTTACATACACAATAGGTGGTGCAACACGGAGGACAAAAAAGAAAGAAGGTCCCTAGCCGTCTGTCATCGCCACAACTGCCAGTGGTTAATATCAAATTAGAAATATTCTATCCAATATTTATCAACAATCTATTCAATTTCTATCTACTATACCTGTAAAATATCAACTATCTATCGCTCCATCTATTTTTGTCAATCTATATCTATGTATATATCTATATCCATGTATCTATCTATTTATCTATCTATCAATATCTATGTATCTATCTATAAATATGTATCTATCTATGTATCTATCTATCTATATCTATGTATCTATCTATCTATATCTATGTATCTATATATCTATCTATATCTATCTATATCTATGTATCTATTGCTATATCTATGTATCTATCTATCTATCTATATCTATGTATCTATATATCTATCTATATCTATCTATATATATGTATCTATCTATTGCTATATCTATGTATCTATCTATCTCTGTATATATGAATATGGCCATCCAGTGAAATTGAAACTATCAACCTAAATTTTTGGGGTTTACCTAGTCCAAGTCAGCGGCCAAAAAAAAAAAGGATTGTCGTTGACGAAGAGCCATTGACTATCCACAACGAGACACTGATCAACCTTGTTGAAGCCAACCCCTCCATATGGGACCAGAGCGACAGCTCCCACCATGACATCGTGAAAAACCGGAAGTTGTGGGATCAAATAATCTGTCACTTTGATCCCCGATACATGGAGAAGTCTACAACTTCAAAGAAAAAAATTGGTAAATATTGGTGACGTAACATCGGAAAATGTAAACCCAAAAAAAATTTCTATCCTATCAACCTATCCACTTGTTGTCTATCTCTCAATTATGAACTATCTATACACTATTTCTAAAAACTATTTCTTAACTATCTATCTACTATTTATATCTCAACTATCCTAGCAAACTATGAAAAATGTTTCCTATATCTTCAAACTATCTGTCTACTATTTTTTTTTTTTTTTTAAATTTAAAGCCGATGCTGTCCATACCCGTTGGAAGTCCATCCGCGATCGCTTTGTCCGTGACTACCGGAACAATCAAAATGCAGCAAGTGGATCCAGTGGTAAACGGGTGACCCCGTATGTGCATTACGACCAACTGCTCTTTCTTCAAAAAACATTGTCTCAGCGCTCGTAAGTACAAAAACATCTGTGTGCGAGACAAAATTGTTTAATAAAGGTAACTAATTTACTTTATTTATATTAATTTTTTTGGGGGGTTACAGCACGATATGCAGTACCGCTGCTCCGAGACCGACAGAGGAACTGGAACCTTCTCCAGTGGAACCAACACAACCTGAAGATGTGTCTGGCATCAGCGAGCCACGATCTGCGGACAGAAGCACTGTTGCTGCAGGTGTGAGTGCCCGGTTGCAATCACAGCGTGGACGCAAGCGAGCAACCCAAAAAGATGAAGCTGATGCAATTATCGTGGATGGACTCCAACGGGTAGAGGACATGTGTCGCAGTGAGCTGAAAGACGTGAGGCGCGAAATTACCGAGCTGCAAGCACGCGAGTCTGTCTACTCTGCTAATGAGTGGAAGCTACTTTTCTTATCCTATGTGCCTGTTGCCCAAAATATCCCGGCACATAGAAACTTTATGTTTAGACAAAGACTGAACGAGCTTGTAGAGGAATTTGTGGGACCACAAGAACCCGCTCCATCGGGAACTAGAAGAATGGACTTGCCGGCCTACAACCCTCAATATAGAGGCCGGGGTGAAACGAGCGTGGAACCTCATAGACATAGTAGCAGTCCATCATATAGTTGGGCAGACAATACGCCCGTGCAGTACCAAAGTCTTTAGTACAGTTCAGTGTCCCCAGCCAGGTGCAATAACTACGTTGCAAGTTTTCTATTTTTTTTTTTTTTGTTATGTTTTTTGTTGTGAATTTCTATTTTCCTTTTTTTTCTTCCCTATGGGATATCATATGTTAAACCTGTGTACCAAAAGTTTGTTGGAAAAACCCATAAACATGTTGTAAACTGTTTCAAATTTAATAATCTTGGATGACTTTAACTTTTAACACAACACAACTTTATACACGACATAAGGTAATTTTTAACACGACATCTGGTTAAAAAACTTTTTACACGCCATAAGGTAACTTTTTACACAACATCAGGAAGACTTTACAATATTTTCACACGTATCTGTCTTGCCATGGAACATGGCCTTCATGTGTGAAGTAGTGTGCAAACTGATCACGAATCCTCATTATTTGTGCTGTTGACCGAACAGCAGTAGATTCAATGCTCATGAGGTTCGACTCACAATCATCAGGGTCTACCACCTGGGTTTCATGTCTCGCCACAAAATTATGCAGACAGATGCACGCCTTCACAACACGGTCCACATTTTCTGGTTGCAGTTGCATGCAGGTTAGTAAAATCCGCCATTTCAATGTCAAAATCCCAAAGGCACACTCCACATAACGTCTAGCCCGGCTCAAGCGATAATTAAAAATGCGCCTGCTGGAGTCTAGACTACGGCTTGAGTAGGGCTTGAGGAGATTTTGTCCTAGTTGGAAGGCCTCGTCACCAACTAAAACATAGGGCAAACTTGGGCCTTCGGTCCCCGGAAGAGGTCTTGATGAGGGTATGTTGAAACTTTGGCTGTACAAACATCGGCCCATGTTGGAGTCTCTGAATACTCTGGAATCGTTAGTCCGGCCATAAGCACCAATATCCACAGCAACAAAACGGTACCTGGCATCCGCAATAGCCATCAATACTATAGAAAAGTATTTCTTATAGTTATAGTACAGGGAACCACTATGCGCAGGTTTCTGAATCCGTATGTGCTTGCCGTCCACGGCACCAATACAATTGGGGAAATTAGCCACATCCTCAAACTGTTGGGAAATCGCTAGCCACATTTCTGATGTCGGGGTTGGTAGCACAAGTGGTTGCAAGTTATTCCAAATGGCATCACAAGTTTCCCGAACCAGTTGGCAAATTGTTGACTTCCCAAGTCTAAACTGATAATGCAGTGATGCAAAAGTTTCTCCGGTAGCCAGATATCTGTCGACATTTAAATAAAAAAAAAAAAATTAGGATTGTTAGTGATCATCTAAAGCCTAGTTACAATAGAATATACAATTGCAAAATGAACATTATGCCCCACGATACCTACATCTAGTGTTTGTCAATAGAATGCTAAAAAAAATGTATAATTACCTCACAGTCACTACTAGACGTTGCTCCGCACTGATGCTTTCACGAAAAGTGCTGCGATGATGATGTATCTCATCCGTCACATGCGAGAGCAGAACATCAAAGGTCTCAATGGACATCCTGAGATAGCGTTGGAATTTGGAGGGGTGATCCCGAAGCTGCACATACAGGGTGTGAAAGGCACCATATGTACTCCGCAAGAAATTCACTTCGTGGATCCAATATCTCCTTTGCGAACTGCGCTTTCTCTGACGAAGTCGCAACCGCATCAAGCGAAATCTGACGAGCTCAGACACAAACATCTTGCTAGCAGAAGTTCACTCAATGCTTTCAAAATGGAGAATGAGTCTGTGCCCACACCCGACAATGACAAAAGGGAAAAAAAAAAAAAAAAAAAAAGAACAACTTTATTGACAGTGACAAACGCAGACAAACGGATACGGACATCAAAATGAAAAACGCGATCACATGCGTTAACGCTAGCGTTACTGTGACGACGAATTTCACATATTTTTTGCTCCTTTTCTGTACATGCGTTTAACGCATCCGTTTAACGCCATGTACTTGACGCAATGTGAACCTAGCCTTAGGCCATTTTTGTGCAGTGCAATGATGGCTGCACGTGTTTCTTTAGAGATAACCATGGTTAACTGAAGAGAAACAATGATACCAAGCACCAGCCTCCTTTTAAAGTGTCCAGTGATGTCATTCTTACTTAATCATGACTGATTGATCGCCAGCCCTGTCCTCATCAACACCCACACCTGTGTTAATGGATCAATCACTAAAACGATGCTAGCTGCTCCTTTTAAGGCAAAACTGCAATGATGTTGAAATGTATTTTGGGGGTTAAAGTTCATTTTCTGGGCAAATATTGACTTTGCAAGTACAGTAATTGCTGTTAAGCTGATCACTCTGACATTCAGGAGTATATGCAAATTGCCATTAGAAAAAATGAAGCAGTAGACTTTGGAAAAATTAATATTTGTCTCATTCTCAAAATTTTTGCCCATGACTGTACAAGGGATGGGTGAGGATACAGTAGATGAGGATAGAGCTGGTCATGCAGCGGTTTGGTCGATCGGTGTTTACTGCAGGTTGTAGGCTTGTCGGAAGAGGTGGGTCTTCAGGCTCTTTTTGAAGGTTTCGATGGTAGGCGAGAGTCTGATGTGTTGTGGTAGAGAGTTCCAGAGTAGGGGTGATACGCGAGAGAAATCTTGTATACGATTGTGGGAAGAGGAGATAAGAGGGGAGTAGAGAAGGAGATCTTGTGAGGATCGGAGGTTGCGTGTAGGTAAGTACCGGGAGACGAGGTCACAGATGTATGGAGGAGACAGGTTGTGGATGGCTTTGTACGTCATGGTTAGGGTTTTGTACTGGAGTCTCTGGGCAATGGGGAGCCAGTGAAGGGATTGACAGAGGGGAGAGGCCGGGGGTTATTTCCGCTCTTACCAATGCATTTATAAGTATCCCCATCTCAAAGGTCATTCAAAACTTAATGTGTTGGCAATAAAAATAGTAAAATAATAAGTGTAACCTTTATTTATTACCAATATGCAGTAAATTAGATGAACTCAGTGGTTAGCACTGCAGTCTTGCAGCACTCAGGGCCTTAGTTCAAATCCCACCAAGGACATCTGCAAGGAGTTTGTATGTTCTCCCCGTGTTTGCCTGGGTTTCCTGCAGGTACACCACTTCCTCCCACACTTCAAAGACATACTGATAGGGAATTCAGATCATGAGCCCCAATGGGGGACAGTGATGATAATGTCTATAAAGCGCTGTGTAATTAATGGTGCTATAGTAAAATAAGTAAGCTATAGAGAGCATATCAGAACATGATTAGTGTTCTTGTATCATGCTATCAACACGCAAAGCCTCAAAGTAACATAAGGTAATTTGCCTAACTTTCTGCCTTCTTGTCCTATTGTTAGGAAATAAGGAGATGCAGACCAACAACTGGCTCTGAACCTTCTACACAAACCCTTAAAGTGGCAAAAGGGTTGATGCCACAAATAGAGGTGGTAAGCCTGATCATGCAAGGCAATCGATCACGGTGAGGAATAAAATATCTCATACAGCTGAACGGCCCAAATAGAGGCTTAACAACTCTAGACAGTGTTTACTGAACCAAAATATCTTTTAAGACCACTCAGAAATGACAACCTTCCAGTTTTAGCACACTATGCAGGGATGACAGTTTTCTGGTAGTAGTTGTGATGTGCTATGTTTCCTCTTGTAGGTACAATACAGCAGGGTCTATCCATTCATAGCCAGAATTCAATATAGGCTAAATAAAGTATTGTTTTTTGGGGGGTTTTTTGTCATTATTTTTCATTCATACAGGCGAATTGGAAAAATCTGTGTAGGACCTAAAGGCTGAGTCACACATAACGATATCGTTAACGATATCGTTACAACGTCACGCTTTTGGTGACGTAGCAACGATCCTGCTAACGATCTCGTTATGTGTGACAGCGACCAACGATCAGGCCCCTGCTGGGAGATCGTTGGTCGTTGGGGAATGATCAGGACCATTTTTTGGTCGCTGATCACCCGCTGTAATCGCTGGATCGGCGTGTGTGACGCCGATCCAGCGATGTGTTCACTTGTAACCAGGGTAAATATCGGGTTACTAAGCGCAGGGCCGCGCTTAGTAACCCGATATTTACCCTGGTTACTATTGTAAAAGTAAAAAAAAAAACAGTACATACTCACATTCTGATGTCTGTCACGTCCCCCGGCGTCCACAGGGTTAAAACTGCTTTCGGCAGGAGCGCTGCAATGCACGCGCTGCTGCCGAGAGCTTCCCTGCACTGACTGTGTCAGCGCCGGCCGTAAAGCAGAGCACAGCGGTGACGTCACCGCTGTTACTGCCGGCGCTGACACATGCAGTTTTAACCCTGTGGACGCCGGCGGGGGACGTGACAGACATCAGAATGTGAGTATGTAGTGTTTTTTTTTTTTACTTTTACAATGGTAACCAGGGTAAATATCAGGTTACTAAGCTCGGCCCTGCACTTAGTAACCCGATGTTTACCCTGGTTACCCGGGTGCTGCAGGGGGACTTCGGCATCGTTGAAGACAGTTTCAACGATGCCGAAGTCGTTCCCCTGATCGTTGGTCGCTGGAGAGAGCTGTCTGTGTGACAGCTCCCCAGCGACCACACAACGACTTACCAACGATCACGGCCAGGTCGTATCGCTGGTCGTGATCGTTGGTAAGTCGTTTAGTGTAGCGGTACCTTAACTTGTCAACATCCACAGGAAGTTCAGATTGCTCTTTTGGCATCCAAAGCTTGTTACCCTTGTGAAAATGAGAAATTTGTGGATAAAGCAACATTATTATGGAAAGAAACCACAATATTAGTTTTCACAATCCACAAAGTGAGTGAGTTCTAGATGCTCATCACATCTGTACATCAATTCCTTAAGGAGTGTAATTTTCAAAATTCTGTAGTGCTGTAGATAAGCCCCCGATGTAACCTGAAAGATCAGAAAAAGAGGTTAGCTTATACTCACTTGGGCGGGCGGTCCGATCCGATGGGCATCACGGTCCGGTCCGGGGCCTCCCATCTTCTTACGATGACGTCCTCTTCTTGTCTTCAACGCTGCGGCTCCGGCGCAGGCATACTTTGTCTGCCCTGTTGAGGGCAGAGCAAAGTACTGCAGTGCGCAGGTGCCAGGAAAGGTCAGAGAGGCCCAGCACCTGCGCACTGCAGTACTTTGCTCTGCCCTCAACAGGGCAGACAAAGTGCGCCTGCGCCGGAGCCGCAGCGTGAAGACAAGAAGAGGACGTCATCGTAAGAAGATGGGATGCGCTGGACTGGACCGCGATGCCTATCGGACCGGGACTGGGACTGCCCCTGGGTGAGTATAATCTAACCTCTTTTTCTCATCTTTCAGGATACATCGGGGGCTTACCTATAGCATTACAGAATGCTGTAGATAAGCCCATGATGCCAGTGGGCTTAGCTCACCTTCGATTTTGGGGGTGACAGGTTCCCTTTAAATATATTGATGTCAACAGTTATTTGGACTTTCACAGTGCACATTCTTCTCCTTGATTAAACAAAAACATTCCATTTGCTCAACACAAACAAATCAGAAAGAACTGTTATAACAATAGAATATTCTCCAATCAAGTTAGAATCTTGATGAAACATGTCCCTGAGAAACTTTATACCAAGAGACTCATACTGGGGCTCCACAAAAAAGCTGTCTGCTTTACTCAACTGTACTGTGTTGCAAAGAAAATTAAAGGAGTTGTCCACTACTCGCACAACTCGCACAACCCCTTCTCAATCCATATTTGTCCCCCCATATTTGCCTCTCCCAGTGTTTTCACATGAGTAGTTATATGTGGCTTTCTCCAGGGGAAGGAAAAGCCAACAAATAAGGGTCAAAATATTTGAGACACAGAAGCAAGGTAAACTTATTCCTAACGTTGACAAATGGTTTACTGTCAAATGTGTGTACAAAGAAGTCTTTTATTAAGCTTTTTAACAATTGTAAAAGCCAAAAAATGTTGTACACAAAAGCAGGACTAACTCCTAGCCGCGGTCTACGGACCAAACATTAGGCATGGGCAGGTCCTTGGGGGCAGATCCCAAGTGCTCTCAACCATGTGAAATGGCTTACGCTAAGGAACATTGAGGAATAGCACTATCGGATAGCTCTACCCGTTCATTTGCTTTAGGAATAGGGCTATGGGATAGCTCTACCCATTCACTTTCTTCATGGATAGTGCTATTGGATAGCTCTACCCGAACAGTATTAACTACAGAGCTTTTTCATACACAAGGTAGGAGTGGCAGGAGAGGTACACCAGGTATTTATGTCTGCTATTAGTCTGCACATAAACCAGTCTGGTGCGTGGGTACACCCCATTATGAGGTCAGTCTGCTGCGTGGTTACACCCCATTTCGTGGTTCGTAATCACAGCGTGCGCCCGACGGCGCGCAATCACTCGTATAAATAGAAATATATCCCTGAATGTCCCCACCTCATGTTCTCTGTGCGTTGCATTCAGACACCTGCATTTCACTGGCACCACTGGAACGGTTTCCAGCAACTGAAGTCAGTATGTTTTGTTATTTTAAAAGGGGGAAACAAATGGATTAAGAATGGGTTGTCCAAGTAGTGGACAACCTCTTCAACACCTTGATAATTAAGTCTATTTTCTCCTTCATGAACATGAAAAAAAATTTAAAATCTTACATGTGTCACTTCTGATATGCTAGCGCATATCCCAGTGATTCTTAGGCTACTTTCACACTAGCGTCGGGAAAGACCCGTCGCTGTGCGTCGGGCCGACGTTCCCAACGCTAGCGTGGTCTCCGTCGCACAACGGGGGCAGCGGATGCACTTTTCCCACGCATCCGCTGCCCCATTGTGAGGTGCGGGGAAGTGCGGGGAGGTGGGGGCGGAGTTCCGGCCGCGCATGCGCGGTCGGAAAAGGCGGACTGTCGGGAGCAAAAAACGTTACATGTAACGTTTTTTTCTCCCGACGGTCCGCTACCACACGCCCAAGCGTCGCAAAACAGACGCGACGTTTGGCAATGCGTCGCAAATGCGTCGCTAATGTTAGTCTATGAAGAAAAAACGTATCCAGCAAGAACTTTTGCTGGATGCGTATTTTCGGCAAAACGACGCATTTGCGACGTATTGCAGTTAACGCTAGTGTGAAAGTAGCCTAAGGTTGTTTTCTGAACTTTATGATAATGATAAATTTAAGTAAATACAATTTGTGTTTATGAAAATACCTAAAATTTGACATTTAACCCCTTACTGACCTCGGACGTACTATACCGTCCGAGGTCAGCTCCCCTGCTTTGATGCAGGGCTCCGCGGTGAGCCCGCATCAAAGCCGGGACATGTCAGCTGTTTTGAACAGCTGACATGTGCCCGCAATAGGCGCGGGCAGAATCGCGATCTGCCCGCGCCTATTAACTAGTTAAATGCCACTGTCAAACGCAGACAGCGGCATTTAACTACCGCATCCGGCCGTGCGGCCGGATATGACGTCATCGCCGACCCCCGTCACATGATCGGGGGTCGGCGATGCTTCTGAATGGTAACCATAGAGGTCCTTGAGACCTCTATGGTTACTGATCGCCGGTGGCTGTGAGCGCCACCCTGTGGTCGGCGCTCACAGCACACCTGCAACTCTCCTACATAACAGCGATCTGATGATCGCTGTTATGTAGCAGAGCCGATCGGGCTGTGCCTGCTTCTAGCCTCCCATGGAGGCTATAGAAGCATGGCAAAAGTGAAAAAAAAAAGTTTTTAAAAATGTGAAAAAAATAAAAAAAACATAAAAGTTTAAATCACCCCCCTTTCGCCCCAATCAAAATAAATCAATAGAAAAAAAATCAAACCTACACATATTTGGTATCGACGCGTTCAGAATCGTCCGATCTATCAATAAAAAAAAAGCATTAACCTGATCGCTAAATGGCGTAATGAGAAAAAAATTGGAAACGCCAGAAATACGTTTTTTTGGTCGCCGCGACATTGCATTAAAATGCAATAACGGGCGATCAAAAGAACGTATCTGCACCAAAATGCTATAATTAAAAACGCCAGCTCGGCACGCAAAAAATAAGCCCTCACCTGACCCCAGATCACGAAAAATGGAGACGCTACGAGTATCGGAAAATGGCGCAAATTTTTTTTTTTTGCAAAGTTTGGAATTTTTTTTCACCACTTAGGTAAAACATAACCTAGACATGTGAGGTGTCTATGAACTCGTACTGACCTGGAGAATCATAATGGCAGGTCAGTTTTAGCATTTAGTGAACCTAGCAAAATAGGCAAGCAAAAAACAAGTGTGGGATTGCACTTTTTTTGCAATTTCACTGCACTTGGAATTTTTTTCCCGTTTTCTAGTACACGACATGGTAAAACCAATGATGTCGTTCAAAAGTACAACTCGTCCCGCAAAAAATAAGCCCTCACATGGCCAAATTGACGGAAAAATAAAAAAGTTATGGCTCTGTGAAGGAGGGGAGTGAAAAACGAAAACAGAAAAACGAAAAATCCCAAGGTCATGAAGGGGTTAAAAAAAAAAAAAAAAAGCTTCACAATTTTTGAACTTTGAACTTTTATGTCCTTAAAACAGATAGTGGCATCACATAATCACTTTTGAAGAGACTTTGAGGGGCCTATATATTAGAAAATCTATAAACAAGACCCCATTTTAAAATCTGTGTAAGGCAGCCATGGTGGTAGTCGTTGCAACGGGCTGTAGTGTTCCCACACCCTGGCACCCTACAGATGAAATGCAATGTCTGCTGCATGTGCAGCGTACGTAGCAGTACACTCACATTTACTGTCAGAGTCCGCTCAGCTTCTGTCACTCCGTCTCCCGATCCACGAGCTCCACAAACTACTTCAGAGACAATTGCCTTTTTCAACAGTTTACCTTTACTGAGCAGTAGGGTATCCATCACACGTGCAGCACAATATTTCCTCAGCTTTCCCTGTTTTTCCTGCAATCTCTTCTCCTTCCAGCAATCCCTGTCCCACTTCTGGACAATCTCTGTCCTGTCCGTGCTCCAGGCTCACCAGCTTCCTACCATTCTCTGGTCCGGCTTCAATAGGAAAAGTTGCCAGGTTCGCTGTCTCGGCTTCACCTGCCCCGGTCGTAGACACCGGATCTTCTTTGGGTTGGTTTCTATTCTAGCTGGTGACCGCCCGCACAACGCTCAGCCTGGGGCTCCTTCCTGCTATAGCAGCCTTATCCCCACAGCTAGCAGACTGTCCTTTCTTACTGCTGCATCCTGACTGCACTATTCTCCAAACTGGGGTCCTTTACTGCCGTCCGCATCTTTACCCCCACTGCCTGTAACTGTCTCACTGTATGCATCCTGCCCTTGGGCAGACTGCCCGGGCGTCTGACAGAACCAGGAAGTATCTGTCCTATACCTCCCTGCTCTGTGCTGCTATGCTGTGTGCAGCGTCGGACTGGAGCACCTTGGGCCCACCAGAGAAAATCATTGTTGGGGCCCACTATGTAGCTACAAAGAAATAAATACAAGACCACCAATTGTGTGGAAAATACACTAACATCAGGGTATAATATAAGGTAGTGTAAGTCTTAATTATGTAGCAGGGGTTGGGGTAGCCCCCTCATAGAATATAAAGTGGCCCCCTCATAGAATATAATGTAGCCCCCTCATAGAATATAAAGTAGCCCCCTCATAGAATATAATGTAGCTCCCTCATAGAATATAATGTAGCCCCCTCATAGAATATAAAGTAGCCCCCCTCGTGGAATATAATGTAGCCTCCCTCATGGAATATAATGCAGCCCCGTCATAGAATATAATGTAGCCCCCTCTCATAGAATATAATGCAGCCCTCCTCATAGAATATAATGCAGCCCCCCTCTGCTGCCATTTCCCATGGTGGCTTACAATTCTCCCATTCCCAAAGACCCACAAACAGACCTGGTGGTGGAGTCGGCATACTCTTGTCCCCCCAATGCACGTTCCAGGTTATACCCCCAATTCCTTCACTTTGATTCCCTTCTTTTGAGGTCCACACCATCAGACTCTTCCATCCCCTCTCCCTCAGAGTAGCGGTCATATACCGGCCCCCAGGCTCACCCACCCACTTCCTGGACCACTTCTCAGCCTGGCTGCCGCACTTCATGTCCTCAGAACTACCAACCCTTATCCTGGGAGACTTCAACATTCCCATTAACAGCCCCACTTCCACATCTGCATCCCAGCTTCTATCACTAACCACTTCCCTAGGCCTCTCACAGCTCTCAACCTCTGAAACACACAAAGACAGTAACACCCTGGACCTGGTCTTTGTCCAGCTCTGTTCAATCTCTTACCTAGATAACTCACCACTTCCCCTCTCTGACCACAACATTCTCTCCTTCACACTCACAATTCCTCGCCCACCCCAGCACTCTCCTACCTACCACACATTCAGAAATCTACATGCCATTAACCCTCATACACTTTCAGACTCCTTACACTCATCATTGTCCCCTATCTCTTCTTTTTCCTGTCCTGATCTGGCTGTACATTACTACAACACCACTCTTAGAAGCACCCTAGACCAGGGGTCCCCAACTCCAGTCCTCAAGGCCCACCAACAGGTCATGTTTTCAGGATTTCCTTAGTCTTGCCCAGATGATAATTGCATCACCTGTGCAATACAAAGGAAATCCTGAAAACATGATCTGTTGGTGGGCCTTGAGGACTGGAGTTGGGGAACACTGCCCTAGACCAAGTAGCTCCCCTCACCCTCAGAACCTCCAAACACAGAGTGAAACAGCCCTGGCTCACATCGCAAACCCGATTTCTCCAGCGATGCTCTAGGTGTGCTGAACGCTTATGGAGGAAAACTCGCACCACAGAAGACTTCATACACTTCAAATTTATGTGAAGAACCTATAACTCTGCCCTTCACCTCGCCAAACAGTCCTACTATACCACCCTGATCTCCTCACTATCCAACAACCCCAAGAAACTTTTTAAACACCTTTCACTCTCTCCTCAGGCCAAAAGCACAAGACCCTATCACAGACATTTGTGCTGATGACCTGGCCTCCCACTTTATAGAGAAAATAGACAATATCCGTCAGGAAATCCACTCCCAGTCACCAAGTGCAATGACTCCCATTCCTCCCTGCATCTCCCTTGGCTCACTCTCCACATTCGATCCCATCATGGAAGAAGTCTCCAAGCTCCTCTCCTCTTCTCGTCCGACTACATGCACCACCGACCCCATTCCCTCACACCTCCTCCAGTCTCTCTCTGCAGTCGTCACAACTCACCTAACTACAATTTTTAATCTCTCCCTCTCCTCTGGCATTTTCCCCTCCTCCTTCAAACACTCTATCATTACTCCATTACTAAAAAAAAACACCCTTGACCCATCATGCACAAACAACTACAGACCGGTCTCCAATCTCCCCTTCATCTCAAAACTCCTGGAGCGCCTAGTCTACTCCCGCCTTACCCGTTACCTCTCCACTCATTCCCTCCTAGACCCTTTACAGTCTGGGTTCCGCCCCCTACATTTAACAGAAACTGCACTCATCAAGGTGACCAATGACCTTCTGACAGCAAAATGTAACGGTGACCACTCTCTGCTCATTCTCCTCGACCTTTCTGCAGCTTTTGACACTGTTGACCACCCTCTCCTACTCTCTAGGCTCCAGTAACTAGGCATTAAGGACACTGCTCTCTCCTGGTTCTCCTCCTACCTTTCTGAATGCTCCTTCAGTGTTCGGTTCTCCAGCTCCACTTCATCTCCTCTTCCTCTCACTGTCGGGGTACCTCAGGGATCAGTCCTTGGCCCCCTTCTCTTCTCCCTCTACACGGCCCCAATTGGACAGACGATCAGCAGATTTGGCTTTCAGTACCATCTTTATGCTGATGACACACAACTATACACGTCATCCCATGACCTTACCCCCGCTGTACTACAGAACGCCACTGACTGTCTGTCCGCAGTCTCTGACATCATGTCCGCTCTCAATCTGAAACTCAACCTCTCCAAAACTGAACTTCTTCTGCTCCCGCCTTCTACTAACCTCCCTAAATCTGACATTTCCCTCTCTGTGGGTGGCACCATAATAACACCCCGGCAGCAGGCGCACTGTCTGGGTGTTTTGTTTGACTCCGATCTCTCCTTCACCTCCCACATACAATCTCTTGCCCGCTCGTGTCGCTTACACCTAAAGAACATCTCTAGAATCCGCCCTTTTCTCACCATGGAGACAACGAAAACCCTCACTGTCGCCCTAATCCACTCCCGTCTGGACTACTGTAACGCTCTATTAATTGGCTTCCCCCTCACGCGACTTTCCCCTCTCCAGTCTATCCTTAATGCAGCAGCCAGGGTTGTCCATCTGGCTAATCGTTACTTGGACGTGTCCGCTCTTCGCCAGTCGTTACACTGGCTGCCCATTCATTACAGGATACAATTCAAAGTACTTGTTCTCATCCACAAAGCTCTCCACAGTGCGGCACCCCCTTACATCTCCTCCCTCATTTCTGTCTATCGGCCTAGCCGACCGCTGCGCTCTGCAAACGACTTTCGACTAACCTCTGCACTAATCCGTTCCTCCCACTCCCGACTCCAAGACTTCTCCCGTGCTGCGCCAATTCTCTATAATGCTCTACCCCAAGATATTAGGACCATCCACAACTTGCATAGTTTTAGGCGCTCGCTCAAAACACATTTGTTCAGAGCGGCCTATCACGTTCCCTAATCAAACTCATTTTATGTTTGTGTGTGTGTAGCCCATTCGCTATCTCCATCTACCCCCCACTCCCTGAAGATGGCTGGACCATCATTGTAAATACATCATTATAAACACACACCTGTACTTAGTATCTCCCCACCTCATTGTAGATTGTAAGCTCTCACGAGCAGGGTCATCTTATTTTGCTTTATTACTGTATTGTTAACATTGTTACCTATGACTGTTGTGTTTGAAACTGTTAAACTGTAAAGCACTGTGGAATATGTTGGCGCTATATAAATAAAGATTATTATTATTATAGGTATAATGCAGCCCCCCCACAAAATATAATGCAACCCCCTCATAAGGTATAATGCAGCCCCCATAGAATATAATGTAGCCCCCTCATAGGGTATAATGCAGTCCCCCTCATATAGTTTAATGCAGCCCCTCTACAGAATATAATGTAACCCAATCAAGTATAATCCCGTCATATAGCATATTGTAGCCCCTAGAATATAATATAGCCCCCTGAGATAATGCAGCCTCCACACACAATATAATGCAGCCCCCCACAGAATAAAATGCAGCCCCCTCATAGGGTATAATGCAGCCTCCTTCATAGGGTATAATGCAGCCCCCTTCATAGGGTATAATGCAGCCCCCTTCCACCTCCATCATTGTTCTCCCCCTCCAACCCCATCATTGTCCTCATCACCATGTCCATCAGTGCCTCTTTCCCCACCACCCCCATCATTGCCCATTCCACCACCTCCTCCATCATTGCCTCTTCCCCCACCACTACCATCATTGTCCTTTCCACAACAACCATCATTGCCTTCTCCCCACCACCCTATCATTGCCTTCTCCCCCATCATCCCATCATTGTCCATTACTCCACCTCTATCATTGTTTTCTCCCCCACCACTCCCATCATTGCCCACTCCATTTCCTGTTGTGAATTCTATTTTTGGGCTCCCTCTAGTGGTCATAAGCGGTACTGTGTAGTGTTGTCTTTCTGCAGGTTGGCTGCATCAGCTGGTTCGTTATCCTTGGTTGGTTTCCTATTTAGCTCACCTGGAGACTCAGTTCCTTGCCTGCTATCAATGTATTCAGTGCTCTTCAGTTTCCTTGTGGCTACCTTGCTCCCAGTCTCTCCAAGACAAGCTAAGTTTTTGTTTGTTCATTTTTTGATTATCAGTGTTCATTATGTTTTTAGTCCAGCTCACTAAAATGTGATTTCCTCGCTTGCTGGTTGCTCTAGGGGACTGAGTTTCTCCCCCCCACACCGTTAGTTGGTGTGGGGGTTTTTGAAATCTCAGAGTGGATATTTTGTAAGGGTTTTTTACTGACCGCATAGATTCCCTTTTCTATTTTCTGAGATCTAGTATTAGTGGGCCTCATTTGCTGAATCTGCTTTCACCCCTGTGTATGTGCCTTCCTCTTACCTCACCGTTATTATCTGTTGGGGGCTTCTATATCTTTGGGGATTATTTCTATGGAGGCAAGAGAGGTCTTTCTTTCTCTCTAGGGGTAGTTAGTTCCTCAGGCTGGCTCGAGACGTCTAGGATTTTTAGGCACGTTCACCGGCTACTTCTAGTGTGTTTGGATAGGTTCAGATTTGCGGTCAGTCCAGTTTGCCACCTCCCTAGAGCTTGTCCTATGTTTGTTACTTAGCTGGAGTAATTTGTGATCCTCAACCACTAAGGATCATAACAATTTCCTCCATCATTGCTTTCTCCCCTACCACCACCACCATCATTGTCCTTTCCACCACAACCATCATTGCCTTCTCCCCCACCACCCCATCATTGCCCATTCCACCACCTCCATCATGGCCTCCTCCCCCACCACCCCATTGTCGTTTCCACTACCACCAACATTGCCTTCTCCCCACCACCCCATCACTGCACTCTCCATCACCCACATCATTGCCCTCTCTAATACACACACAGCACCACTCTCACACACATAGCGCCACAAACACACAGCAGCGCACCACTCTCTCTCACCCACACATACACACAAAGCACTGCATAAACACACACACGCAGACAGACAGACACACAGCACCACTCACCTCTCCACATGTTCCCCGCAGCCACAGCACATCCCGGCAGCATCTTTGTCGCCAGCAGCTTTCTCTCTGAAACAGCCGCACGCTGAATGATGACATCATCCAGCTGTGCTGCTGTATCAGACAGGAAGTGCCGGGCAGGAAGCAGGACAGCATCGGATCCCTGCAGCTCCACTTCGCTGGCCGCCGAATTCCCTCAGTATTAGCCGCCCTGCAGAGGCCTACCCTATTCAGCTGCACCTGCTTTACATGTCTTATGTCCGCCCCTGCAGGCAGTGTTAGCCTCAGCCTGCAGCTAACACTGCCCGCTGTTAAAGTGAAATGAATATGCACTCCTCTCCATGCCCATGGGAGCATGGGGAAGCGTGAAAATTAATTTCTCATTAGCAGCGGGGACAGGCTCCTGTCTCCAGCTGCTGCTCTGCTGGCACCGGGTGGGCCCCCCTGACTCACGGGCCCCATAGCAGCTGGGTATGCTGCTATTAGCAGCTGCTGGCCCTGTATGCCAGGTCCAGTACCCCAGTGGGCCAGTCCAACCCTGGCTGTGTGACTCCACCTATCTACTTAACCCCTATGCTGCCTATACCTTACTACTCTTACATCTATCCTATGCTCTATCTCTACTGTGCCCCCCTCTATTCTAATTCCCCTATGGTCCTGCACTACTTACTAATCTATCCCTAAGCTAAAGCACATTACATCACATTACAGTACATGACAAATACATTACAGTGCACCAATAGCAAAACACTAATAAAAACATTAGGGTGCCACATGTGACACAGGTGAACAGCATTAAGGACAGAGAAGGTACATGAGGGTCCCATCACCTCCTTACATCTGCACTACTCAACATATTTAAAACTGCATTCAGAAAGTTTGTTTACCTTGCAGGTGATTCACAGGAATTAATGTAAACTAGAAGAAAGAAATTAAAAATTACACTTTCATTGCTAAAATGTTGTCACAAATTTTCCATTTTTTCAAAGGGTAAAAAGAGAAAATAGACCCCATGATTTGTTGTCCAATTTGTTCTGACTACACCAATATGTGGTTAGAAACTACAGTACTGTTTGGGTACACGGCAGTGCTCAGAAGAGAAAGAGCATTATTTGATTATTGGAGCGCAAACTTGTCTAGAACAGATTGTGGATGCCATGTCACATACATTTAAATAAAATAAACACCTATAAATAGCAAATTTAATTAAGCCAAGCAGTAGTAATTATACACACCAAAAGAAAATGCTAAACGGCACTAATAATTATAATATCAACTTTATTTAAGGAACAGGTAAAACCAAATACATAAAAAATGAGACACCACAGAGAACAGACACAGCTGGCAGGGATGGCTGGAAACTAAGTGGCTAACATAGAACAACCACCTCCCAATATGATATTAAGGCAGACAGTAATAGCATTCAACCAGAGTATAGCTACCGATATGGTGACTGACAAAAAAGTGCAAAAGTGCGAATCATACAATAGTAACAGTTAATAAATATTCACAAATGTGATGTAGTACCAAGTGGTATACTATATACTATAAAAGTATGTAAAAGGCATCAGTCAACATATCGGAAAGCATAACATACATCCATTAGTAAATACCAGGAGGAACATATTTACCTAGTAGGTGCCACCAGCCAGGGACCCAACCACACCCAACGCACGTTTCGCTAAGGAAAGCTTCGTCCAGGGGTGGTGGGTAGCTGAGAAAGAGGCTTATTTATATCATTCATTGGCCAATGACAGGAAGGCAAATTGCCTCCCCTTAAAAAACACACAAAAATTTAATGATCATGACATAATAACCGTCACATATTATAAATTAACGGCGGACACAAATATCATATTGAAAAAACATTATATAAACCCATATAAACTGTTTTCAGCGACCACTAACAGAATCACTTCCTGAATGTCTAGATTAAACTTCCGGGTCACAATCAAAGAAGGGTAACCATAGTAATAAGATGCATTCTCATTGATAAGAAGAATCCAAATGAGTAAGTATATCAGTCCAGCCTATAGCCGTGGTGCTAGAGACAAAGCAGGTAAACAGCAGAAGGAAGTCCCGGGAAGACTGCAGGTTCAAGAACGTCCAAGCCATATATGACACAACATGCAAAATAAAAAATACCGTGAACACCAAAAGTGCTAGAGAAACGAAAGAAATATATGTTATTATATATTATTATATTATTATAATGATGTGAGGGAAAAAAAAAAAAAAATAGGTGGGGAATTATAATATTTTGATATCAACATAAGAAAAGTAGGAAATATATATAAGGAACACATAACGTGCATAAGTGTGTAGGTGTAAACACACGTGAATTAATAAATATGGCATGGAGTATCCGGCCAGATTTAATTCCAACCATGACAGTCATCCTATAGTAGGAAATGGTGAATGGTGACAATGGCGAAGAATAAGCCTCTGAAAAAACAAAAAAATAAATAATTAATTAAGACACATAAAAAAGACACATAAAAAACAATAACAAGCTACCCACGAGACAGAAGACTGACAAATAATAATATATATATATATATAAAGGGAATATATATATATATGTTGTTTTATCAATGTTCATACTCCTATTGTGCTGCCACCGAAACATTTTATTATTCTCTTTATCACTTAAATCCCTTTGAAATTTTTTAGTCTTTGTCTCAGAAATTTGGGTTTCCTGTTGTGAAATTGGATTTTGGGCTCCCCCGGTGGCCACTGGTGGAATTGAACTGGTGTGCATCATCCTCTCTGTTCACCTGTTTCCATCAGGATGTGGGAGTCGCTATTTAGCCTTGCTCCTCTGTCACTTCCATGCCGGTCAACATTGTAATCAGAAGCCTTTCTGTGCATGTTCCTGCTGCTAGACAACTCCCAGCTAAGTTGGACTTAGTCCTTGTTTGTTTTTGCATTTTGTTCCAGTTCACAGCTGTAGTTTCGTTTCTGTGTCTGGAAAGCTCTTGTGATCTGAAATTGCCACTCTGATGTTATGAGTTAATACTAGAGTCTTAAAGTAATTTCAGGATGGTATTTTGATAGGGTTTTCAGCTGACCATGAAAGTGCCCTTTCTGTCTTCCTGCTATCTAGTAAGCGGACCTCAATTTTGCTAAACCTATTTTCATACTACGTTTGTCATTTCATCTAAAATCACCGCCAATATTTGTGGGGGCCTCTGTCTGCCTTTCGGGGAAATTTCTCTAGAGGTGAGCCAGGACTATATTTTCCTCTGCCAGGATTAGTTAGTCCTCCGGCCGGCGCTGGGCGTCTAGGGATAAAACGCAGGCTACGCTACCCGGCTACTGTTAGTTGTGCGGCAGGTTTAGTTCATGGTCAGTTTAGTTTCCATCCTTCCAAGAGCTAGTTCTTATGTTTGCTGGGCTATGTTCTCTTGCCATTGAGAACCATAACAGTTTGACCGGCCTAAAAGGGTTAAATTAATTGACAGAGAAAGGAGAGAAAAGAGAAGTCTGCTGAAGATTTTTTTTTTTTTTTCTCAGTTCTGAGTGTGCTTGTAATTGAATCTCTTGCAAGTCTGCCTATATTGCAGCCTTTCTCTCTCTCTCTCCTTCTAATCCTGGAATGGCTCTGTGTTCACCTGTTTAAGATGGATATTCAGAGTTTAGCTGCAGGTTTGAATAATCTCACCACGAAAGTTCAAAACTTACAAGATTTTGTTGTTCATGTTCCTATATCTGAACCTAGAATTCCTTTGCCTGAATTTTTCTCGGGGAATAGATCTTGCTTTCAAAATTTCAAAAATAATTGCAAGTTGTTTTTGTCCCTGAAATCTCGCTCTGCTGGAGATCCTGCTCAGCAGGTCAGGATTGTGATTTCTTTGCTCCGGGGCGACCCTCAGGATTGGGCTTTTGCATTGGCTCCAGGGGATCCTGCGTTGCTCAATGTGGATGCGTTTTTTCTGGCCTTGGGGTTGCTTTATGAGGAACCTCAGTTAGAACTTCAGGCGGAAAAGGCCTTGATGTCCCTATCTCAGGGGCAAGACGAAGCTGAAATATACTGCCAGAAATTCCGTAAATGGGCTGTGCTTACTCAGTGGAATGAGTGCGCCCTGGCGGCGAATTTCAGAGAGGGTCTCTCTGATGCCATTAAGGATGTTATGGTGGGGTTCCCTGTGCCTGCGGGTCTGAATGAGTCCATGACAATGGCTATCCAGATCGATAGGCGTCTGCGGGAGCGCAAACCTGTGCACCATTTGGCGGTGTCTACTGAGAAGACGCCAGAGAATATGCAATGTGATAGAATTCTGTCCAGAAGTGAACGGCAGAATTTTAGACGAAAAAAATGGGTTGTGCTTCTATTGCGGTGATTCAACTCATGTTATATCAGCATGCTCTAAGCGTACTAAGAAGCTTGATAAGTCTGTTTCAATTGGCACTTTACAGTCTAAGTTTATTCTATCTGTGACCCTGATTTGTTCTTTATCATCTATTACCGCGGATGCCTATGTCGACTCTGGCGCCGCTTTGAGTCTTATGGATTGGTCCTTTGCCAAACGCTGTGGGTATGATTTGGAGCCTCTTGAAACTCCTATACCCCTGAAGGGGATTGACTCCACCCCATTGGCTAGCAATAAACCACAATACTGGACACAAGTAACTATGCGGATTAATCCGGATCACCAGGAGATTATTCGCTTTCTTGTGCTGTATAACCTACATGATGTGTTGGTGCTTGGATTGCCATGGCTGCAATCTCATAACCCAGTCCTTGACTGGAAAGCTATGTCTGTGTTAAGCTGGGGATGTAAGGGGACGCATGGGGATGTACCTGTGGTTTCCATTTCATCATCTATTCCCTCTGAGATTCCTGAATTCTTGACTGAATATCGTGACGTTTTTGAAGAACCTAAGCTTGGTTCATTACCTCCGCACCGGGAGTGCGATTGTGCCATAGATTTGATTCCGGGTAGTAAATACCCTAAGGGTCGTTTATTTAATCTGTCTGTGCCTGAACATGCTGCTATGCGAGAATATATAAAGGAGTCCTTGGAAAAGGGACATATTCGTCCTTCGTCATCTCCCTTAGGAGCCGTTTTTTTCTTTGTGGCTAAGAAAGATGGCTCTTTGAGGCCGTGCATTGATTATCGGCTTTTGAATAAAATCACGGTTAAATATCAATATCCGTTGCCACTGCTGACTGATTTGTTTGCTCGCATAAAGGGGGCCAAGTGGTTCTCTAAGATAGATCTTCGTGGGGCGTATAATTTGGTGCGAATTAAGCAGGGGGATGAGTGGAAAACCGCATTTAATACGCCCGAGGGCCACTTTGAGTATTTGGTGATGCCTTTTGGTCTTTCAAATGCCCCTTCAGTCTTTCAGTCCTTTATGCATGACATTTTCCGTGATTATTTGGATAAATTTATGATTGTGTATCTGGATGATATTTTGATTTTTTCGGATGACTGGGACTCTCATGTCCAGCAGGTCAGGAGGGTTTTTCAGGTTTTGCGGTCTAATTCCTTGTGTGTGAAGGGTTCTAAGTGCGTTTTTGGGGTTCAAAAGATTTCCTTTTTGGGATATATTTTTTCCCCCTCTTCCATCGAGATGGATCCTGTCAAGGTTCAGGCTATTTGTGATTGGACGCAACCCTCTTCTCTTAAGAGTCTTCAGAAATTTTTGGGCTTTGCTAACTTTTATCGTCGATTTATTGCTGGTTTTTCTGATGTTGTTAAACCATTGACTGATTTGACTAAGAAGGGTGCTGATGTTGCTGATTGGTCCCCTGCTGCTGTGGAGGCCTTTCGGGAGCTTAAGCGCCGCTTTTCTTCCGCCCCTGTGTTGCGTCAGCCTGATGTTGCTCTTCCTTTTCAGGTTGAGGTCGACGCTTCTGAAATCGGAGCTGGGGCGGTTTTGTCGCAGAGAAGTTCCGATTGCTCCGTGATGAGACCTTGTGCTTTTTTCTCGCGTAAATTTTCGCCCGCCGAGCGGAATTATGATGTTGGGAATCGGGAGCTTTTGGCCATGAAGTGGGCTTTTGAGGAGTGGCGTCATTGGCTTGAGGGGGCTAGACATCAGGTGGTGGTATTGACTGACCACAAAAATCTAATTTATCTTGAGTCCGCCAGACGCCTGAATCCTAGACAGGCGCGCTGGTCGTTGTTTTTCTCTCGGTTTAATTTTGTGGTGTCCTACCTGCCGGGTTCTAAGAATGTTAAGGCGGATGCCCTTTCTAGGAGTTTTGAGCCTGACTCCCCTGGTAATTCTGAACCTACAGGTATCCTTAAGGATGGAGTGATATTGTCTGCCGTTTCTCCAGACCTGCGGCGGGCCTTGCAGGAGTTTCAGGCGGATAGACCTGATCGTTGCCCACCTGGTAGACTGTTTGTTCCTGATGATTGGACCAGTAAAGTCATTTCTGAGGTTCATTCTTCTGCGTTGGCAGGTCATCCTGGAATCTTTGGTACCAGGGATTTGGTGGCAAGGTCCTTCTGGTGGCCTTCCCTGTCTCGAGATGTGCGAGGCTTCGTGCAGTCTTGTGACGTTTGTGCTCGGGCCAAGCCTTGTTGTTCTCGGGCTAGTGGATTGTTGTTGCCCTTGCCTGTCCCGAAGAGGCCCTGGACGCACATCTCGATGGATTTTATTTCGGATCTTCCTGTTTCTCAGAAGATGTCTGTCATCTGGGTGGTGTGTGATCGTTTCTCTAAGATGGTCCATTTGGTTCCCCTGCCTAAGTTGCCTTCTTCTTCCGAGTTGGTTCCTCTGTTTTTTCAAAATGTGGTCCGTTTGCATGGTATTCCGGAGAATATCGTTTCTGACAGAGGTACCCAATTCGTGTCTAGATTTTGGCGAGCATTCTGTGCTAGGATGGGCATAGATTTGTCTTTCTCGTCTGCTTTCCATCCTCAGACTAATGGCCAGACCGAGCGGACGAATCAGACCTTGGAGACATATTTGAGGTGTTTTGTGTCTGCAGATCAGGATGATTGGGTTGCTTTTTTGCCTTTAGCGGAGTTTGCCCTCAATAATCGGGCCAGTTCTGCCACCTTGGTGTCTCCCTTTTTCTGTAATTCGGGGTTTCATCCTCGATTTTCTTCTGGTCAGGTGGAATCTTCGGATTGTCCTGGAGTGGATGCTGTGGTGGAGAGGTTGCATCAGATTTGGGGGCAGGTAGTGGACAATTTGAAGTTGTCCCAGGAGAAGACTCAGCTTTTTGCCAACCGCCGGCGTCGGGTTGGTCCTCGGCTTTGTGTTGGGGACTTGGTGTGGTTGTCTTCTCGTTTTGTCCCTATGAGGGTTTCTTCTCCCAAGTTTAAGCCTCGGTTCATCGGCCCGTACAAGATATTGGAGATTCTTAACCCTGTGTCCTTCCGTTTGGACCTCCCTGCATCTTTTTCTATTCATAATGTTTTTCATCGGTCATTATTGCGCAGGTATGAGGTACCGGTTGTGCCTTCCGTTGAGCCTCCTGCTCCGGTGTTGGTTGAGGGCGAGTTGGAGTACGTTGTGGAAAAAATCTTGGACTCCCGTGTTTCCAGACGGAAACTCCAGTATCTGGTCAAATGGAAGGGATACGGTCAGGAGGATAATTCTTGGGTGACTGCCTCTGATGTTCATGCCTCCGATTTGGTCCGTGCCTTTCATAGGGCTCATCCTGATCGCCCTGGTGGTTCTGGTGAGGGTTCGGTGCCCCCTCCTTGAGGGGGGGGTACTGTTGTGAAATTGGATTTTGGGTTCCCCTGGTGGCCACTGGTGGAATTGAACTGGTGTGCATCATCCTCTCTGTTCACCTGTTTCCATCAGGATGTGGGAGTCGCTATTTAGCCTTGCTCCTCTGTCACTTCCATGCCGGTCAACATTGTAATCAGAAGCCTTTCTGTGCATGTTCCTGCTGCTAGACAACTCCCAGCTAAGTTGGACTTAGTCCTTGTTTGTTTTTGCATTTTGTTCCAGTTTACAGCTGTAGTTTCGTTTCTGTGTCTGGAAAGCTCTTGTGATCTGAAATTGCCACTCTGATGTTATGAGTTAATACTAGAGTCTTAAAGTAATTTCAGGATGGTATTTTGATAGGGTTTTCAGCTGACCATGAAAGTGCCCTTTCTGTCTTCCTGCTATCTAGTAAGCGGACCTCAATTTTGCTAAACCTATTTTCATACTACGTTTGTCATTTCATCTAAAATCACCGCCAATATTTGTGGGGGCCTCTGTCTGCCTTTCGGGGAAATTTCTCTAGAGGTGAGCCAGGACTATATTTTCCTCTGCCAGGATTAGTTAGTCCTCCGGCCGGCGCTGGGCGTCTAGGGATAAAACGCAGGCTACGCTACCCGGCTACTGTTAGTTGTGCGGCAGGTTTAGTTCATGGTCAGTTTAGTTTCCATCCTTCCAAGAGCTAGTTCTTATGTTTGCTGGGCTATGTTCTCTTGCCATTGAGAACCATAACAGTTTCCCACTCAACAAAACATTTATCCATTTCCATCTTGTATTCATTGATTTCGTCAATAGAACACTGTTGTAATTTATTTTGTATCTCGTCTATTTCAACATTCAAATTTTCCAGACTTTTACTATTCATCTCAACAAGGAGTTGCATAAATGTAACCGAGCACAAATTACATGCTGCTTCCTACCTCACTCGAAGACTTTCATCTTCTACAGGAAAAGACGGAAATATTTGTACTCGGAGACCCCTGGGTACCAACCCCTTAGTAATATAATTCTCCAAGAAGGTCCTATTCCACCATACCTACAGCTCCAGGGGACAGCTATGGGGGTGTCTTATGCGCCCTCGTATGCTAATCTCTTCCTGGGGCTGTGGGAGAGGGCTATTTTCCAAACTGATCCAGTGTCTTTATGCGAAAAGGCCATTTTTGGGGGCCGGTACATAGACGATGTACTGATGATCTGGCATGGATCCAAATTGGAACTGGAAGGTTTTTTTGTAGAGTTAAATCAAAATAACATTAATGTTAGATTGACGCACAAATCAAGTCAGACTCAGATTGACTTTTTGGATATTCTCATCCAGGTGGATCATGAGGGATATCTACAGACAGACCTATTTAGGAAGTCCACCTCCACAAACACTCTTCTTCATGCATCATCTCAGCATCCCAGACATCTTATACGTAATATTCCAACTGGACAGTTTCTAAGAGCTAGAAGAATTTGCTCTAACGAATCAAATTTTGCCAAACAAGCTGTTGATCCACACCAACGGTTCTTGGATCGTGGGTATAAACATCGGTACATTCGTGAGGCCCACCTACGGGCACTTAGGAGTAATAGAACCGAATTACTGAAGAGACGCTCTGACAGGCCAAGGCTTGATTCGAAGGTAAGATGTATATTGGACTTTCACTCTAGAAGTGATGAGGTATATGCTATTTTGGCCAAACATTGGAATGTTCTACGATTGGACAATACTATTGCCAAGATTACTGATACTGTTCCATCTGTGACATTTAGAAGGGCAAACAATCTCCGTGACAAACTAGTTCATAGCCATCATAAAAGAACCAAAGACAAGTACGTTTTGAAGTCCAAAGGCCCAAGTTGGGGCTGTTCTACGTGTGGTAAATGCGTTGCATGTAAAAACATCATGACAACTAAGGATTTTGTTGACTCTTCTAATACTAAAAAGTATGTCATTACTCATTGCATTAATTGCACTACCAAGGGCGTTGTTTATTATGGGACATGCCCATGTAATCTTATTTATATCGACATGACATCTAGAGAATTACGTCGGCGGGTTCGAGAACATATTTTGGATATTGAGGCTGCCAGTGAGGTTGAAGATGTCACTAGTTTGAAAACTATTCCACGCCATTTTCATACGTTTCATGGTTGTGACTCATCGAAATTTCAAGTGAGAGGAATTGACAGGGTATTTCCTGGCACACGGGGTGGAAATTGGAAGAGGATTTTGGCGCAAAGGGAGTCACAGTGGATTTTTAAGTTAAACATCATTGCCCCATATGGCCTAAATGATCATAATAGTTTCGTCCCATTTCTTCCAACTTAAAACAGTTTTGGACCCCTGACACTATTGACTTACCTCCTTTTATAATTTGGTCTTTATTCTGTCAATTTGTGTTCTATTACCACCATTTTGCAAGTAGAGGTTGTAGTTATATTTGCTTTTATTCATGTTTTATATATATATATATATATATATATATATATATATATATATATATATATTCCCATTATATATATATTTTATTATTTGTCAGTCTTCTGTCTCGTGGGTAGCTTGTTATTGTTTTTTATGTGTCTTTTTTATGTGTCTTAATTATTTATTTTTTTGTTTTTTTCAGAGGCTTATTCTTCGCCATTGTCACCATTCACCATTTCCTACTATAGGATGACTGTCATGGTTGGAATTAAATCTGGCCGGATACTCCATGCCATATTTATTAATTCACGTGTGTTTACACCTACACACTTATGCACGTTATGTGTTCCTTATATATATTTCCTACTTTTCTTATGTTGATATCAAAATATTATAATTCCCCACCTTTTTTTTTTTTTTTTTCCCTCACATCATTATAATAATATAATAATATATAATAACATATATTTCTTTCGTTTCTCTAGCACTTTTGGTGTTCACGGTATTTTTTATTTTGCATGTTGTGTCATATATGGCTTGGACGTTCTTGAACCTGCAGTCTTCCCGGGACTTCCTTCTGCTGTTTACCTGCTTTGTCTCTAGCACCACGGCTATAGGCTGGACTGATATACTTACTCATTTGGACTCTTCTTATCAATGAGAATGCATCTTATTACTATGGTTACCCTTCTTTGATTGTGACCCGGAAGTTTAATCTAGACATTCAGGAAGTGATTCTGTTAGTGGTCGCTGAAAACAGTTTATATGGGTTTATATAATGTTTTTTCAATATGATATTTGTGTCCGCCGTTAATTTATAATATGTGATGGTTATTATGTCATGATCATTAAATTTTTGTGTGTTTTTTAAGGGGAGGCAATTTGCCTTCCTGTCATTGGCCAATGAATGATATAAATATGCCTCTTTCTCAGCTACCCACCACCCCTGGACGAAGCTTTCCTTAGCGAAACGTGCGTTGGGTGTGGTTGGGTCCCTGGCTGGTGGCACCTACTAGGTAAATATGTTCCTCCTGGTATTTACTAATGGATGTATGTTATGCTTTCCGATATGTTGACTGATGCCTTTTACATACTTTTATAGTATATAGTATACCACTTGGTACTACATCACATTTGTGAATATTTATTAACTGTTACTATTGTATGATTCGCACTTTTGCACTTTTTTGTCAGTCACCATATCGGTAGCTATACTCTGGTTGAATGCTATTACTGTCTGCCTTAATATCATATTGGGAGGTGGTTGTTCTATGTTAGCCACTTAGTTTCCAGCCATCCCTGCCAGCTGTGTCTGTTCTCTGTGGTGTCTCATTTTTTATGTATTTGATTTTACCTGTTCCTTAAATAAAGTTGATATTATAATTATTAGTGCCGTTTAGCATTTTCTTTTGGTGTGTGCCATGTCACATTTGCAAGAGTCCCCAAAGTGCAAAAATAGCAGAAACTCTCTCTCCTCAAGTGACCAAAGTTTGGAAACTACACCCCTCAAGAAATTCATTTACATTTGAGATGATCATTTTGAACCCACTGGTGCTTCACAGATTTTATAATATTGAACACTAAAAATGAATTACAATTTTTTTCCCAAAAAATCTTGCTTTAGCTCCAAAATTCTCATTTTCACAATGGTAACAGGAGAAATTGCAAAAAAGATTATGAAGTCTATTTTCATCTGAGTTTGCTGATGCTCCTCATGTGGTCAGAAACTACTGTTTGGTCACATGGCAGGGCAAGGAAAAGAAGGAGCACCATTTGACTTTTGTAGCACAATTTTTGCTGAAACAGATTTCAGACACAGTGTCACATTTGGAGAGCCCCTTAGGAATTAAAACAGCAGACGCCTCCCACGAGAGATCCCTTTGTGGAAAGTACGCCCGTCGATGAATTAATTTAGTGATGTGATGAGCATCTTCAACCCACTACTGTGTGACTGATTTTTAGAATATTGGGGCCTAAAAATGAAATCTTAAGGATTTATTTAACAAAAATGCTAGTTTGGCCCATATTTCACATTTTCACTCCAAAATTTCTCATTTTTACAAGGGTAACAAGAGAAAATGGACATAATAATTTAATGTGCAATTTTCCTTTGTAAGTTGATCGCCCATTTGTGGTCAGAAACTATTGTTTGGGCAAACAATATATCTTGGAAACAAAAGAGAGCCATTTCACTTTGTGTTAGGTGTCGAGTTCCCGCTGCTGCACAGGGGGAATCTCGAACCATCTCCGCTGCGGTTTCCTATTCTACATCAGCTGCAGTGGAGCCTGCTCAGCGGAGACATCTGTCCCAGTGACTCGCTCAGCCTGATACTGTGCAAAGGGTCACTGCTGCCTTTCCAGATTCTGCATTTGTAGCCAGCACTGGTCAGCGGCGAGCAGGCTTTTCTGGGACTAAGTCCTGCTTTGCACACACTGAGCATGCCCACGGGAGGACCTCTCATTGGAGGTCGGGGGTCACACGCTCAGGTCCTGTAGCAGCTCCTATTGGACCACTAGGAAGGTCCTTGTCTGCTGCAGCTATGAAGGGTTCGCATGGCCGCACGGCCATGCGCTAGTATCAACCTTTGTTATGAGCTTTGCTATCTTGCGGTCATGTATGCATGTGGTCAGGGTTGGCTGAAATAAGCCCCTAGAATACCGGCACCTCCGGTGAGGAGTTTTGTGTGTATGGATTCAGGGTTGGCCTATAGCCACTAGAATTCTGGCTCCACCAGAGAGGAGTTGTTCGCGGGCTAGGCTGACTGCATGACCACTTTTTGCATTTGCTCAGTTAGGTAGCTGTGATCCTCTGTGAAGTTAACAGGGCACAGCGTTTTCATATCTTTGCGATTCTGTTAAGTAACAGAGTTCGCTTATACCACCAAATAACGCCGCCATTTGCTAGCAGCAGGTTTCTCTCCTGCACGGTGGACCCCGGGTTGCGTACGCACCTATTTAACATTTATATTTACTCAGTGCATTCTGCCAACCCTAACACTTTGGAGCTCAATTTTTGCTAGAATAGATTGTGGATGCCATGTTACATTTTTAGAACCCCTCAGATGACAAAACAGCATAAACCCCCATACGTGACCCCATTTTATAAGTTACACCCCGCGAGGAATTAATTTAGGTGTGAGATGAGCATTTTAAACCCACAACTGAGTACTGGAATTTTATGACATTGAGCTGTAGAAATGAAAAATTTAACTTTTCCCACTAAAATTTAGCTTTAGCCCTAAGATTTTAATTTTCGAAATAGCAAATAGGAAAAAATGGACTACATAATTTTTTAACACAATTTCTAGGGATGATCTACACCTTATCCGAGCATTCTCGAGCGCTAATAGAGTATCTTCAGCGTGAATAGTATGTTCGAATCGCCGTGGCTTCATGTCTTGCGGCTGTTCGACAGCCGCAACACTTGCAGGGACTGCCTGTATGTTAGGCAATCCCTGCATGTGTTGTAGCTGTCGAACAGCCATGAGACATGCAGCCATAGCGACTTTCACAAAGTATTCGAGCATGCCGGATAACACCTTATCAAAGCACATTCGCTCATCACTAATAATTTCTGGCAAATAAACCAATGCAAATATGTGGTTGGAAACTACCTTTCTGATACAGTGCAAATCTCAGGAGGGAATGAACGCTTGTTGAAGCACATATTTATCGGTCGTCCATGACAGCACTACGGAGAGAGGGGATCCGCCCTTCAGGAACAGGAAACCTACAGATACATAAGGGCGGCACCTCTCCCACGCATCAGTTGGTTTCCTGTTCCTGGAGGACAGGATTCCCTGCAGATATGACTTCGTTTCTCCTATCAATACCCAGGCTGGCTGTCCGACCCAGGTAGCGAGGGGGTCTCCTACCTCGGGCAGTGCGGGTCCCTGGAAGCGCCACGGTGGGTCCGGGTAGGGCTCCATGACAGTAAGCGGTGCAGTGTGGAGCGACGTCCGGAGGAGGTCCATCCTCAGTGGTCAGCGAGGTGAGTATGCCCCCCCAGGGTCCGCTCACCCTCCTGGGCCTCGGTCTTCCCCGCCTCTAGTCCCTGTCGGTGCGGTGCGTGGCGGCGCCTTGTGCGCTCCTTTGTGGTCGGCAGGCCGGGGGTCGGGCGCTGGCTTTTGCCGCTTTCGCCGCTGTGCTGCGGCCACGGGCAGCGGTGGTATAGCGGCAGGTGGAGGAAAAGATTCTGGCCACACACCTGCACATGTTCCGGATTCGGGGGTGGGCTATATATAGCCGAGCATAACGCTGCAGGGCTGCTTGTGAGCCCATCTGCAGTTATGGATGAGCCGGAAGCTGCCGTCGGTCTGCTGGAGCAGGAGCAGGACAGATCCTCGGAAAAGTCCCATGCGAACCCCCAGCCGAAAGCCCGCGGACGCAGTAACCAGCCCGGTCGCAGATATAAACAGAAGGATCTGGACCGACCCCCCAGTAATCCGGTACCTACCGCTACTGCCTGGGTAAGAGATCTTCGTGAATGTACCCTGATGCAGTCTTTTCCTATGTTTATTTCCGTAGGGGAAAAAAAGCGCTGGTAAAACAAAAAACAAGGAGTGCGCGCTATGCGCTTGCCCTTTGCCAGACGCCTACCCTAAAAGACTTTGTCAGTCATGTGTACGGCAGATGGTAGGAAATAAATTGATGGGAACTCTGATAGTGGTAGCGCCAGATAAATTACATAGCCCTTTTTCTCCGCTCCCATAGGTGGCGGAAGAATCTCCTGATTTCACATCAAACCTTAGGGAGATTATCAGGAAGGAGGTGAAAGATTCCCTGAAATCCCTGTCCCGGGAGCCTTCCAAAAGAAGAAGGGAACCTAGCGCCTCAGATTCGGATTCGTCCTCTGGCCCTAGTAGGGATAATGTCAGATGCCTCTGTCTCCTCAGCGTCCTCTTCGGAAGAGGAGTCTAACCGGTTCTGTTTCCCATTGGACCAAATGGACAAACTAATTAAATCAGTTAGATCCACCATGGGGGTGGCTGATGAAAGGCCAGAACTCTCAGCACAGGACCTAATGTTTGGCGGTCTAGACCCTAAAAAACGTAGGTCTTTTCCGCTCAATGACAATAACCTCAATAACCTCATCAAAAGGGAATGGAAAAAAACAGAGAAGAAAGGCTCTTTTCCACCTGCCTTTAAGCGTAGATATCCCTTTGAGGACCCCATGGTGAACACATGGGATAAAGCGCCGAAATTAGACGCAGCGGTGTCTAAGGCGTCTAAAAAATCATCTATCCCCTTCGACGACATGGCTTCCCTAAAGGATCCTCTCGATAAGAAGGCTGACTCATTCCTTAAAGGGACATGGGAGATGTCGGCGGGTGCCCTGAGACCTGCTGTAGCCGCGACATGTGCAGCCAGATCGATGATGGTCTGGCTAGATCAGCTAGGGTCTAAGTTGGAAGGGGGTGTTTCCAGAGATTCTATGTTGAAATTCCTGCCAACAATTCAGAATGCCGCTGCCTTTCTCGCGGATGCATCTGCGGATTCGGCAAGAATGGCGGCTAGGGCGGCCGGACTATCAAACGCAGCACGCAGGGCCCTATGGCTGAAATGTTGGCCGGGTGACCTTCAATCCAGATCCCGTCTGTGCTCTATCCCATGCGAAGGGGAATACCTGTTTGGTTCAGTCCTAGACGAACTGCTGGAGAAAGCTGGAGACGAGAAGAAGAAGTTTCCCAATCTTCCAACTACCTCTTACAGGCGTCCCTTCGCAGGGAAGAGATTCTTTCGGAGGAGACCAGCCAGAGACCAGAGCAGATGGGATGAGAAAAAGAAGAAAGGTACTGGATTTATGTTTGGAGGTGGAGGACGTCAGGAGCCATCCCGTGAGGTCAAAAAACCACCCCAATGACTAGTCGCCCCGGTGGGAGGTAGACTATCTGCCTTCTACCCGGCCTGGTCCAAAATCTCCAGTAGTGATTGGATTTTGGGGTTAATAGCTACGGGTCTGCGGCTAGAGTTCTCTTCTATCCCTCAGAACTTCTTCAGGATTACCCCACTCAGGTCCTCTCCAGCAGAACAGGCGGCCCTGGAAGCAGAAGTTCACGACCTGCTCAATAAGAATGTCCTGTCAGAGGTTCCGGAAGGAGAACAGGGTAGACGATTCTACTCTCCTCTATTCCTAATAAGTAAACCTGACGGCTCCTTCAGAACAATTATTAACCTTAGGGCTCTTAATAATTTCCTGACCGTTCAATCATTTAAGATGGAAACTATTAACACCGCAATAAAGCTGCTGTTTAAAAACTGCTTTATGGTAGTATTGGATTTGAAGGACGCCTATTACCATATCCCTATTTATGCAGGTCACCAATGATACCTGAGGGTGGCGGTAAGGTTGGATGGGGTAATCAGACACTTCCAGTGTAGGGCCCTCCCCTTTGGTATATCGGTCGCCCCTCGAGTGTTTACCAAAGTTATGGCGGAAGTTATGGCACACCTGCATGAGTCCAACATTCTAATAATCCCTTACCTGGACGATCTCCTTATCGTAGGTAAAACGGCGGATCACTGTCTGGAACAGTTACATAAAGTGATGTCTGCTCTGGAGCGTCTGGGGTGGATGCTAAATGTTAAAAAATCACGCTTACAGCCCATGACGGTGCAGCGATTTTTAGGCCTGACCCTGGATTCCCAGGTTCAGGAATGCCGTTTGCCTCAGGAGAAAATTGATCGCTTGCACCTTCAGGTGCTGAGTGCCTCTAAAAACCCCACCATGTCCCTTAGAAGAGCCATGTCTCTGTTGGGCTCTCTCTCGTCCTGTATTCCAGCGGTCCGATGGGCCCAGTATCATACGAGGATACTTCAGGGCGAGGTGCTGTTACAACAAAAAAGGTTGGGGGGATGTCTGGAGAGCCTGATGAACCTATCCCAAGACGCTATTATGTCCCTCGGATGGTAGCTAGACCAACAGAACCTGTCCACAGGGGTCCCCTGGGAATATAATGTAACTCGTATAGTCACCTTGGACGCTAGCCCTTCTGGGTGGGGGGCTCACATGGGGGATACGTTGGTCCAGGGGCTTTGGGATCGGGATCAGATAGAAATGTCTTCCAACTTAAAGGAGTTAACGGCTGTGGAACAGGCAGTTAAATCACTCCTTGTCTATCTACAGGGCCACCACGTGCGGGTATTCTCGGACAATCGGGTCGCCGTGGCATACATAAATCACCAAGGCGGGACTCGTTCCAAATCCCTAATGTGCGTAGCAGATCATCTATTCCATCTAGCAGAGCAACATCTTCTCTCATTGACGGCTCTTCACATAAGAGGGGCAGAAAACACTACGGCGGATTTCTTAAGCCGCAACACATTGAGGCAGGGAGAGTGGTCCCTGAACGGCTCCATCTTCAACCTCATCGTGGAAAGATGGGGTCAACCAGAGGTAGACCTGTTTGCCACAAAAGAAAACAGGAAAGTGGCACAATTCTGCTCTCTCAACCCCAGAGAAAATCCTCTGTCAGTAGACGCCCTCCTCATAGACTGGAACTTCAGGCTAGCCTACGCCTTTCCTCCCCTGTCTCTACTTCCTCTGGTGGTGAGGAAAATCAGGAAGGACAAAGCCACAGTGATAATAATTGCCCCCTTCTGGCCCAGAAGGACGTGGTTCCCATGCCTGAGGGCTATGTCGATATCCGACCCATGGGTCTTGCCAGACATCCCGGATCTCCTATCCCAGGGCCCAGTCTACCATCCTCGGGCGGTTGGCCTTCATCTGACGGCGTGGATTTTGAGCGGGCGCTGTTAAAGGATAGGGGGTTCTCTCCGGGCCTCATTAACACTCTGCTGAAGAGCAGAAAAATAATCACTACAAAGATTTATGTCAGGATCTGGAAGAGGTTCCTTCAAAACTCGGTAGTAATAGCTGGTCAGTCAATACCAATAGACCAGATTTTAGAATTCTTACAGAAGGGGTTAGATATGGGGTTATCCCCAAATACTCTTAAAGTGCAGGTATCAGCCTTAGGGGCTCTCTTTGGCTGCAACATTGCTGAGAATCACTGGGTCAGCAGATTCATCAGAGCGACAAAACGGTCTAGGCCAATGGTGAAGAATAGGGTCATGCCATGGGACCTGAACCTAGTCCTCTCAGCCATGACAGAGGCCCCATTTGAGCCAATTACATCTGCCTCTATTAAAAATTTATCCCTTAAAGTAGCCTTCCTGGTGGCCCTAACATCGGCGCGTAGGATAGGCGACATCCAAGCATTATCCAGGGTTCCCCCTTACATGCAGCTTAGGGATGATAGAGTGATACTATCCCCTGATCCAGCATATCTTCCTAAAGTAGTGTCCAGGTTCCACAGAATACAGGAAATAGTTCTTCCATCCTTCCTCCCCAATCCTACTAACGATAAGGAAAGGAAGCTACACACTTTAGATGTAAAAAGATGTATCCTGGAGTATCTAGCAGTAACTGATCCCTGGAAGATAGATAATGCCCTATTCGTGTCCTATCAGGGTAGTAGGAAGGGTCATAGAGCATCAAAATCTACTTTAGCTAGATGGATCAGGGAGGCTATCTCGCTGGCATACATCTCAAAGGGCAAGCCAGCGCCTGAAGGTCTGAAAGCGCATTCCACTAGAGCTATGGCGGCTTCGTGGGCGGAAAGATTGGAGGTGTCGATCGACCAAATTTGTAAGGCTGCTACTTGGTCTTCCCCAAACACATTCTATAACCACTATAGATTGAACTTGGGTACCTCTTCTGACCTCTCTTTTGGTGTAAGGGTGCTGCAAGCTGTAGTCCCTCCCTAGTTAGTTACTCTCTGTAATTCTCTCCGTAGTGCTGTCATGGACGACCGATAAAGTCTTAGTTACTCACCGGTTAACGGTGTTTTTCGGAGTCCATGACAGCACCTGTACATACCCTCCCGTCTTTTAAGTTCTGGGTGTACACCTCTTCCTTTATTCATATAATTCACGGGTAGTGAATAGTTAGTTATTGTATAATTGTTTATTATGTATGCTATTAACCTTGGTGGTCCTCTTGTGCTCTGTAAACCAACTGATGCGTGGGAGAGGTGCCGCCCTTATGTATCTGTAGGTTTCCTGTTCCTGAAGGGCAGATCCCCTCTCTCCGTAGTGCTGTCATGGACTCCGAAAAACACCGTTAACCGGTGAGTAACTAAGACTTTTGATAGTGATGCAGCTTTCGGTTCTGACCCAAAGTCAGGCGGTCGGATCACCAGTTGTGATCATAGAAGTTTGTAGCATTCGAGCTTAAAGAGATACTGATGCACACAAGTGCATCAGTGAAGCACTCTTGAGCATACACAGTTCTGTTTATTGTGCAGAGACTCTGTGATACCAGTAACATGAAAAAATCCTAAAATTCTGTTAACCAGTGATTAATCTGATTGGGGCCTTGTTTTTTGTGGGTTGAATTGAAGCTTTCATGGGTGACATTTTGGGCTACACAACATATTGGATAGCTTTTAAAGTTTGGTTCACATTTATCCTATGCCCTATGTTGAGCACTTATATCAGGGCTTCGATCTAAATCTCCAAAATATGTGATTCAGATGAAAAACACAACAAATACCTATGCTATGAGTAAGAGTGGGTAAGTAGCTCAAAAAGCATAAGCCCTTGTCCTCTACGTTAAAAGATCACAATCTTTTCATATTCCCATATTACCTCTTCAATGATTAATGTGGAGATACAAGGGGCAGTTGGTGCTCTCGTCCACTGGCCTGGCTGTCTTTAGACTGCACAGTCCAGGGATCATACCAATGAATGCCCTTACTCCTTCCCCGTAAGCAGAATACTACCCAGACAATGCAGGGTGAGTGTAACACACTGCAAAAATACTTTATTAGATCACCAACAGCCAGTTTGGTGGGCGCCCACAGAGAGGAGTCAGGGACAAGCTTAGGAAGCTGACCTGGTATAGTGAGGTATTTGGTCATGTGACCTAATTGTCCCAACTTGGGTCCTCCAAGCATCTTCGTGGGTTCAGTGATTGGCAGTGGAGCAGATCTGTATTCAACCAGCTAAAGCCGTAGTCCCTTGGCTGATGTCCTGTAGAGTCTCTCTGGAGAGGGAGACAGGCCCCTTTTATATGCACAGATCTTATTCAGGACATTCTCCCACAGAATTAGGGGAAGGTGGAGGGAAGTAATCCCTCATTGATTGTTCAAATAACCTGCATATTTGTCCTCCAAGGTGTGTAGACTACTAAACCGCAGGGGGTTACTAAATAATCTCAAGAGAGCATGATGCCCCAGAACAAAACAATACACGGCATAATCAAAAAATTATGCAAATTGTAAATTTATTAACACAATACAAACATTAAAAGTAACACTAGTATTTTGAGGATAAGGTGTATGACTCATAAGTACACCAGCATAGAAATATGCACATGAACAAGTAACAGGGGTACAGAAATGGAACCACAAGTAATGTATATAGTAACACTAATAACTGAGCAGTAAAGTGCAAAGTATGGGGATGTGTATATGTAATTGTGGGTAGAACAGGGGAAAAGATCTATGGTCATGTGACCAATCCACCTTTAAAGAGAGGGGAAGCCCCAACAAAACCAACATCCACCCCTATTGCAACTGCCCGGAAGTGTAAGTATGGCTAAGCCATGAACCATAAGCTGAGCTTACCCATTTGCGCAATACTCCATGCAAAGTGTCCACAGAAATGAAGCCCCGACGCACGTTTCGCGTTGATCGCTTCCTCCCGAGGTAGCGATCAACGCGAAACGTGCGTCGGGGCTTCATTTCTGTGGACACTTTGCATGGAGTATTGCGCAAATGGGTAAGCTCAGCTTATGGTTCATGGCTTAGCCATACTTACACTTCCGGGCAGTTGCAATAGGGGTGGATGTTGGTTTTGTTGGGGCTTCCCCTCTCTTTAAAGGTGGATTGGTCACATGACCATAGATCTTTTCCCCCGTTCTACCCACAATTACATATACACATCCCCATACTTTGCACTTTACTGCTCAGTTATTAGTGTTACTATATACATTACTTGTGGTTCCATTTCTGTACCCCTGTTACTTGTTCATGTGCATATTTCTATGCTGGTGTACTTATGAGTCATACACCTTATCCTCAAAATACTAGTGTTACTTTTAATGTTTGTATTGTGTTAATAAATTTACAATTTGCATAATTTTTTGATTATGCCGTGTATTGTTTTGTTCTGGGGCATCATGCTCTCTTGAGATTATTTAGTATATTATGTGGGAGTTTTGCCCCCCTTTTCCCCTCTTTCAATTGTGTGCAATGGGCACACTTTTTAGAAGGGATTGCTCTATCATTAATTATATCCGCAAGGTTGGTTATTACAAATTAAACCGCAGGGGGTTGCTGCAATATGTAATCAGCAGGCATTTCACAGATTAACATACAAGAGTCAAGGTACAGGCTCTTATGAATCAATGGCTCATGCCCCTTGACCTACTGAAAAAGGAGCAGTGCACAACAAGGGTCAACCAACAGAATTATATGAAACAATGGCTCATGTCCCTTGACCTACTGAACAAAGGAACAATACATCTGGCATCATTAAGAATAATTCCCCAGAGCATGAGTGGCCAGGGTGATGCTGTGTCATCACAGTCAAAACATCTCCTGCTTCCTCCACTGATCCAGACATAAAGTATTAGATTAAACAATTTTGGAGTGTAGAAAGGTTTTGTGAATGTTTTCTACTACATAAACTGGAACAGATACTGTCTCAAAGAGAGATGTGGGGTTCCTAGTAAAAGCATTTATGCTCTAATTTTACTCAACAAATTTTATGGCAAGCATCCTATTTGTTCTTTTTCAGATTCTTCCTGGAGGGGCCATAAAAGGAGAGAACAGTTACTCAACTGTCCTACCTCCTCTCCTTCTCCTATGGCTGACTCCCTCTGTGCTAGTCTGCGCTGGTTTATTGTGGTAGCCTGGCAAGCACCACTGATGGTATAATCCTAGGTCTTTTTAAGGCCAATTAAGTATTCAGCAAGTAGAGTATGCTGCTACCATGTGATTTTACATCTTTCTCTTGACTGTGTTCCTGCAGTGGGTCTTATTTTCTTCACATCTACCCCTGGCTGCAATTCAGCAACCAGAAACTACAATAGCTTGCAAAAGTATTCACACTCTTGGCATTTTTCATGTATTGCTACCTCACAACCTGGAATTTCACTGTTTTTTTGGCGTTTGTGTCACTTCAACATTTGGATTTCTTTTTATTGTGAAGCAAACATCAAATAAAACCCTCCTTTTGCCTTAATTAAAGTTGCAATTGCTTTAGATAAGTCTCTATGAGCTTTCCACGACTTTCCAGTTGTATTTTTGCCCATTCGTCAAGGTAAAACTGCTCCAGCTCCTTCAAGTTAGATGGTTTCCTCTGGTGAACAGCAAAATTCAAAATTCAAGTCTGACCACAGATTCTCAGTTGGATTAAAGTCTGGGTTTTGGCTAAGCCACTAAAAAACATTTACACGTTTCCTGTTAAACCACTCAATTGTTGCTTTACCAGTATACTTCTGGTCATTGTCTTGTTGGAAGGGGAACCTCAATCCCAGTCTCAAATCACTGAAGAGTGAAACAGGTTTTGTTCAACAATATCCCTATATTTCGCACCATCCATCTTCCCCTCGACCATTTTCCTGCTGCCGAAAAACATCTCTACAGCATGATGCTGCCACCATGATGTCCCACTGTGGGAATGGTGTTTTTGGGGTGATGAGCTGTGTTGGTTTTTGTCACCAGACATAGCATTTACCTTTGGTGGCCAAAAAGTTAAATTTTGGTCTCATCTGACCACAGCACCTTCCTCCATGCATTTGAGGAGTGTCCCACATGTCTTGTTGCAAACTAAAAACCAGCCTTACAATTTTTGTGCATAAGTAAAGTCTTTTTTCTGTACACTCTTCCATAAATGCTACCTCTATGGACTGTACAGCTTATCGTGGTCGTATAGACTGATACTCAAGTCTCTGCTTGGGAGCTCTACTGCTCCTTCAGGGTTACCTTTCATCTCTGTGATACCTCTCTGATTAATGCCCTCCTTGCCCAGGCCGGGAGTTTTGGTGGGATATTGGGTTATTTTCTTTTTAACCCAACCCCGACTTGTACTTCTGAACAACTTTGTCCCTAACTTGTTTGGAAATCTCCTTGGTCTTCATGGTGTTGTTTGGTTAGTGGTGCCTATTGCTTAATGGTGTTGCAGCCTCTTTAGCCTTTCAGAAAATGTGTATATATACTGACAGACCATGTAACACTTAGACTACACACAGATGGATTTCCTTTCACTAAGCATGTGACTTATGAAGTAAATTGCTTGCACCAGAAGTTTTTAGGGGCTTCATCGCAAAAGGTGTGAATATATACAGTATGCACATGCAATTTTTAGTTATTTGATCCCAAAATTTAATTTATTCCTATATTTTTCTCACATAACTTCACCAACTTAGACTATTTAGTGCTGATGCATCACTCACAAATCGGATTACAAAAATAAGTTGTAATGTAACAAAACAGGTAAAAAGCCCAGGGGTGAATCTACAAGTTGGAACACAAACCAATCATGAATAAAGTGTGGGACAAAAAATTGTAAAGAAAATAAATAATATATAGCTTTTATTAGGCATGGATTTAAAAAAGGTGTGTGTACGTCTGTACGTGTGTGTTTGTGTGTGTAGACAAAATGCATGAATTGACGAGTGAGTTAACAAGGAAACCCCCATAAGAAAAAATTACTGGCTACAGAGTGATCTTATTATATTCGTTGTGAGGCAGTGACCGGTGTTATATGTGAGGGTCGCTATGTGTCCCCCCAGGATGCACACAGAAGCATATTGAGGCCATGGGAGTGCATTGCAGTCACAGGCATAGCTGTGATCGCAATGCAAAATAAAAGTAAGTGTTGGTCTTGGGCAAGCTACTTGTCCAAGACAGATTTAAGAAAACCTGCTCTGGGCTGTTATTTTTTAAACTGACTACAGGATGGTAGTGAGCCAGTCTGTTTCCTTGCCGGCCGGGTAATGCATGTGGCCTAAGGCCACAGGTTACTTGTAAAAACCCCTGCAGCAGAGGGTTGGGTGTGTCAGTTTGGTCTTGCAAGCGTGCAGAAGTCTCTGTATAGCTCCACCTGTGTGAGGCAACACAGGGCCAAGTGGAGCCAAAAGGCCTGACACTCTCAGCATATACACAGGTCTGGGATGTGGTCTGTCTTGTTTCACGGCTGCGATATGGAGGATATCATGTGCTGTGTATTTCTGTGAGTTGGACATTAAAACACATTTTGTTTTGAGCTTTGTTGGGTCACTGCCTTATCACTGCACAGTGTGGATACCGATGCACTACATATGGTGGAGAATGCGGGCAGTGTGAACTGAGGCATACCCCAAACATACTCGCTGCATGTTTCACAAATGCTGGACCTCTGACAAGTGTTGAATAAGCGTTTCAAATAAAATGCAAAGTTTAAATCTTAGATGTCAAACCTATAATTTCAATTGGAGCATTCTGGTATCACTGATAGCAGGAGACCTGCGGCCAGGGCCGCCATCAGGGCCTTACTGCTCTTACTGGCATATGGGGCCCGATGAGCAAAGGGGGCCCACAGCGGGCTCCTTCTGTTCTGTTCACTGGACCCCAGTGTCAGAATGGGAGGACACGTGGGGTGCAGAATGTAGGATATTATTACTGTAGGGGCTAATTATAGGATATTATTTTTGAGGATTATGTTTTCAGTGTGGGGGAAGAGAGTTCCTGTTACTGTGCAGTGTGAAACGGTTGCTTTTTTTTTTCATCTGGCGTAGTGTAGAGGTTGGGGGAAAATTGGGGAATGTGCTCTAGATAACTTTGTTATTTTCTGCAGAGATGAGTCCTGGCTGGAAGAAGTGATGACGGTATGCACTGAATGAAAATGAAAAGCGAAGATGAAGGACTTCAACTAGAGATGTCACTGGTGAGTCAGTGTATTACCTGCACACTGGCACTATACACTGTATACTATATACAGAGCTCCTGTGTATAACATTACCGGTGATTACTGCATTACCTGTACACTATACACTATACACAGAGCTCCTGTATATAATGTCACCAGTGATCACTGTATTACAAGTACAGATCTTCTGTGTATAATGGCACTTATGGTAATACTAGATGGTGGCCCGATTCTAACGCATCGGGTAATCTAGAATATGCATGTCCACGTAGTATATTGCCCAGCCACGTAGTATATTGCCCAGCCATGTAGTATATTGCTTAGTGACGTAGTATATTGCCCAGCCACGTAGTATATTGCCCAGCCATGTAGTATATTGCCCAGTCATGTAGTATATTGCCCAGCGACGTAGTATATTGCCCAGACACGTAGTATATTGCCCAGCGACGTAGTATATTGCCCAGCGACGTAGTATATTGCCCAGCGACGTAGTATATTGCCCAGCGACATAGTATACAGCACAGAGCCACGTAGAATATTGCCCAGTGACGTAGTATACAGCACAGAGCCACGTAGCATATTGCCCAGCCACGTAGTATATTGGGCAGTCACATAGTATATTGCCCAGCTATGTAGTATATTGCCCAGCCACGTATGTCACAGGTTAAAAAAATAAAAAATAAACATATACTCACCTTCCGCAGGCGCGTTGTAGTTCTGTCGCCTGTGTGGGGTGCAGGCGGCTGCTTCCGGTCCCAGGGTGTGATGACGTGGCGGTCACATGACCGTGACATCATGGCAGGTCCTTTTCGCGCAGGACCTGTGATGACGTCGTGGTCACATGACCGTGACGTCATGGCAGGTCCTGCTCGCGCAGGCGCGCAGGACTTGTGATGACGTCGCGGTCACATGACCGTGACGTCATGGCAGGTCCTTCTCCCAGACCATCCTTGCCACTGCAACGTGCCGCTTGAATGGACCGGCCGGAGCATTGCGAGCAGGAAAGGCGGCGGAAGGTGAGTATCTAATGATTTTTTATTTTTTTTATTATTTTTAACATTAGATGTTTTTATTATTGACGCTGCATAGGCTGCGTCAATAGTAAAAACTTGGTCACACAGGGTTAATAGCAGCGGTAACGGAGTGCGTTACCCGCGGCATAACGCGTGTGAGCGGTGACCGGAGGGGTGTATGCGGCCGCCGGGCACTGAGTGCGGGGAGTAAGGAGTGGCCATTTTTTTCCGGACTGTGCACGTCGCTGATTGGTCGTGGCAATGGTCATGGGCGTTTTGCCACGACCAATCAGCGACTTGGATTTCCATGACAGACAGAGGCCGCGACCAATGAATATCCGTGACAGACGGACAGACAGACAAAAGGACAGACAGACGGAAGTGACCCTTAGACAATTATATAGTAGATTAGTATTGTGTTTTTTATTAATGATCAGTATTGTAGTATTCGGTCACTATGTTGTGGTAATATGTGATCTGGTCATGGTGTGGCGGTATTTGTTCCTTATATGCGCTATTATTTGGTCACTATGCGATGGTAATATGTGATCTGGCCATGGTGTGGCGGTATTTGTTCCTTGTATGTGTTATTATTCAGTTACTGTGGTGGTAATATGTGGTCTAGACATGGTGTGGATTTGTTCCTTGTTTGTGATATTATTGGTCATTTTAAAAATTAAAAAATAAATTAAAATATACCTAAATTGTATTGGATATTTTAAAAAATGCTTAGTAAGTTCCAGCAGAGTAGAGCCCAGCCAAAAGAGTCTACCTTGTCATGGTGGCGGATTAAAAAATCTTTTGGCGAAAACAAAAGCTGGTGGCTATGTATGTGGTGATGGGAACTGTAAATGTGTGATTGGTGAGGATGTGGTGCAGAAGTGGAGTTTTTTCATAAGAGGGTGGTGGGACTGTGGACGATTTGAGAAGTGGACATGGGGCTGGGGTAGAGCCTGCGCGGACTCTCAAGAGGGCCCCAAAATTTTTGCCAGTATGGAGCCCCGAAATTCCTAGTGGCAGCCCTGCCTGGGGCCGCTATGAGTTGGAGGGACAACGTGCTGAATTGTTCAACAGGAAGACATCGACATCCTGCTCTACCATTTAGCCTGGGCATCTGAGTCTCAGTGCAGCAGATGCAATGAAATCACTAGACCACCCCTGCAGCATAAAGCTTCAGTCCACACACAGCATACACCGGAGCATAACCTCGAGGATAGGAAGCTAAGTAGTGTGTTTTTTGTATTTACAGAACAGACCAAAAGTTTGGACACACCTTCTCATTTAAAGATTTGTCTGTATTTTCATGACTATGAAAATTGTACATTCACACTGAAGGCATCAAAACTCTGAATTAACACATGTGGAATTATATACTTAACAAAAAAGTGTGAAACAACTGAAATTATGTCTTATATTCTAGGTTCTTCAAAGTAGCCACCTTTTGCTTTGATGACTGCTTTGCACACTCTTGGCATTCTCTTGATGAGCTTCAAGAGCTAGTCACCGGGAATGGTCTTCCAACAATCTTGAAGGAGTTCCCAGAGATGCGTTGGCCCTTTTGCCTTCACTCTGCTCACCCCAAACCATCTCGATTGGGTTCAGATCTGGTGACTGTGGAGGCCAGGTCATCTGGCGTAGCACCCCATCACTCTCCTTCTTGGTCAAATAGCCCTTACACAGCCTGGAGGTGTGTTTGCAGTCATTGTCCTGTTGAAACATAAATAATGGTCCAACTAAAAGCAAACCGGATGGAATAGCATGCCACTGCAAGATGCTGTAGTAGCCATGCTGGTTCAGTATGCCTTCAACTTTGAATAAATCCCCAACAGTGTCACCAGCAAAGCACCCCCACACCATCACACCTCCTCCTCTATGCTTCACGGTGGGAACCAGGCATGTAGAGTCCATCCGTTTACCTTTTCTGCGTCGCACAAAGACACGGTGGTTGGGACCAAAGATCTAAAATTTGGACTCATCAGACCAAAGCACAGATTTCCACTGGTCTAATGTCCATTCCTTGTGTTCTTAAGCCCAAACAAGTCTCTTCTGCTTGTTCCCTGTCCTTAGCAGTGGCTTCCTAGCAGCTATTTTACCATGAAGGCCTGCTGCACAAAGTCTCCTCTTAACAGCAGTTGTAGAGATGTGTCTGCTGCTAGAACTCTGTGTGGCATTGACCTGGTCTCTAATCTGAGCTGCTGTTAACCTGAGATTTCTGTCATGATTCTCAATGGCGAGAGAACATAGCCCAGCATATATGAGAACTAGCTCTTGGAAGATGGAAACTATACTGACCATGAACTAAACCTGCCGCACAACTAGAAGTGGCCGGGTAGCATGCCTACGTTTTTTATCCCTAGATGCCCAGCGCCAGCCGGAGAACTACCTAATCCTAGCAGAGGAAAAGACAGTCCTGGCTCACCTCTAGAGAAATTTTCCCAAAAGGCAGACAGAGGCCCCCACATATATTGGCGGTGATTTTAGATGAAATGACAAACGTAGTATGAAAATAGGTTTAGCAAAATCGAGGTCCGCTTACTAGATAGCATGAAGACAGAAAGGGCACTTTCATGGTCAGCAGAAAACCCTATCAAAACACCATCCAGAAATTACTTTAAGACTCTAGCATTAACTCATAACACCAGAGTGGCAATTTCCGCTCACAAGAGCTTTCCAGACACAGTAACGAAACAGCAGCTGTGAACAGGAACAAAATGCAAAAACACACAAGGACAAAAGTCCAACTTAGCTAGGAGTTGTCTAGTAGCAGGAACATGCACAGAAGGCTTCTGATTACATTGTTGACCGGCATGAAACTGACAGAGGAGCAAGGTTATATAGCGACTCCCACATCCTGATAGGAGCAGGTGAACAGAGGGGATGATGCACACAAGTACAATTCCACAAGTGGCCACCGGGGGAGCCCAGAATCCAATTTCACAACAGTACCCCCCCCTCAAGGAGGGGGCACCGAACCCTCACCAGAACCACCAGGGCGATCAGGATGAGCCCTATGAAAGGCACGGACAAGATCGGAGGCATGAACATCAGAGGCAGTGACCCAAGAATTATCCTCCTGACCGTATCCCTTCCATTTGACCAGATACTGGAGTTTCCGTCTGGAAACACGAGAGTCTAAGATCTTTTCCACAACGTACTCCAACTCACCCTCAACCAACACCGGAGCAGGAGGCTCAACGGAAGGCACAGCCGGTACCTCATACCTGCGCAACAATGACCGATGAAAAACATTATGAATCGAAAAGGATGCAGGGAGGTCCAAACGGAAGGACACAGGGTTAAGAATCTCCAATATCTTGTACGGGCCGATGAACCGAGGCTTAAACTTAGGAGAAGAAACCCTCATAGGGACAAAACGAGAAGACAACCACACCAAGTCCCCAACACAAAGCCGAGGACCAACACGACGACGGCGGTTGGCAAAAAGCTGAGTCTTCTCCTGGGACAACTTCAAATTGTCCACCACCTGCCCCCAAATCTGATGCAACCTCTCCACCACAGCATCCACTCCAGGACAATCCGAAGATTCCACTTGACCGGAGGAAAATCGAGGATGAAACCCCGAATTACAGAAAAACGGGGACACCAAGGTGGCAGAGCTGGCCCGATTATTGAGGGCGAACTCCGCCAAAGGCAAAAAAGCAACCTAATCATCCTGATCCGCAGACACAAAACACCTCAAATATGTCTCCAAGGTCTGATTAGTCCGCTCGGTCTGGCCATTAGTCTGAGGATGGAAAGCAGACGAAAAAGACAAATCTATGCCCATCCTAGCACAGAATGCCCGCCAAAATCTAGACACGAATTGGGTCCCTCTGTCAGAAACGATATTCTCCGGAATACCATGCAAACGAACAACATTTTGAAAAAACAGAGGAACCAACTCGGAAGAAGAAGGCAACTTAGGCAAGGGAACCAGATGGACCATCTTAGAGAAACGGTCACACACCACCCAGATGACAGACATCTTCTGAGAAACAGGCAGATCCGAAATAAAATCCATCGAGATGTGCGTCCAAGGCCTCTTCGGGATAGGCAAGGGTAACAACAATCCACTAGCCCGAGAACAACAAGGCTTGGCCCGAGCACAAACGTCACAAGACTGCACAAAGCCTCGCACATCTCGTGACAGGGAAGGCCACCAGAAGGACCTTGCCACCAAATCCCTGGTAGCAAAGATTCCAGGATGACCTGCCAACGCAGAAGAATGAACCTCAGAGATGACTCTACTGGTCCAATCATCAGGAACAAACAGTCTACCAGGTGGGCAACGATCAGGTCTATCCGCCTGAAACTCCTGCAAGGCCCGCCGCAGGTCTGGAGAAACGGCAGACAATATCACTCCATCTTTAAGGATACCTGTGGGCTCAGAATTACCAGGGGAGTCAGGCTCAAAACTCCTAGAAAGGGCATCCGCCTTAACATTCTTAGAACCCGGTAGGTAAGACACCACAAAATTAAACCGAGAGAAAAACAACGACCAGCGCGCCTGTCTAGGATTCAGGCGCCTGGCAGACTCAAGGTAAATTAAATTTTTGTGGTCAGTCAATACCACCACCTGATGTCTGGCCCCCTCAAGCCAGTGACGCCACTCCTCAAAAGCCCACTTCATGGCCAAAAGCTCCCGATTCCCAATATCATAATTCCGCTCGGCGGGCGAAAATTTACGGGAAAAAAAGGCACAAGGTCTCATCACGGAGCAGTCGGAACTTCTCTGCGACAACACCGCCCCAGCTCCGATTTCAGAAGCGTCGACCTCAACCTGAAAAGGAAGAGCAACATCAGGCTGACGCAACACTGGGGCGGAAGAAAAGCGGCGCTTGAGCTCCCGAAAGGCCTCCACAGCATCAGGGGACCAATCAGCAACATCAGCACCCTTCTTAGTCAAATCAGTCAATGGTTTTACAACATCAGAAAAACCAGCAATAAATCGACGATAAAAGTTAGCAAAGCCCAAAAATTTCTGAAGACTCTTAAGAGAAGAGGGTTGCGTCCAATCACCAATAGCCTGAACCTTGACAGGATCCATCTCGATGGAAGAGGGGGAAAAAATGTATCCCAAGAAGGAAATCTTTTGAACCCCAAAAACACACTTAGAACCCTTCACACACAAGGAATTAGACCGCAAAACCTGAAAAACCCTCCTGACCTGCTGGACATGAGAGTCCCAGTCATCCGAAAAAATCAGAATATCATCCAGATACACAATCATAAATTTATCCAAATAATCGCGGAAAATGTCATGCATAAAGGACTGGAAGACTGAAGGGGCATTTGAAAGACCAAAAGGCATCACCAAATACTCAAAATGGCCCTCGGGCGTATTAAATGCGGTTTTCCACTCATCCCCCTGCTTGATTCGCACCAAATTATACGCCCCACGGAGATCAATCTTAGAGAACCACTTGGCCCCCTTTATACGAGCAAACAAATCAGTAAGCAGTGGTAACGGATATTGATATTTAACCGTGATTTTATTCAAAAGTCGATAATCAATACACGGCCTCAAAGAGCCGTCTTTCTTAGACACAAAGAAAAAACCGGCTCCTAAGGGAGATGACGAAGGACGAATATGTCCCTTTTCCAAGGACTCCTTTATATATTCTCGCATAGCCGCGTGTTCAGGCACAGACAGATTAAATAAACGACCCTTAGGGTATTTACTACCCGGGATCAAGTCTATGGCACAATCGCACTCCCGGTGCGGAGGTAGTGAACCAACCTTGGGTTCTTCAAAAACGTCACGAAAGTCAGACAAGAATTCAGGAATCTCAGAGGGAATAGATGATGAAATGGAAACCAAAGGTACGTCCCCATGAGTTCCTTTACATCCCCAGCTTAACACAGACATAGCTCTCCAGTCGAGGACTGGGTTATGAGATTGCAGCCATGGCAATCCCAGCACCAAAACATCATGTAGATTATACAGCACCAGAAAGCGAATAACCTCCTGGTGATCCGGATTGACACGCATAGTCACTTGTGTCCAGTATTGTGGTTTATTACTAGCCAATGGGGTGGAGTCAATCCCTTTCAGAGGTATCGGAGCCTCCAATGGCTCCAAATCATACCCACAGCGTTTGGCAAAGGACCAATCCATAAGACTCAAAGCAGCGCCAGAGTCGACATAGGCGTCCGCGGTAATAGATGACAAAGAACAAATCAGGGTCACAGATAGAATAAACTTAGACTGTAAAGTGCTAATTGAAACAGACTTGTCAGGCTTCTTAGTACGCTTAAAGCATGCTGATATAACATGAGTTGAATCACCACAATAGAAGCACAACCCATTTTTTCGTCTAAAATTCTGCCGCTCGCTTCTGGACAGAATTCTATCACATTGCATATTTTCTGGCGTTTTCTCAGTAGACACCGCCAAATGGTGCACAGGTTTGTGCTCCCGCAGACGCCTATCGATCTGAATAGCCATCGTCATGGACTCATTCAGACTCGCAGGCACAGGGAACCCCACCATAACATCCTTAATGGCATCAGAGAGACCTTCTCTGAAAATCGCCGCCAGGGCGCACTCATTCCACTGAGTAAGCACCGACCATTTGCGGAATTTTTGGCAGTATATTTCAGCTTCATCTTGCCCCTGAGACAAGGACATCAAGGCCTTTTCCGCCTGAAGCTCTAAATGAGGTTCCTCATAAAGCAACCCCAAGGCCAGAAAAAACGCATCCACATTGAGCAACGCAGGATCCCCTGGTGCCAATGCAAAAGCCCAGTCCTGAGGGTCGCCCCGGAGCAAGGAAATTACAATCCTAACCTGCTGTGCAGGGTCTCCGGCAGAGCGAGACTTCAGGGACAAAAACAATTTGCAATTATTTTTAAAATTTTGAAAGTGAGATCTATTCCCCGAGAAGAATTCAGGCAAAGGAATTCTAGGCTCAGACATAGGTGCATGAACAACAAAATCTTGCAAATTTTGTACCTTTGTGGCGAGATTATTCAAACCTGTAGCTACACTCTGAAGATCCATTTGAAACAGGTGAACACAGAGCCATTCAAGGATTAGAAGGAGAGAAAGAGAGGAAGGCTGCAGCATAGGCAAACTAGCAAGTGATTCAATTAAGAGCACACTCAGAACTAGAGGGAAAAAAAAAAAAAAAAAAAAAAAATTGTAGCAGACTTCTTTTTTCTCTCCTTTCTCAGCCAGTAATTTAACCCTCTTTTGGGCCGGTCAAACTGTCATGATTCTCAATGGCGAGAGAACATAGCCCAGCATATATGAGAACTAGCTCTTGGAAGATGGAAACTATACTGACCATGAACTAAACCTGCCGCACAACTAGAAGTGGCCGGGTAGCATGCCTACATTTTTTATCCCTAGATGCCCAGCGCCAGCCGGAGAACTACCTAATCCTAGCAGAGGAAAAGACAGTCCTGGCTCACCTCTAGAGAAATTTTCCCAAAAGGCAGACAGAGGCCCCCACATATATTGGCGGTGATTTTAGATGAAATGACAAACGTAGTATGAAAATAGGTTTAGCAAAATCGAGGTCCGCTTACTAGATAGCATGAAGACAGAAAGGGCACTTTCATGGTCAGCAGAAAACCCTATCAAAACACCATCCAGAAATTACTTTAAGACTCTAGCATTAACTCATAACACCAGAGTGGCAATTTCCGCTCACAAGAGCTTTCCAGACACAGTAACGAAACAGCAGCTGTGAACAGGAACAAAATGCAAAAACACACAAGGACAAAAGTCCAACTTAGCTAGGAGTTGTCTAGTAGCAGGAACATGCACAGAAGGCTTCTGATTACATTGTTGACCGGCATGAAACTGACAGAGGAGCAAGGTTATATAGCGACTCCCACATCCTGATAGGAGCAGGTGAACAGAGGGGATGATGCACACAAGTACAATTCCACAAGTGGCCACCGGGGGAGCCCAGAATCCAATTTCACAACAGATTTCTGAGGCTGGTGACTCGGATAAACTTCTCCTCAGAAGCAGAGGTGACTCTTGGTCTTCCTTTCCTGGGGCGGTCCTCATGTGAGCCAGTTTCTTTGTAGCACTTGATGGTTTTTGCCATTGCACTTGGGGACACTTTCAAAGTTTTCCGAATTTTTCGGTCTGACTGACCTTCATTTCTTAAAGTAATGATGGCCACTCGTTTTTCTTTACTTAGCTGCTTTTTTCTTGCCATAATACAAATTCTAACAGTCTATTCAGTAGGACTATCAGCTGTGTATCCACCAGACTTGTGCACAACACAACAGATGGTCCCAACACCATTTATAAGGCAAGAAATCCCACTTATTAAACCTGACAGGGCACACCTGTGAAGTGAAAACCATTCCCGGTTACTTACTCTTGAAGTTCATCAAGAGAATGCCAAGAGTGTGCAAAGCAGTCATCAAAGCAAAAGGTGGCTACTTTGAAGGACCTAGAATATAAGACATATTTTCAGTTGCTTCACACTTTTTTTGCTAAGTATATAATTCCACATGTGTTAATTCATAGTTTTGATGCCTTCAATGTGAATGTACAATTTTCATAGTCATGAAAATACAGAAAAATCTTTAAATGAGAAGGTGTGTCCAAACTTTTTGTCTGTACTGTATTTTTTATTTTTTTCAGTCAATAATTCTGATCTTGGGTGAAACTGTAATGCTTTATATTGTGTGTTAGCATCATACTGTGTGGCGGCAACATTATATATGGCGGCATCATACTATGAGGTGAACTATGGGAGCCACCATAATTTGTGAGGTTTTGGCCTGTGCGGTCTTAAAACATGTACCTGCAGACACAAAGAAGAAAGCTGGTGCAGCAGATTTATAAACATCTTTGCTAAGTGTAAAATTGGTTTAGGAACACAGTTTTAAGTGAAATACAAAGTTTAAATCTTAGGGGTCAAATCTATCACTTGAATGGGAGCAGTGGGGCCCCATTAATAGCACACAAGGGTGTCACTGTGGGTGTCTCATGTGTAAGGGAACAGTGGGGACATCATTCTGTGTGAGGGGCACTTTAGGGTATTATACTGTTTTGGGCAGCTGTGGGGATGTAGACTTGCAGAGATCGGGATGTTGTCACGGACAGGAGGCAGATCAAGAGTTAACAAATTTATTAACAGTTGAAAACTCCACGCAGGGTGAAAATGGATATGGAAGGCAAAGGTTATAACAATATGGGTGTTGGAGGGGAGAACGGGGTAAACGGGTGTCAGGCGAATGTTCAGGAAGGGGAAAGAAGAGTACAGCTTATCAGTCTGTCGGCTTCTTGATTGCAGCGTTTTGGTTTCCAACGGTGGCACCGACAACAGCGGTACGTGATGTCTCGGGGTTGTCCTGGATAGACAGAGATCCGGTCCCTTGATGCAGAAGGAGAGACTTTGTTACACTAGGAGGGTTCCTGTACCCGTGGTTTCCTCAAACTGGTCTCAGTTCTTTATACGGTTTTGCCAGAGCGTGGCTCTACTCTGCAGCATAGGCGGGGAAGGGATCAGCAGATACTGGCTCAGTCACTGGTACAGGGCTAGGTCGCGTGCACACAGCAGTCACAGGTCCCACGTGTGAGTAACCTCCCGGCATAGGAAACGTAGGGAGAGTCGCTGTCACAGTTACAGGGGTTGCGCTAGGTGGGCCTAGGTTTACAAGATGCCCCGCTACAAAGGCCTGTACCTCACCCTGCTGTGCGCTCTGTCTTCCCACCAGAACTCCTGCTTTTTTCCCACGCGCAGCCCTTTTTATCCCTGACCTGCCCCCTGCTGACAAGTGCAAAGGTCAGTCAGGACCAGAACTCCTGCTTTTCTCCCATGCACAGCCCTCTTTATCCCTGTATCCCTGGCCCACCCCCTGCTGACAAGTGCAAAGGTCGGTCCGCACCAGACAGTCCCGACAGTTCCGGAACCGGCACAAGAGAGGTACCCCCAAACCGGCTCATCTTCTTACAGGGACATCATACTGTGTTGGGGGCACTGTGGAAGTATCATACTGTTCTGGGATCACTGTGTGGTCAACAACATTATGGCAGAAGCAAATTCATAATGGGATATTATGATGTGTGTCTTGGGGTGCATATTGGGAGACATGATACTATGAGGTGCATATTGGGAGACAACATATTCTTCATGGCTCATTAAAAGGGTATGGCAGTCAGAGAGAACACTAAGGCACTTCAATAGGGACACAATTATGCCATAAAACATAACTTTCTCCTTGTCTTTAGATATTGGAAGATATCCTCCTCTGTGACTGCAACTATGAGTCATGATTCTGTCAACTCCGCCGCATTTTTGTTTTTGGTGGGAGGAGAGAGGGGGACCCGATTTGGACTTTTGCTATGGGGCCCCATAATAGTTAAGTTCACCTAAGGATGAGAGATAAACAGAAATATTCTGTCACAGCCACTAGAGAATGTAATGGGCCACTGAGTTCTTCCCATACATCACTTTGCTCATGCAGCTGTCTGAGCAGTTTTCAACTATTCGATGGGTGTGGTTGGTGTTGAATCTCAAACGACTTCAACTTGATGACCTTTCCAGTTGGTAGGTCATCAATAGTTAAAAGGGTTGTCCCACGAACACAGTTCATTCTAATCAATAGATCTTATAATAAAAATAAATTTCACAATTGAATGTGTTAATTAAAAATGTTCCTGTGCTGAGATAATCTTATAAATGTGCCCCTTCTGTGTACTGTGTAATGGCTGTGTCTGACCGTACAGAGACATGTTCTGCACATACCACAGCTCCTGAGCAGGGGAGGAAGCAAAAGAAAGAACACAGACATTACAGCAGGGGATCGTAGCTGATACTTTCTTTGAGGTAAAATATTGCTTAAAAAGAGGAAGTGAAATGTTTTACCTCACAGAAAGAATCAGCTGTGATCCCCTGCTGTAATGTCTGTATAGTCTCTTGTGCTTCCTCCCCTGCCCAGGAGCTGTGGTATGCTCAGGCCATGTTCCTGCATGGTCAGACACGGAAATTACACAGTACACAGCAGGAGCACATTTATAAGATTATCTCAGCACAGGAACATTTTATTTAACAGATTTAATTGTGGAAATTATTAATATTCCAAAATCTATTGATTAAAATGAACTTCGTTGCTTTGATTTCTTGAGCCAGAATTTAAAAAAAACATATCCTTACAGAGTGATATGTAATACCAAGGAAAGCAATTTTTTTAATTCAGTGGACAGTGACACATTTCTTGAATAGTGTGAATGGACAATGTCCAGATAAAGAAATGCTAGTAAAGGGGGATGTAACAGGTTGTGATAAGGACAGCACTGCCATTTATAGCCAGTGACAGGAGATCTACAATTCATCGAGTGACACTAAAGTTAGACCTGGTCCTTGCCGGACAAAGGAGAAGCGCAAGCTGCAGTCCTCTCATCATGGAGAAATTTACTGCTGCTATGCTCCTGGCTGCTGTGGGTGATTCACTGGGATATAGAAACTTTAGCTGGGAAATTTGCCCTTCAGGTGTTAAGATTCTTCAGGAGCTGAAAGAACTTGGAGGTTTAGAGAAGTTGTTGCTATCAGCAGACAAATGGCCAGTCAGTCACAACACGTTAATGCATGTGGCTACTGCAGAGTCTCTTATCACAGGTAAGAAATCTAAATCTGATTAGTGTTATTTACATTGATCATAACAGTAAACCAGCAATACAGCACAAGTTCCTGCTTGGTCTTACCAACCATCTGATTCCCCTACTCCTATAAATTTTTTAGGGTGATTTCAGACAGAGTTTTTTTTTAGGAAAATGCATCTGCAGTTTTTGGAGCCAGAACTAGAAGATGATTCATCAGGAAGAGGACAAATATGTTCTTCCTTTATATTTCCCATATCATTTCATTCCGTGCCTGGATTTGATTAAAAAAAACAGCACTAATTAAAAAAAAGCACTCAGGAGTTGCTCAAAAATGTTGTAACTTTGGGTGTTTTCACATCAGTCTTTGCCAAAATGGGCAAATAATTTGTTAGGACGGGGCTAAGTCCACTTGCCTAATTCAAGAAAATTGATGCCATCTTAAGGATATTTATTTTGGAAGAGTATATTCAGCTGGAGTACACTTCTTGTGAAGTCGCACTCAGGTTATTAGATGCTTGTAATTCATTAAATGAAATAGGCGCATTTTAATTCAGAGGCACTGTTCATTAAGACTGGTGTGCACAAAGGCAGACTTAATGAATCGGGGGCCCTTTTTATTTTAGTAATGTTTTTGTTTTCTGATGGTACAAGCTCTTCTCACTAAATTAGAATATCAAAAAGTTAATTTATTTCAGTTCTTCAATACAAAAAGTGAAACGCATATATTATATAGAGTCATTACAAACAGTGTGATTTATTTGAAGTGTTTATTTCTGTTTGTTGATGATTATGGCTTACAGCCAATGAAAACCCAAAAGTCATTATCTCAGTAGAATAATTAACAAAAAACACTGTTAAAGCATTTAACAATGGTCCCTTAAGGTACCGTCACATTAAGCGACGCTGCAGCGATAGCGACAGCGATGCCGATCGCTGCAGCGTCGCTGTTTGGTCGCTGGAGAGCTGTCACACAGACCGCTCTCCAGCGACCAACGATGCCGAGGTCCCCGGGTAACCAGGGTAAACATCAGGTTGCTAAGCGCAGGGCCGCGCTTAGTAACCCGATGTTTACCCTGGTTACCAGCGTAAAAGTTAAAAAAACAAACAGTACATACTCACCAGCGCGTCCCCCAGCCTCTGCTTCCTGACACTGACTGAGCTCCGGCCCTAACAGCACAGCGGTGACGTCACCGCTGTGCTTTCACTTTCAGTTTAGGGCCGGCGCTCAGTAAGTGTCAGGAAGCAGAGGCTGGGGGACGCGCTGGTGAGTATGTACTGTTTGTTTTTTTAACTTTTACGCTGGTAACCAGGGTAAACATCGGGTTACTAAGCGCGGCCCTGCGCTTAGTAACCCGATGTTTACCCTGGTTACCAGTGTAAAATATCGCTGGTATCCTTGCTTTTGCTGTCAAACACGGCGATACACGGCGACCTAGCGACCAAATAAAGTGCAGACCTTCTAGCAGCGACCAGCAATTTCACAGCGGGATCCAGATCGCTGCTGCGTGTCAAATACAGCGATATCGCTATCCAGGTCGCTGCAACGTCACAGATCGCTGGCGATATCGCCTAGTGTGACGGTACCTTTAGTCTGTTTCAGTAGGCTCCACAATCATGGGGAAGACTGCTGACTTGACAGATGTCCAGAAGGCAATCACATTATTGTTATGTAATGTGAATTATGTCCTGCATATTTTATATATAATGTGAATTATAATGTATTGTGATTTAGAGTGTGATAAGCCTTGACTATAGTTAGTGACTGTTATTAGACAGTGTAAGATAAGGGTAAGGTATGTGTTAATGTTCGGGACTAGCCCATTGTGGGATAGGCTTATTGTTAGGGCAAGTGAATGCTTCCTGTAGATATCTAGATATGGACAAGTTCATGTTCGAGTATCAGTGAACAGTGCTGCTGTTGGGTGAACTACTAAGGAAGAGACTAAAAGGACAAGGGAGTATTGCAACCTGGAACTGACAGAAGAGACAGAGTAGCCTTCCACCTTAATCAGTCCTTGGATAGGATGATTTGAGAGAAACCCTGAGCTTGCTAAATGCCAATAGTAAACAGGACTGAGATTGTAGGACTAGTAGAGGTCTCAAGCGGTAGAACCAGGGCCCCAGTAGTGGAAGGAACAGCACGCAGACCCACTGATCAGGACAGCACAAGCTAGGCTATGATGAAGTAGGGCGAAACAGTGTGCTTCAGCGGCCCTGGAATAACTACACTGAAAGGAAACTGTGTGTGTGAAAAATGCTTTACACTGTGAAGGAAAAGCCAATAAGACTTTGTATCTGCTACCCCTTGTACAAAACCCTTATATTACTGAGTTACCATTCAGTAAGGGCTGTGTGTTAGAACAGGAGTCTCCTTTACTGAACTATAAAACCTATGGTCCTGGCCAGCCAACAATACTAGCTACAGGTGGCCTGCACTGGTACAAGGCCCTCACAGCACCAACACCCAGCCAGAACCCACTGGCTGGGTCACAGAAGACCAGTGACTCGCTCATGGCTACCGCCCAACTTCACGCTACGGCACCACTTTTCAAATCACTTGTACAACAGAAGCTATAAAAAGTACCCACACTGTTGTAGATGGTTTGCATGCCATGCCATAGTCTGATACATGAATCGTTAATGTTCAAGAATTAAAATAATTCCTGGAACAGAGATATAAAATGCACCTACTGATAACACTATTTAATGAAACCTAAAGGTTGCACTCACACGTTGTGGCCGCACTGTGTTTATTTGCATCAATTACGTCAATGCATTGTGCTTTGCCACAGTTTTAAAAAAAATCATGGCAAAAATGATGCAATTTTACTGCGAATGCAGTGCAAGGATGGCGTGAACAGTCAAGAATTGCAGCAGCCAGATGCTGCTGTGGTTTTCAAATTAACTGTTACACCATTATTTGATTTTGCAGGGTATCAGCTGTTTAAGTTCAAAATCATGCTGCCATAATAATAAGTTGAACAGTTTTACAGGTGAAACAGCTCGTCTCCTGCAAAATCAATATTTATACATTTTTTTGTACTTACAGTGTCTTGCAAAAGTATTCATACCTCTTGAAATTTTCCACATTTTTTTCTCTTGATTCCCGCAAACAAATGTATTTTATGTGATATATCAATACAAAGTAGCAAGTATTTGTGAAGTATGAAGGAAATGATACATGGTTTTCTATTTCTTAAAATATGATTTTGAAAATTGTGACGTGCATTTGTGTTCAGCCCCCTGTAGTCTGAAATCTCTAAATAAGATCCTGAATTACCGTATTTTCCGGCGTATAAGATGACTTTTTAACCCCTGAAAATCTTCTTAAAAGTCGGGGGTCGTCTTATACGCCGGGTGTCGTCTTGTACGCCGGGTGCAGACCAATGTGTATATGGAAAGTGTGAGTGGAGTATCCCCCTATTACCTCATTGTGGCAGCGTGGGGGTTTCTGTGCTGGTGAGCTGGTGGTGCAGGTCGGGACGAGATCTGAATCTGAGCATGCGCCGCCCCCAGTGGCCATTTTCCCGGAGGCCACCGCATCGCAGCAATGGAGCTGCCGGTGCCTCCGGGCTTTGAGGAGATGCCGGAGGAGCCCTGACTCTGCACTAAGATGCACCGCCGCCGCCCCACAGCACAGAGGCCCGACGCTGCACGAAGATACGCCACCCCACAGCACAGCACCCACGCGGCACAAAGTGGAGCAGCCGCCGCCGCTTCCCAGCACAGAGACCCCACGCTGCTACAATGAGGTAATAGGGGGATACTTCACTCACACTTTCCTGTGAGACACCCCCTCTCTTCGTCATCGGGACCACTCCCCCCCAAAAGGCACATTATTCACCGGCCCTATAAGACGACACATGGCATATAAGAAGACCCCCGACTTTTAAGAAGATTTTATATTTGAACTGGAAAAGTTGGGGGGTCGTCTTATACGCCCAGTCGTCTTATACGCCGGAAAATACGGTACTAATTATCTCCAAGAGTCACAGAGTTAGTAAACTGAATCCACTTGTGTGTAATTTATTCTGAGTATAACTACAGTATAGCTGTTCTGTGAAGGCGTAAGAGGTTTATTTGAAAACATTAGGGATCAAACAGCATTATGAAAACCAAGAAACACACCAGACAGGTCAGGGTTAACGTTCTGGAGTAGAGTAAAGCATGGTTAGGTTATAAAAAAATTAGCCCTAGACCTTAACAACTCAAGGAGCACTGTTTAATCCATTATTAAAAAATGGAAGGCGTATGGAACAAGTGCAAACCTATCAAGACATGGTCGTTTATCTAATCTCAAATCCCAACAAAGGAAAAGACTAAATAGAGAAGCACCAAAGAGGCCCGTGATCACTCTGGAGGAGCTGCAGAGATCCACAACTTAGGTGGGGGAATCTGTTCACAGGACAACTATTTGTCATATACTCCACAAATCTGGCCTTTATGGAAGAGTTGCAAGAATAAAGCCATGTTTGATAGTAAGTCATAAGAAGTCCCATCCTATTTAAAGTTTGCAAAAAGCTATGTAGGGGACACAGCTAGCATGTGGAATAAGGTGCTCCAGTCAGATGAGTCCAAATGTAGAACTTTTTGGGCTGAATGCAAAACGCTATGTGTGGCGGAAAGTTAACACTGCACATCATTCTGAAAACACCATCCTCACTGTCAAACATGTGGGTGCATCATGCTGTTGGGATGCTTTTCTTCAGCACTGAGAGGAAAGCTGGTCAGAGTTGATAGAAGGATGGACAGAGCTAAATACAGGGTAATCTTGGATGAAAACTTGTTAGAGGCTGCAAAAGACTTGAGACTGGGGCGTAAATTCACCTTCTAGCAAGACAGCAACCCTAAACATACTGCCAGACCTACAATGGAAGGGTTTAGATCAAAGTTTATTCATGTGTTTGAATAATCAAGTCACAGTCCAGACCTTAATCCTATAGAGAATCTTTGGCAAGACTTGAAAATTGCTTTTCACAGACACTCTCCATCCAATCCCACTGAGCTAGAGCTAGTTTGCAAAGAAGAATGGTTGAGTAGCTTTCTACCAACAAAAATATTGTAAAATACATATTTAAATTGCTATGATTTATAATAACTAATTTCAACTTTTCTTGTAAAACTGATTGCAGTAGTCCAATTAGTTTATATGAACAATGTCATGATTCTTGTTGCACTACGGTTTAAACAGTTTATACATTTCTACTATTCTTCTATTCTCTAGCTCTAAATTTGTCTCATATGTGCCGAGGTCTATAACCTAACTGCATGAAATAGCCGTTGTCCTTTTCATTGCATTATAATGTTGGGTGTGTATTGTATTCTAAAGGTTACATAACATTCATAGGAAACTGTGAATAAATATCAACCTGAACAGAAGAACCAAAACACATTTTCTAAAGTATTATCTTACACCCTGCGGTGACAGCTGTCTGTATAATAATACCACTATTCGTTGTCGGTATGAATAAGACACAAACAGCTGTATATAGTATGAGACTGGCCATGAGCGCTCTAGGTGACTGCCATCATCCAGCTCTTACAAATCTATATATACATACCGTATATAGATCCAGGAATGTTCTCTGTCTTATGTTTGGTAAGTCAGCCACTTGTTTTAATCCCACTGCCTAATCTTCAACCAAGAGATGCCTAAATTTAGTTGCATTGTTCATTCAGCAGGAATGTTAGTTATCTCAAATTAAACTTACCCAAGGCTTGGAAGATAAGTCTTAACAGCTTCTCCTACAATATAAGGCTTGAAATCTGGTAAGTAGGTATTTTAAGGTTTAACACAGTCTGTATATTTATTATATAACCACACAGTTATAATTCAATGAAAGTCCTAGAGTTTATAATTTATTGGCCAATAATTGCAGCTGGCATCTGCTAGAGTGGGTATAGGACTGACATTGCCCTTACAGAGCAACCCCTTAAAGAGATTGCCTGTTGAAAACAAGTTATCCACAGGATGCACATTAACTTGTTGATGGGTGGGGGTCCAACTGCGGGGACACGCACTGATCAGCAGAACAGGTAACTTTTACTGCCATTAGAATGGCCTAGCAGTGCGCATGCTCATGAGGCTGCTGAGCACTGAACTCAGGGTTAAATCTTCCTCGTCTGGGATAAAAATTCTGTATTCTGCCCATTGGTGCCACTTTTAATGATCGGACCCCCATCAATCAGTAAGCTATCTCCTATCCTTTAGATAGGTGGCCACTTGTTTGCACCACACAATCCCCTTTAACTGTTGCATAGTTTGGTCGCAGAAGAAATTTGTGAGAGTAGATTATATGGGGTAATTCAAGTTTTATCTACACAGATCATGAGGTACATGCATCATCTTCTTACCAAAGCATAACAGGAAGTCTGAAAGACCTTTTACCAGAGAGAAAGGGAAACCAAAGTACAACAAGTATATGCATTACATTCAACTAAGCATATAACAGTAACAACATCACCATCTACTGTCAGAAAAGTGTAAACTCCTCCTGCATACAAATAAGTCTGTATCTGTAGCATATCTGCCAACACCCTTTCACAACAGTAAGGACTTATTCAGTTAAGCGTAATTTCTTCATCAGTCTCTGATGTCTTTCATCATTCAATGCCTTTGTGAAAATATCTGCTATCATATCTTCAATTGGGCAGTACTCTAAATTTAGGATTCCTTGTTCCTGCTGATCTCTCAAGAAGTGAAACTTCACATCAATGTGTTTAGTTCTTGGATTAACTCTTTCCATCTGAGAAAGATCTAGACATCCTTGATTGTCTTCATACATCTTTGTTGGTCCCAATTGTTGTTGTCCGAAGTCTGTTAGCAGTTGTCTTAACAATAGAACTTCTACAGGAGCCGACGTCGGTGGTATAGTGGGAATGTGTCATGTCGGACGCTGTTCAGACCAGGTCGTCCGACAGACAGCGGTAATTCCGCTTTTGACCACTATTTGCTCATTGGCGTCTGCTAGATTTTATCTAGCTGTTCCGGGGTTAATTTACCTAATCCTTGGATTGGAAGCTGGGCCATGCCCACTGCCTTTAAATAGTTCTCCTGATCTTTGGGCGTCGCCGATTATAGCTTCTGTCTTGTGCATTGTTATCTCTGTCTGGTGAGGAGAGCTGGTGGTTGGAGATTCGTTGCTGGTGGTGTATTTTCCTTTGTCTTATTTACTCCTTCCTATATTTGTATTTATTTTGTCCTGCACATTTATAGTGTATTCCTGAGTGACTGTGGCGTGGTGTATATTTTCCTTTATCCTTGTCTGTGCTAACTGTGGGTATTGGGGAATAACTTCTTCACTGGGTGGTGGGAGGAGGTTTCAGCCTAGGGCTGAGCTCAGGAGACAGGGTGAGGTTCGAGGCCTGGACATGCACACCTTCAGTGTAAACTCCAGGTAGAGGGTCAGTCAGGATTTCCCTAGTCTGAGGGAAACTGCAGGGGCCCGGGTTATTAGCTCTCGCTCACCTAGTCTCTCCCTGACATTATAATCAGCCCAACAACACAAAAAAAAAGGGGTTTCTTTTTTTTGTGTTTTGTCATGGATCCCATGACTTCCATAACCCGCCAGTTGGAGGCGCTGTCCCTACAGGTCACGGAGTTAAGGGGGGCAGTACAGCAACAGGGACTAGCAGTGTCTAATGTGCAAGCTGGAGCGACAGGAAGAGTTGCTGAGCCTAAATTTCCTTTGCGTGAAAAATTTGCTGGGGAACGCAGTAAATTTGTTTCTTTTCGTGAAGCTTGCAAACTATATTTCCGTATGCGCCCGATATCTTCAGGTAATGAGGATCAGCGTGTGGGCCTGGTGTTGTCATTGTTGAGTGGGGATCCCCAAGCATGGGCGTTTTCTTTGCCATCTGATTCTGCTGCATTTGACTCTGTGGAGAGTTTTTTTTCCTGTCTTGGGAAAATCTACGATGAACCTGACAAAATGGCTCTAGCAGAATCTAAGATACGCTCTATTCGCCAGGGGGAGCGAGTTGCAGAGGATTACTGTTCTGAATTTCGTCGCTGGGCGATCGATACACAATGGAATGATCCAGCATTGCGGAGTCAGTTTATACATGGGATTTCTGGAAGGGTTAAAAAAGCCCTTCTGATGTACGAGACTCCTGCTTCTCTAGATTCCGCCATGAGTCTGGTTGTCCGCATTGATCGCCGTTTGCGTCAGGGGGAGCATGTGACACCGCCTGTGGGAGAGGTGTTATGATCTGGTGGCCTAAGAGCAGCATGAGACGTACTCTGGAGAAGGTGGTACCTGTACTGACCGCAGACCCTGAACTTAACACCGCAACTAGAAGCAGCCGTGGAATGTACCTATCACTCCCTAGACATCTCGACACAGCCGGAGGACTAATTACCCCTAGAGATAGAAAAAGGAAAACTAACTTGCCTGAGAGAAAATTCCCAAAGTATAGCCAGCCCCCCACAAATATTGACTGTGAGAGGAGAGGGAAAAAACATACACAGACTGAAATCAGAATTTAGCAAAGGAGGCCACTTCTAGCTAAATAGAAAGGATAGGACAGAGTACTATGCGGTCATTATAAAACACTAGAAAATATCCACCACAGAAAATACAAAAATCTCCACAGCTAACTAAAGATATGGAGGGTATATCTGCATCTCCAGAGATACCAGCTTGGCTAAACAAATCCTTATTCAGACCAAGCTGGACAAGACAAAAACATGGAAAAGAACTGAACAATAAGGCCACAGAATGTGGACAGCAAAAATCAAGGCCAGAACTTATCTTTGTTGAAAGGAACAGCAAAGCAGGAGAGAGCAGGCAAGGATGTGAATCCTCCAGGAACAATGGACAACTGGCACTGACTAAAGGGTCAAGCAAGGCTAAATAGCCCAGTCAAGATTGCAAAAACTTGACACACCTGATGAATGCTGCGATCCAGAGACAGCAGCACTACCACTTATAACCACCGGAGGGAGCCCAATAGCAGAATTCACAACAGTACCCCCCCCTTGAGGAGGGGTCACCGAACCCTCACCAGAGCCCCCAGGCCGATCCGGACGAGCCAAATGAAAGGCACAAACCAAATCCTCAGCATGAACATCGGAGGCAACAACCCAAGAATTATCCTCCTGGCCATAACCCTTCCATTTGACAAGATACTGAAGCTTCCGCCTCGAAAAACGAGAATCCAAAATCTTCTCAACCACATACTCCAACTCCCCATCAATCAACACCGGGGCAGGAGGATCAACAGAGGGAACAACGGGCACCACATATTTCCGCAACAAAGATCTATGAAAAACATTATGGATGGAAAAAGAGGCTGGAAGGGCCAAACGAAAAGACACTGGATTGATAATCTCAGAAATCCTATAAGGGCCAATAAACCGAGGCTTAAACTTAGGGGAAGAAACCTTCATAGGAACATGACGGGAAGATAACCAGACCAAATCCCCAACCCGAAGCCGGGAACCAACACACCGACGACAGTTAGCAAAACGCTGAGCCCCCTCCTGAGACCACACCAAATTGTCAACAACATGAGCCCAAATTTGCTGCAACCTGTCAACCACAGAGTCCACCCCAGGACAATCAGAAGGCTCAACCTGCCCCGAAGAAAAACGAGGATGAAAACCAGAGTTACAAAAGAAGGGTGAAACCAAGGTAGCAGAACTAGCCCGATTATTAAGGGCAAACTCAGCCAATGGCAAGAAAGCCACCCAATCATCCTGATCAGCAGACACAAAGCATCTCAAATAAGTTTCCAAAGTCTGATTAGTTCGCTCGGTTTGGCCATTTGTCTGAGGATGAAACGCGGAAGAAAAAGACAAATCAATGCCCAGCCTAGCACAAAAGGCCCGCCAAAACCTACAAACAAACTGGGAACCTCTATCGGACACAATATTCTCCGGAATGCCATGCAAACGAACCACATGCTGAAAAAACAACGGAACAAAATCAGAAGAGGAAGGCAACTTAGGCAAAGGTACCAAATGAACCATATTAGAAAACCGGTCACAAACCACCCAGATAACTGACATCCTCTGGAAAACCGGAAGATCCGAAATAAAATCCATAGAAATATGCGTCCAAGGCCTCTCAGGGACCGGCAAAGGCAAAAGCAACCCACTAGCGCAGGAACAGCAAGGCTTGGCCCATGCACAAGTCCCACAGGACTGCACAAAAGAACGCACATCCCGTGACAAAGAAGGCCACCAAAAGGACCTACCAACCAAATCTCTGGTACCATAAATCCCAGGATGACCAGCCAACACAGAACAATGAACCTCCGAAATCACTTTACTAGTCCATCTGTCAGGAACAAACAGTTTCCCCACTGGACAGCGGTCAGGTTTATCAGCCTGAAATTCCTGAAGAACCCGTCGTAAATCAGGGGAGATGGCAGAAAGAATCACCCCTTCCTTCAGAATGCCGACCGGCTCAAGGACCCCAGGAGAATCAGGCAAAAAGCTCCTAGAGAGGGCATCAGCCTTAACATTCTTAGAACCCGGAAGATACGAGACCACAAAATCAAAACGGGAGAAAAACAGGGACCATCGGGCCTGTCTAGGATTCAGCCGTTTGGCAGACTCGAGGTAAATCAGATTCTTATGATCCGTCAAGACCACAATACGGTGCTTGGCCCCCTCAAGCCAATGTCGTCACTCCTCAAATGCCCACTTCATAGCCAACAACTCACGATTGCCGACATCATAATTGCGTTCCGCAGGCGAAAACTTTCGAGAAAAGAAGGCACACGGTTTCATCAAGGAACCATCAGAATTCCTCTGAGACAAAATGGCCCCTGCCCCAATCTCAGAAGCGTCAATCTCAACCTGAAAATGAAGAGAAACATCCGGCTGACGCAACACAGGGGCAGAAGTAAATCGGCGTTTAAGCTCCTGAAAGGCAGAAACAGCCGCAGAGGGCCAATTCGTCACATCAGCGCCTTTCTTCGTCAAATCGGTCAGGGGTTTAACCACACTGGAGAAGTTGGCAATGAAACGGCGATAAAAATTAGCAAAGCCCAAAAATTTCTGAAGGCTCTTCACGGATGTGGGCTGGATCCAATCATGAATGGCCTGAACCTTAACCGGATCCATTTCTATAGATGAGGGAGAAAAAATGAAGCCCAAAAAAGAAATCTTCTGTACTCCAAAGAGGCACTTAGACCCCTTCACAAACAAGGCATTATCACGAAGGATCTGAAATACCATCCTGACTTGTTTCACATGAGACTCCCAATCATCTGAAAAAATCAAAATATCATCCAAATATACAATCATGAATTTATCAAGATAATTCCGAAATATATCATGCATGAAGGACTGAAACACAGATGGAGCATTAGAGAGTCCGAATGGCATCACAAGGTATTCAAAATGACCTTCGGGCGTATTAAACGCAGTTTTCCATTCGTCACCCTGCTTAATACGAACAAGATTATATGCCCCTCGAAGGTCAATCTTAGTAAACCAACTAGCCCCCTTAATCCTAGCAAACAGATCAGAAAGCAAAGGCAAAGGGTATTGGAATTTGACCGTGATCTTATTCAAGAGGCGATAATCAATACAGGGTCTCAAGGAGCCATCTTTTTTGGCAACAAAAAAAAAACCTGCCCCCAATGGTGAAGAAGATGGCCGAATATGACCCTTCTCCAAGGACTCCTTAACATAGCTCCGCATGGCGGTATGTTCTGGCACAGACAGGTTGAAAAGTCAGCCCTTAGGGAACTTACAGCCTGGAATCAAGTCAATAGCACAATCACAGTCCCTATGCGGTGGAAGGGAACTGGACTTGGGCTCATTGAATACATCCTGGAAATCTGACAAAAACTCAGGAATTTCAGAAGAGGGGGAGGAGGCAATTGACATCAAAGGAACGTCACCATGAACCCCCTGACAACCCCAACTAGTCACAGACATAGATTTCCAATCTAACACCGGATTATGCACCTGTAACCATGGGAAACCCAGCACAATAGCATCATGCAAATTATGCAACACCAGAAAACGACAATCTTCCTGATGGGCTGGCGCCATGCACATGGTCAGCTGTGTCCAAAACTGAGGTTTATTTTTAGCCAACGGTGTAGCATCAATGCCCCTCAAAGGAATAGGACTCTGCAAAGGCTGCAAGGGGAAACCACAACGTCTGGCAAATTCTAAGTCCATTAAGTTTAGAGCGGCGCCTGAATCCACAAATGCCATGACAGAAAATGACGATATTGAGCACATCAGGGTCACAGATAACAGAAATTTAGGTTGTACAGTACTGATGGTAAAAGAACTAGGGATTCTCTTGGTACGCTTACGGCAATCAGAAATAACATGAGCAGAATCGCCGCAGTAAAAACACAACCTATTCTGACGTTTGAATCCTTGTCGTTCAGCTCTAGACACAATCCTATCACACTGCATAGGCTCAGGACTCCGCTCGGAAGACAATGCCATAGTGTGCACAACTCTGCACTCGCGCAAGCGCCGATCAATCTGAATGGCCAGAGACATAGAATCACTCAGACCAGCAGGCGTGGGGAACCCCACCATAACATCTTTAACTGATTCAGAAAGACCCTTTCTGAAAATTGTCGCCAAGGCATCCTCATTCCATTTAGTCAGTACAGACCATTTTCTAAATTTCTGGCAATATGATTCTGCCGCTTCTTGACCCTGACACAGGGCCAACAAGGTCTTCTCAGCATGATCCACTGAATTAGGTTCATCATACAATAACCCAAGCGCCTGAAAAAAGGTGTCTACATTAAGCAACGCCGGATTCCCAGGTTCCAGGGCAAATGCCCAATCCTGGGGGTCACCACGCAGCAGAGATATAACAATTTTAACCTGCTGGATGGGATCACCAGAGGAACGGGGTTTCAGAGCTAAAAACAGTTTACAGTTATTTTTAAAGCTCAAAAATTTGGACCTGTCCCCAAGAAACAAATCAGGAGTTGGAATTCTAGGCTCTAAAACCGGAGTCTGAACGATATAATCGGAAATACCCTGTACTCTAGCAGCAAGTTGATCCACACGAGAAGCCAATCCCTGAACCTCCATACCAGCGCCGAACTCCTGAGCCACCCAGAGGTAAAGAGGGAAAAAAAAAAACCACAACAGACTACAGGAAAAAAAAAATGGCTCAGCACTTTCCTTCCCTTCTTCTGAGATGCGGTTAACTCATTGTTGGCCAGTTGTACTGTTATGATCTGGTGGCCTAAGAGCAGCATGAGACGTACTCTGGAGAAGGTGGTACCTGTACTGACCGCAGACCCTGAACTTAACACCGCAACTAGAAGCAGCCGTGGAATGTACCTATCACTCCCTAGACATCTCGACACAGCCAGAGGACTAATTACCCCTAGAGATAGAAAAGGGAAAACTATCTTGCCACAGAGAAAATTCCCAAAGGATAGCCAGCCCCCCACAAATATTGACTGTGAGAGGAGAGGGAAAAAACATACACAGACTGAAATCAGAATTTAGCAAAGGAGGCCACTTCTAGCTAAATAGAAAGGATAGGACAGAGTACTATGCGGTCAGTATAAAACACTAGAAAATATCCACCACAGAAAATACAAAAATCTCCACAGCTAACTAAAGATATGGAGGGTATATCTGCATCTCCAGAGATACCAGCTTGGCTAAACAAATCCTTATTCAGACCAAGCTGGACAAGACAAAAACATGGAAAAGAACTGAACAATAAGGCCACAGAATGTGGACAACAAAAATCAAGGCCAGAACTTATCTTTGTTGAAAGGAACAGCAAAGCAGGAGAGAGCAGGCAAGGATGTGAATCCTCCAGGAACAATGGACAACTGGCACTGACTAAAGGGTCAAGCAAGGCTAAATAGCCCAGTCAAGATTGCAAAAACTTGACACACCTGATGAATGCTGCGATCCAGAGACAGCAGCACTACCACTTATAACCACCGGAGGGAGCCCAAGAGCAGAATTCACAACAGAGAGGGTTTAGGTTCACGTGAGGTTGCTGCAGGTGAGCCCACGGAGCCTATGCAAATCGCAGGGGTGTCACATGTGAAGCGTCCAGTCCCTGAGCTCAGGAAGCAGGGAGCCTGTTTTTACTGTGGTAAAACGGGTCATTTTATTAACATCTGTCCTCTGCTGCCTAAGAAAAACGCAACGGAGGAAAACTTCTAAGCTCAGAGGGTGTGGAGGAGACCAGTCTGAGCTTATGTATATCCTCCATGGTGGTTTCTCAGTGCATGCTCCCTGCTAAGGTTTTTGTTGCTGGCAGTGAGCTGCCAATTACTGTTTTTGTGGATAGTGGTTCAGCCACAAATCTCATTGATGAGGAGTTTGCGCGCACAGCAGGTTTCAGGATTGAAAAACTGTCTCATCCTATCCGCGTGGTCACCATCAATGCTGCTCCTCTCTCTCAGGGGGAGAACACTGAATTTGTGGCCGAGGTGAAACTCCACATTGGAGTTCTACATTCCGAGCGTGTTACATGTAAGGTGCTCAGGAATCTTCCTGCTCAGGTGGTTTTGGGTTTTTCTTGGTTGTCTATGCACAACCCGGTAATTGACTGGAAAACTCAGGACATAATTCGGTGGAGCGAGTTCTGCCAGGAGAATTGCCTGGCCACATGTGTGGCTGCAGTGACTTCAAGCGTTCCGGAGTCACTTCAGGATTTTGTGGATGTGTTCTCTGAGAAGGGTTGTTCAGAGTTGCCGCCACATCGTCCTTATGACTGTTCTATCAGGTTTAAACCAGGGGCCAAATTGCCTAAAGCAAGGATGTTTAACATCTCCGGTCCGGAGAGACAAGCGTTAAAAGATTACATTGCTGAAAGTTTGAGCAAAGGGCACATCAGGCAGTCATCCTCGCCGGTGGCAGCAGGGTTCTTCTTCGTGAAGAAGAAAGATGGCGGATTACGGCCGTGTTTGGATTTCAGGGAGTTGAACCAGATTACGGTTCGTGATCCATACCCTATGCCTCTGATACCAGATTTGTTCAACCAGGTGGCAGGTGCTAAGTGGTTTACCAAGCTTGACCTCAGGGGGGCGTACAACCTCATAAGAGCCCGTCAAGGTGATGAGTGGAAGACGGCTTTTAATACCCCTGAGGGTCATTTTGAAAATTTGGTGATGCCGTTTGGGTTGACTAACGCACCTGCAGTGTTCCAACATTTCATCAATGATGTGTTCTCGCATGTTTTGGGGAAATTCGTTATCGTGTACCTAGATGACATTCTCATATATTCTTGCGACCGTGATACTCATTTAGATCATGTCAGGCAGGTGTTACAGCTTCTCAGAGAGAATAAGCTGTATGCTAAACTTGAAAAATGTGTATTTTCTGTTCAAGAGTTGCCTTTCTTGGGTTATATTGTGTCTGCTTCTGGTTTTAAAATGGACGCCGCTAAGGTGCAAGCGGTGCTGCATTGGGAACGTCCTGATAACCTGAAAGCACTTCAGCGGTTCCTTGGGTTTTCTAACTACTATAGGAAATTTATCAAGGATTTTTCCATCATTGCTAAACCGCTAACTGACATGACTAAAAAGGGTACCAATTTCTCCGTTTGGCCTGAGGCTGCTGTGCGCGCATTTGAATTTCTTAAGAACAGTTTTGTTTCAGCCCCCATTCTTGTGCAGCCAGATGTATCAAAACCTTTTGTTGTGGAAGTCGATGCGTCTGAGGTAGGTGTGGGGGCGGTACTATCTCAAGGCTCATCTTTGAGTGGTTTACGTCCGTGCGCCTATTTCTCCAAGAAACTGTCGTCCGCCGAACGTAACTACGATATCGGCAACAGGGAGTTGTTGGCAATTAAGTTGGCCTTTGAGGAATGGCGACACTTCTTGGAGGGGTCGGTACATCAGGTAACTGTTATTACCGATCATAAGAATCTGCTGTATTTGGAGTCTGCCAAGCGTCTGTCCCCCAGGCAGACTCGCTGGGCATTGTTTTTCACGTGGTTCAATTTTGTGGTCACTTACAGACCGGGGTCTAAAAACACTAAGGCGGATGCTCTGTCCAGGTGTTTTCCGGGGGGAGAACCTCGGGAAGATCCAGTACCCATCCTCCAAAAGGGTGTTGTGGTTTCGGCTCTCACTACCGAGGTTGAGGCTGAGATTGCCGAGGCTCAGGAGGAGGTACCATCTGAGCTTCCCATCAACAAATCTTTTGTACCGCTTCATCTCCGCCTTAAGGTTTTGGCGGAGCATCATGATGCTGTCCTGGCTGGTCACCCAGGGGTTAGAGGTACCTTGGAGTTGGTGTCACGTCGGTTTTGGTGGCCCAAGATCCGACAGGACGTGGTCTCATACGTGTCAGCTTGTACCACGTGCGCTAGGGCTAAGACGCCTCGCTCCCATCCTGTTGGCACACTACTTCCTCTTGAGGTACCTAGTAAGCCATGGACGGAAATCTCCATAGATTTCATCACTGATTTGCCCTCATCAGCTGGAAACACGGTCATCTTGGTGATTGTTGATCGGTTTTCTAAAATGTCGCACTTTGTGTCTTTGCCTGCGTTGCCTAACGCTAAGACTCTGGCCCAAGTATTTGTGCAGGAGGTGGTCAGACTTCATGGGGTTCCGTCTGACATCGTGTCTGATAGGGGGTCTCAGTTTGTGGCAAAATTTTGGAGAGCGTTTTGCTCACGGCTGGGAATCAAGTTATCTCATTCTTCGGCGTTTCATCCTCAGTCAAATGGTCAGACTGAGCGTATGATCCAAAATTTGGAACAGTACTTACGCTGCTTTGTCTCTGATAACCAGGAGGAGTGGTCTACCTTTCTTCCTTTGGCTGAGTTTGCCATCAATAATCACCGCCAGGAGTCGTCTGGGGAGTCTCCGTTTTTTTGTGTTTACGAGCTACATCCTCAATTTTGTACCTTGAGTCAGAGGGGCTCTTCCGGGACACAATTGTCATCAGTCTGGAGGAGAGTTAAACAGCGCTTGTTGAGTGTGGGTGCCAGGTACAAACGTGTGGCTGACAGTAGGCGTGTGCCAGGTCCGGACCTGAGTGTGGATGACTGGGTGTGGTTATCCACAAAAAACATAAGACTCAAAATACCATCCCTTAAATTGGGTCCACGGTTTATTGGTCCATTTAGGGTCACCGCCGTCATTAACCCAGTAGCGTACCGATTGGAGCTCCCTATGGTGTATAAGATACACGTGTTCCACAGGTCTCTTCTAAAGAAGGTGGTGGGTTCTGTGGACGTGGCGCCTATGCCACCTCCAGTCTTGGTGGATGGTAATTTGGAGTTTGAAGTCTCCAAGGTGGTTGACTCTCGTGTAGTGCGTCGCACTTTACAGTACTTGGTACATTGGCGTGGATATGGGCCTGAGGAGAGGTCCTGGGTACCAGCCTCGGACGTTCATGCTGACCGGCTGGTCAGGTTGTTTCACCGCCGTCATCCAGACAAGCCGGGTCCTATTAGCCGTGAGGGCCCTGGGGTCCCTCGTAGAAGGCGGGGTACTGTCATGTCGGACGCTGTTCAGACCAGGTCGTCCGACAGACAGCGGTAATTCCGCTTTTGACCACTATTTGCTCATTGGCGTCTGCTAGATTTTATCTAGCTGTTCCGGGGTTAATTTACCTAATCCTTGGATTGGAAGCTGGGCCATGCCCACTGCCTTTAAATAGTTCTCCTGATCTTTGGGCGTCGCCGATTATAGCTTCTGTCTTGTGCATTGTTATCTCTGTCTGGTGAGGAGAGCTGGTGGTTGGAGATTCGTTGCTGGTGGTGTATTTTCCTTTGTCTTATTTACTCCTTCCTATATTTGTATTTATTTTGCCCTGCACATTTATAGTGTATTCCTGAGTGACTGCGGCATGGTGTATATTTTCCTTTATTCTTGTCTGTGCTAACTGTGGGTATTGGGGTATAACATCTTCACTGGGTGGTGGGCGGAGGTTTCAGCCTAGGGCTGAGCTCAGGAGACAGGGTGAGGTTCGAGGCCTGGACATGCACACCTTCAGTGTAAACTCCAGGTAGAGGGTCAGTCAGGATTTCCCTAGTCTGAGGGAAACTGCAGGGGCCCGGGTTATTAGCTCTCGCTCACCTAGTCTCTCCCTGACAGAATGATGGAGGACTTGCATCTAGGAGAGGAGGAGTGACGCAAGTCCTCCATCATTTCCACTATACCACCGACGTCGGCTCCTGTAGCCACGCTTCTCTACACATCGCGACTCCCGCCGGACCGTGTCTTATAAATTGAGCGGTTTGCCACACATGGTTACCTTGATCCTCATTTTAATGCGTCTAATGAATTCAGGCTACTCCACTTCCTGTAATACTGACCACATTTCAGGTGGTAAGCCTATTCCTTATCAGCTTCTGTAAATTTCCCTGTGATGTTCCATCTGGACATATCCCTCAATTTACCTTTCTCCTTGATGGGAACTTACAGGTACGACCATTGATATATCAATTTAAGGTGACACTGTGATCAAGGCCATGTTGTGGCCGAAACGTCATTATTACCTGTCGCTCTTCACCTATGAATAAACTGTTTTTACTTGAAGCAAACCCTTTCTGGTCAAAGAGTGCAGTGATTTTTTACTTTCTACATGGTACTGTAAACCGCATGGGAAAACTGCTGCCAATCCGCAGCGTCCAATCCGCTGTAGATCCGCAATGTGTGCACATAGCCTAATACTGAACGTCTAAACATACCCTTAAAAGTAAGCCTGACCGCTGATATCTGCTGTGTGACCCATGGGCAGCATGTGTCCGGCACCGGCTGTACAATCTAAGCCAGCGTCGGACTGGAGTAGCTTGGGCCCACCAGAGAAAATCATTCTAAGGGCCCACCATGCTTAAGGGGTACTAGCTGCAGAGTCTTCCCTTAGCTTCCATCTGGTCAAGCACGCTAGACACAGGATACATGCACGTGACACACACACCAGTCACACGCTAGACACAGGATACAAATACGTGACACACACCAGTCACACGCTAGACACAGAATACATACACGTGACACACACACCAGTCACACGCTAGACACAGGATACAAATACGTGACACACACCAGACACAGGATACATACACGTGACACACACCAGTCACACGCTAGACACAGGATACATACACGTGACACACACCAGTCACACGCTAGACACAGGATACATACACGTGACACACACCAGTCACATGTTAGACACAGGATGCATACACGTGACACACACCAGTCACACGCTAGACACAGGATACATACACGTGACACACATCAGTCACACGCTAGACACAGGATACATACACGTGACACACATCAGTCACACGCTAGACACAGGATACATACACGTGACACACACCAGTCACACGCTAGACACAGGATACATACACGTGACACACATCAGTCACACGCTAGACACAGGATACATACACGTGACACACACCAGTCACACGCTAGACACAGGATACATACACGTGACACACAGCCTCATCATCCCTCCTTCTCCACACAGCTCCTCATCATCCCTCCTTCTACACACAGCCTCATCATCCCTCCTTCGCCTCATCATCCCTCCTTTGCGTCATCATCCCTCCTTCTCCACACAGCCTCATCATCCCTCCTTCTCCACAGCCTCATCATCCCTCCTTCTCCACACAGCCTCATCATCCCTCCTTCTCCACACAGCCTCATCATCCCTCCTTCGCCTCATCATCCCTCCTTATCCACAGCCTCATCATCTCCCCTTCGCCTCATCATCCCTCCTTCTCCACACAGCCTCATCATCCGTCCTTCGCCTCATCATCCCTCCTTATCCACACAGCCTCATCATCCCTCCTTCGCCTCATCATCCCTCCTTCTCCACACAGCCTCATCATCCCCCCTTTTCCACACAGCCTCATCATCCCTCCTTCTCCACACAGCCTCATCATCCCTCCTTCTCCACACAGCCTCATCATCCCTCCTTCTTCATACAGCTCCTCATCCCTCCTTCTCCACACAGCCTCTCATCCCTCCTTCTCCACACAGCCTCTCATCCCTCCTTCTCCACACAGCCTCTCATCCCTCCTTATCCACACAGCCTCATCATCCCTCCTTCGCCTCATCATCCCTCCTTCTCCACACAGCCTCATCATCCCCCCTTCGCCTCATCATCCCTCCTTCTCCACACAGCCTCATCATCCCTCCTTCGCCTCATCATCCCTCCTTCTCCACACAGCCCCTCATCATGACCCTTTTTCCATACAGCCCGTCATTATCATCTCCCCTTCTCCACACAGCCCCTCATCATCTTCCCTTTACAAGCCCCACTCAAGTTACATCAACCCTTTCCAAAATACATCCTCTCATCACTCTCACTGAATCCTGAGTCTTCATTCCTATTGGTGCAAGGGACCATTGTGCAGCTTCTCGGTCCTCTCCTCACGGGGCTCCATGGTGCAGCCTCTCAGTTCATTCCTCTCCACTCCAGGCAGCAGCCTCAGAACAACGCTGCTTCCTGCTTTCAGATCACTGGTCTGATGGAGGCCCCGCCCCTTCCGGTGACATCATACCATTGCCCTCAAAAAATCAACTCCGCTCTAGAGGCTGTGTGCAGTGCAGTCTGTGGCTCTGTTTTGTGCGTGGTGTGTTATTCCACACCCGGTGCCGGCCGTCTGCACTGCTCAGCAACAAGTGATGTGATGTGAGCGCTTTCTCATCACCTGCTGCGGCTTCTATTGATCTCATCCAGCACGCCACAGCTGATAGAGTGGTGAGTGCCACAAGATCAGTAAAAGCCGCAGCAGCAAATGATGAGAAAGCGCTCACATCACATCACTTGTTGCTGAGCAGTGCAGACAGCCGGCACCGGGTGTGGAATAACGATCTCACCGCTGGGTGCACACTATCCTAATACAGGGCAGAGCAGGCACTAACGAGTGAGGCAGGAGTCTGGTGAGGGGGAGGGCCCACTGGGAGGCGGGCCCACTGGAGGATTCTCCGATCTCCCGGTGGGCCAGTCCGACGCTGATCTAAGCCAAGTATGTTTGTCTCTGAAACGCTGCGGCATCACAGAGAAAAACATGTCTGACTTCTCCCCTCCTGCTTCCAGTGACTGGTGTGTCTCTGTACTCGCACGCAGGAAGAAATTTGTCCCTCAGTGGGAGCGGAAGGGGAGAAGCCACCAGGGACCCGCCTCTCTGACTAGTCACCTGTGTGGCCTTGGTCCTCGGTGGCTTTTAAAGTGTGTTTTCCCTGCTACACAGCAGCATTTCAGAGTCAGCCATACCTTTCTGGAATCATACAGCAAATGTCAGATACATGCGACCTGCGGAACGAGCAGCATGTATCAGCCATCAGATTCCCTTTAAGATCCCATAAGGGCCATTTATGTCACATGGTTGACTATTATCCTCATCCCTTTGAGGAGAACTATAACTCCCAGCATGTACAGAAGCTCCTATGGCATGCTGGGAGTTCTAGTTCACCACAGGAGTGGCTATGTTTCCACGGTCAGTAAATGCAGTGGACTGGACGCTGTGACAGCCGCAGCATCCAATCCGCAGCGTAAAGATGTTACCGCAGAGTGGAGGGGATTTTATGAAATCCCATTCCACTATGCATGCAGGGACACCCGCGGCTTCCCTGCGTATGCTCACATGCGGTGCGTCTATCTAGAAAACAGCATGTCTATTTATCTTGCGGAGACGCTCCATCTCTGCCAGATAAATATCACAGTCCAATGTTTAGGATGCGGTGATTCTGCATGGTTCAATTAACACATGCGGAATCACCGCATGTACAAAAGCCGGCAGCGCTTACGACGGAGCAGGTATGTGCTGCGTCCAAAGCGCTGCCAATACTGACCATGGGAGCATACCCTTAGGGCTCATACTCACTTGTGAGAAACTCAGATGAGTCTCGCACATCAATACCCAGCACTGCACCCAGCACTCAGGAGCGGAGCCTGCGGCTCCATGTATTGCTATGCGGCCACACGCTCCGATCTGAGTGCTGGGTGCAGTGCCGGGTATTGAAGTGCGAGACTCATCTGAGTTTCTCACAAGTGAGTATGAGCCTTTAGTGGCATTGGAACAGCGTGGACACAGCTTTTTTTTTTCTTTTAATTCTATTAATGCTTGCCTTTTAGGAGCTTCTTTTTTCCTAGGTACAACTCCAGGGCTTTCTGTGATTCTGCTCAGGAGGACGCTAAGGTTATCAGCAGCTCCTAAATCTTTTCCGTCCCTGCCGCCTCGCTGGACAGGAGGAAGTAGGCGGTCTGATGTCCTGATCACCAGCTGCAGTAAGTGGCAGGGTCGGAGCAGCACAGCAGAGCAGAGCGCGCCTCTCCCCCTCCCCATCTCTATGTTACCTCACTGCAGCTGGTGATCATCAGGACATCAGAAGGCAGACTCAAACTTCATCCCGTGCAGCGGCAGTGATTTTAACAGAGCAACGAGATGGCTTCTGGCTGCAGAAGCTGACAGCATGATGGGGGTAACAGATCGAGCAGCCCACTACAGGGACCAGTCGTTCTGGCATTTGCCAGAAATACCCGATGGCCTGTCCGGCCCTGTTTGTAGCTTTAGATTTTATACAACATTCACATTTTTCGGTAATTGAGCAATCAGTTATCAATAGGTCTTTTGTCAAATTCTTCATTTGTAACGCCATTATACCAGGGGTGAACCGAGCCACACTGCTGCCTGAGGCTTCAAAACGGCGCCCCCCCAAACACATATACAGTACAGCCCCCCTATAGGGCTCCCATCTCATATACAGTCCCCCCATACATTACATGAGTGATAACTATTGTACATTCTACAATAGGTCATAAATCAGACAGTATAGTCCTCCATACAGTATTCTGGGCACCACAGTGCTCCATACAGAATAATGAGCCCCATATATTGCTCCATACAGTATAATGATCCCCATATATTGCTCCATACAGTATTGTGGGCACCGCACAGCGCCCCATACAGAATAACATGCCCCATATATTGCTCCATACAGTATGAGCCCCACATGATGCTCCATAAAATATAATGGCCACACAGTGCTCCATACTGTATAATGGGCACACATAATGCTCCATACTGTATAATGGCCTCACATGATGCTCCATACTGTATAATGGTCAAACATGATGCTCCATACTGTATAATGGCCACACATAGTTACTCCTACACACACGGCTGCGCTCCGTACACCTTGCACTCACGGCTCCACTTCGTACTCACGCGGCTCCGCTCCATACACCTCGCACACACCCAGCTCTGCTCCATACACCTCATACACACCCGGCTCCGCTACGTACACCTCATACACATTTAAACAGGAACACGACAAAAGACAGCATAATACAGATATCCCCAGAAAAAACCTAATACAATAAAGAAAAATATGGCTATGCTGATAAACGTGAGGACTAAATGAACGAACTAGTCGCTAATTATATTAACAAAGAGGAGTGGGTCAGAGACCCAAAAACGACCCAAAATTCACAAATACCAATATATAAAAATAGTCTTTATTAGAAAACATTTTTTTAAATGAAAACAGGTAGGGGCATGGCGCACAAAACACACAAAACACACAGCACAGTCATGTATAGTTACCAAGGGCGCACGGAACCGTGCCCCCTGAGGAAGGTGTGTTACCGAAACGCGCGTCGGGGTGGGCGCACGGACCCTGGAAGTCTCGCATCCTATTTAGAAGTAATGAGCACGCCTTATATATTATGGTATTTACATTGAGATAGTGCATCCATTTTGTAGCATGTTATACTATACATTACATGTTAACTTACCCATTATGGGGAATATATGGTTCTCTGCTGAATTGTAGTTTGTTTATGGATGTTTGGTTTCTCGGTTCCGTGCGCCCTTGGTAACTATACATGACTGTGCGGTGTGTTTTGTGCGCCATGCGGCGCCATGCCCCTACCTGTTTTCATTTTAATAAATGTTTTCTAATAAAGACTATTTTTATATATTGGTATTTGTGAATATTGGGTCGTTTTTGGGTCTCTGACCCACTCCTCTTTACTTCATACACATGCAGCTCTGCTCCGTACACTGAATACACACCCGGCTCCGCTCCGTACACCTCATACACATGCAGCTCAGCTCCGTACACCTCATACACACCCGGCTCCGCTCCGTACACCTCATACACATGCAGCTCTGCTCCGTACACTGAATACACACCTGGCTCTGCTCCATACACCTCATACACACCCCGCTCCGTACACCTCATACACACCCGGCTCTGCTCCATACACCTCATACACACCCCGCTCCGTACACCTCATACACACCCGGCTCCGCTCCTTACACCTCATACACACCCGGCTCCGCTCCGTACACCTCATACACATGCAGCTCTGCTCCGTATACTGAATACACACCTGGCTCTGCTCCATACACCTCATACACACCCCGCTCCGTACACCTCAAACACACCCGGCTCTGCTCCATACACCTCATACACACCCGGCTCCGCTCCGTACACCTCGTACACATGCAGCTCAGCTCCGTACACTTCATACACACCCGGCTCTGCTCCATACACCTCATACACACCTGGCTCCGCTCCACACATCATACACATGCAGCTCAGCTCCGTACACCTCATACACACCCGGCTCCGCTCCGTACACCTCATACACATGCAGCTCTGCTCCGTACACTGAATACACACCTGGCTCTGCTCCATACACCTCATACACACCCCGCTCCGTACACCTCATACACACCCGGCTCTGCTCCATACACCTCATACACACCCCGCTCCGTACACCTCATACACCCGGCTCCGCTCCGTACACCTCATACACACCCGGCTCTGCTCCATACACCTCATACACACCCGGCTCCGCTCCGTACACCTCGTACACATGCAGCTCAGCTCCGTACACTTCATACACACCCGGCTCTGCTCCATACACCTCATACACACCTGGCTCCACTCCACACATCATACACATGCAGCTCAGCTCCGTACACCTCATACACACCCGGCTCCGCTCCGTACACCTCATACACATGCAGCTCTGCTCCGTACACTGAATACACACCTGGCTCTGCTCCATACACCTCATACACACCCCGCTCCGTACACCTCATACACACCCGGCTCTGCTCCATACACCTCATACACACCCCGCTCCGTACACCTCATACACACCCGGCTCCGCTCCGTACACCTCATACACACCCGGCTCCGCTCCGTACACCTCATACACATGCAGCTCTGCTCCGTACACTGAATACACACCTGGCTCCGCTCCATACACCTCATACACACCCAGCTCCGTACACCTCATACACACCCGGCTCTGCTCCATACACCTCATACACACCCGGCTCCGCTCCGTACACCTCATACACACCTGGCTCCGCTCCACACATCATACACATGCAGCTCAGCTCCGTACACTTCATACACACCCGGCTCTGCTCCATACACCTCATACACACCTGGCTCCGCTCCACACATCATACACATGCAGCTCTGCTCCGTACACCTCGTACACACCCGGCTCCGCCCAATACACCTCATACACACACGGCTCCGCTCCGTACACCTCATACACACACGGCTCTGCTCCATACACCTCATACACACTCGGCTCTGCTCCGTACACCTCATACACACACGGCTCCACTCCGTACACCTCATACACACACGGCTCTGCTCCATACACCTCATACACACTCGGCTCTGCTCCGTACACCTCATACACACACGGCTCTGCTCCATACACCTCATACACACTCGGCTCTGCTCCGTACACCTCATACACACACGGCTCCGCTCCGTACACCTAATACACACACGGCTCTGCTCCATACACCTCATACACACACGGCTCCGCTCCGTACACCTCATACACACACGGCTCTGCTCCATACACCTCATACACACTCGGCTCTGCTCCGTACACCTCATACACACACGGCTCTGCTCCATACACCTCATACACACTCGGCTCTGCTCCGTACACCTCATACACACACGGCTCCGCTACATACACCTCATACACACATGGCTCTGCTCCATACACCTCATACACACTCGGCTCTGCTCCGTACACCTCATACACACACGGCTCTGCTCCATACACCTCATACACACTCGGCTCTGCTCCGTACACCTCATACACACATGGCTCTGCTCCATACACCTCATACACACTCGGCTCTGCTCCGTACACCTCATACACACACGGCTCTGCTACATACACCTCGCACACACACTTACCATGGCAACCAGCACAGCAGAGTCCTGCAATCCATGGAGGTCCCGATCATGTGACTTCTGACTCCTCCCCTCCTGTGACCTCATCACAGGTCCTGTTTGCACAAAGCAGCCAAGGTGCAGGGATGACCGGCTCGCTGATATTGCACACCGTGGGTTGTGAGCAGGGGCGCGCTAGTGACTGCAAGTGTCAGGGATTATGGAGAGTCGGCACCAGGTGTTCTGACCGCCGCTCTGCCGCCCCCTGTCTTTCAGTGACGACTGCCGCCTGAAGCAAAGGGCTCAACTTGCCCCATGATAGTGGCGCCCCTGCATTATACTCTCAGGCTGTCTGTGTCCTAGACATCTATGCCACATGTGAATAGAATTCTTGTGATCATGTATACATAACTTCATCTGTTCCTTTAATGTGTCTACATGATATAATTGTTTACCTGATTTGACATTACTTACTACCTTCTCTCCCGCTAGGATTGTACAATTATCACCTTTGAATTTTACAGTAAGTCCTTTGGTTGTCAGATGCTTTACGAATAACAATCCTCCTTCTAGTCCTGGAACATATAACACATCCTTTACTAGTAAATTAGAATTATGCCCAAATCTATCAGGACAGATTAGCATTCCTTGTCCAATATCTTCTGTGGTTATTTTACTCCCTTCTGTAAGATAAATTGCTTCCTTCTCATTTTCATCAAGTTCAGTAAAGAAGCTTTTATCGCTAGTCATGTGACTTGTTGCTCCTGAGTCAATAAACCAGCCAGATGATGACTCTATCAGTTACTTTAATTGTACCATTCCAGTGATCTGCATGTGGGTTAGAAATTGTGCTTTTTACTGTCTGTTTATTCTCCTTTTGGTGTCATTTTTGTTGTTCTGCTTTCCATACAGTACAGTCTTTCTTTAAATGTCCCTTTTTCATACATTTGAAACATTCTCTTGTTTCTGTATTATGCGGCTTCTTGTCTGTCACTTTAAGAGCATTTTCACTATCCCTTTCAGTGGAATCGTTTGCTTGCTCTTTCCTTTCCATGATATTCATCTATAAATCTGGTCTTTACAACTCTAGTGTAGTGTCTGCTTCAGGTCTTGTCTCTAGTGCATGTATCAGAGCAGTGTATGAATCTGGTAAACTGCACAATAATATTGCTTTCCTTAATGTCTCCACCGACTGATCTCAGCTGTGTTACCACCTCCATCATAGAGTTTATATGCTCCTGCATGTCTTACCTTGCATTTAATCTCATCTTGTAAAGTTTTCTTTGCAGGAATAGTTTGTGATTTAAGCTGGATCTTTCATGTAGCTTTCTCAATGCTTCCCACAATCCCTTTGCTGTATTCTCATTCCTTGTATGGAATAACTGATCATCCTCCACTAATAAGCTGATAGTAGCTCTTGATTGTTTGTTTTTCTTATTCCATGTCTGATTATTATCATAGAGTCTGTCTGTAGTACCTCCCATAAATCATCTTTAGACAATAACATCTCCACTTTGAACTTCCATAACTGATAGTTCTCATTGTTCAGCTTAGCTACTGTGAGTCTCAGCTCTGAACTGCTTCTCATCTTTAACTTATTTGTTTTACTTGTTTGGAGAGAATTGCTCTGAAGAATTCTTTTGCATTCACCAAAGTCTTTTTTGTTTTTTTGGCTTCTATGCTGGGCCCATAACCTGTTGCATAGTTTGGTTGCAGAAGAAACTCGTGAGAGTAGATTATATGGGGTAATTCAAGTTTTATCTACACAGAACATGAGGTACATGCATCATCTTCTTAATACAGCATAACAGGAAGTCTGAAGGACCTTTTACCAGAGAGAAAGTGAAACCAAAGTACAAGTATATGCATTAAATTCAACTAAGCATATAACAGTAACAACATCGCCATCTACTGTCAGAAAAGTGTAAACTACTCCTGCACACAAATAAGTCTGTATATCTGCCAATAGTTCTCCCGTGTTTGAAGGTTGCCTTTCCCAGACAGCATGTTTTGGCTCTTTCCAAAGATGCTCAATAGGATTTAGGTCAGGGCTCATAGAAGGCCACTTCAGAATAGTCCAATGTTTTCCTTTTAGCCATTCTTGGGTGTTTTTAGCTGTGTGTTTTTGGTCATTAGTCTGTTGCAAAACCCATGACCTGCGACTGAGACCAAGCTTTCTGATACTGGGCAGCACATTTCTCTCTTGAATCCCATGATAGTCTTGAGATTTCATTGTACCATGCACAGGTTCTAGACACCCTGTGCCAGGCGCAGCAAAGCAGCCCAGAACATAACAGAGCCTCCTCCATGTTTCACAGTAGGGACAGTGTTCTTTTCTTGATATGCTTTATTTTTCCATCTGTGAACATAGAGCTGATGTGCCTTGCCAGAAAGATCAATTTTTGTCTCATCTGTCCATAGGACATTCCCCCAGAAGCTTTGTGGCTTGTCAACATGTAGTTTGGCAAATTCCAGTCTGGCTTTTTTATGATTTTTTTTCAACAATGGTGTCCTCCTTGGTCGTCTGCCATGAAGTCCACTTTTGCTCCTACAACAACGGATGGTGCAATCTGAGAATGATGTTCCTTGAGCTTGAAGTTCACCTTTAATCTGTTTAGAAGTTTTTCTTGGCTCTTTTGTTACCATTCGTATTATCCGTCTCTTTGATTTGTCATAAATTTTCCTCTTGCAGCCACGTCCAGGGAGGTTAGCTACAGTCCCATGGATCTTAAATGTCTGAATAATATGTGCAACTGTAATCACAGGAACATCAAGCTGCTTGGAGATGGTCTTATAACTTTTACCTTTAACATGTCTGTCTATAATTTTCTTTCTAATCTCCTGAGACAACTTTTTCCTTCATTTCCTCTTGTCCATGTTGAGTGTAATGCACATCATGTCACCAAACAGCACAGCGAGTATCTGTAGCCCTATATACAGGCCCACTCACTGATTCCAAGATTGTAGACACCTGTGATGCTTGATAGTGGACACACCTTGATTTAACATGTCCATTTTGTCACATTATTTTTCAGGGGTACCATTAATCCTGGCCAGGCCTATTTCATGAGTTTTATTTTTAAATTCTGTGGAAGCATAGATGGAAAGCAATGTTTTATTTGTTCATTTTCACAGATTTTTTTTAATTTATTATTACTTTTGTAAGATTCATGTTATTTCTGTGACCATTGTGGGTTTTTCTGTCATTAAACGAGGGGTACCAACAATTTTGACCATGTGTGTACATTGTAGCAAATGACATGTTTACTGCATTACTCTTGTTTTTGTTTTACAGATTATTGGTGCATAGACGATCTGTACCGGGACTTGGTGAAGCAGTATGTAGATGTGGTTGACAAGCTACAAGGACGACGGCCAGACCCAGTAACTATTGAAGGCTGTTCCCACCTTAAACCAGATAACTATTTGCTTGCATGGCATACTCCATTTAATGAAAAAGGTGATTATAACGCTCTCTCAGCAATGTAAACTTGGCATCTTGTGCATGCGCACTGCACAGATGAAGATGAGATGAGTACATCTCGCTTTACTGCAAATAACCACATACTATTAGAGTTGGCTTGGAATGATGTATCCAGCCCCGTGATACGTCTACCAATTCAGAATTCTGGGGTAAAAATACTTAATGAATGAGGCCCCTATTATGTACGCGATGCTAAAATGCACTGATGCCATAAGATAGCTATTGCAATCAGTAAAACAATGCCCACCGCCTCCTGCAGAAGGTGGTGGCTCTGGGTGGGAATAGAGCTGGATTGACAAAGGCTTCAGTTCTACAAAAAGCTCTTCAGACTACTTCACAGAAGAATTTACTGGGTAAAAAAGGCAAAATAAACAATTGTAAGTACACCATTCTATATAATATGATGATTGCAATATGTTAAGAGAATAAAAACTTTGATGTAAATGTTTTTTAATACAGATTTGTATTGCAATGTAATCATTTTCTCTGTATGCTATAGGTTCTGGGTTTGGAGCTGCCACAAAAGCAATGTCCATTGGTATGAGATACTGGCAACCCGGTAGGCTGGAGACTCTAATTGAAGTCAGTATCGAATGTGGAAGGATGACACATAACCACCCAACAGGCAAGTTACTTAATACTATTGAAATTTCAACAGGGAATCTGAGAGAATATCTTAAAGGTAACCAGTCACTCGATTCATTTTGCCCGTTGGCTCTCTGTTTCTCCATTCATCCTGTGCACCTGAGTCTCAATGCAGCAGATGGGTTGACGCCTTTATACTGTGTGTGGGCTATCATATTGTGTGGGTGGCTGTAAGATACATCATAATATGTGGGGCAAACATACTGTGTGAGGGGGTGTCATCATGTTTGTGGGGGAACCATGGAAGCCATCATACTGTGTGTGGAAGCCTGTGGGGATATCATACTGAGTTTTGGGGAGCTCTGTAAACCATGATACATCTGAGTCTCATCAAAGCAGATGTGGTAATGTTACTATATTATGTCTGTTGTGTGGATCCTCAGTACACACACTGAACACACCAGAGCAGTGCAGCAAAGGGAAAGGTGGTTGTGGGCGAATTGTGAGGGTCCAATAAACTGTGCTGAGAGCTGAAGGGGACCTTAATACTGTTCGGGTGACTGAGAGTGGCAATGAGACTCTGTGGGGACTGGGGACTGTGAGCGCCGGTCGTAAAGTAAAAGCAGAGCACAGCGGTGACGTCACCGCTGTGCTGTGCTTTACGGCCGGCACTGACACAGTCAGTGCGGGAAGCTGACGGCGGGAGATGTGACAGACACCGGAATGTAAGTATGTACTGTTTTTTTTTTTTAACTTTTACAATGGTAACCAGGGTAAACATCGGGTTACTAAGCGCGGCCCTGCGCTTAGTAACCTGATGTTTACCCTGGTTACCCGGGGACTTCGGCATCGTTGGTCGCTGGAGAGCTGTCTGTGTGACAGCTCTCAAGCGACCACACAACGACTTACCAACGATCACGGCCAGGTCGTATCGCTGGTCGTGATCGTTGGTAAATCGTTTAGTGTAACGGTACCTTAAGTAATCTCCAAGTTACCTCAACAAGGATGAACAAACAATTTGTGCAACCTGTGAAGATGCACTGTGACAGCAAGCATCTTCTACTACAGACATCTAAATGGATGGATTATGATGAGCTATTGGACTGTAAAGGACCTATGTACTGTTCTTCGCTAGGGGCAATCTTCTCAATCTTCTGTCTTTTGTCCACCACCTCAACATATATGGCTATGGATGGTAACTGGTGGTAATCAGTGCGCTGTTTAATAACACACTGCACTGAAAAACTTTATATTTTTTACTACTATTCTTGAGTTTTCTGATTTTGTACTTTTAAGCCCTCTTGGTTCTGACCAGGCTATCTGACCACTATTGTGAGACTGCACCACCGAACAGCAGCTTATTCTACAGCTAAAACCCAGAGGCCACTGCTTAAGTCCAGATCCCTGACTGACAGGGTCTCGTTACACCCACCTCAAGAATTGCTCTGACTCAGAGTGTCAATACCACCTTGGTTGGCACTGTCGTGCCCCTAATACCCCAGCTGACAGAGCCACCAACATAGGCATTTTAATTATGTACTCCATCTCCTATGGTCACATCATGTCATCCGAGTACAAAGGCTGACTGTTCATTTCATCCAACAAATCAACAGGAAGAAGTTGTGAAATATGTTCAATAGCCCCAAGAGTGCTGTGGCTTAGGGAATAATTGATAGAACAGATTCAGGTATCATTGATGGAATTGAAAGTCTTTTATGTAAAAGATTATTATAGTGCAAAAACAGTTGCCTTTTTGAAAAGATAACTTGACTCCTTTTTTTCTTATCACATGCAGAAAATATAAGATGTACCTGCTGAATTGCTATGACTAGTTTTACTGTTTCATTGCATCGTAGGTATATAACTAAGAAAGAAATGCAAATGGTCCCTAAATGTCATACACATCACAAATGTTGTGACAATGTTTCTAAGATCTCTAAAACATCCAAATGTCCCATTGACATAGCGCCAAGTTAGTGATTTGTACAAATAAATATTAGTCTGCATCCTTACATGCTTTAGCTCAAACTGGATAGATGAATATGTGCATTATACCTGTGTCTACCTACAATGTCGGACTGGGGCGGCAAGGATCCACCAGTAACATTGATGCCGGGGGTCAAATCTTCTACTCTATATACATTTTACATTACCCTCATTCACAAATTAACTTATGCTTCCAAAAAATAATAAACTTGGTAATTTCTTGAATGAATTGTGAGGTGCTGCTTTTGTTTGTACCTAGTGAATCAAATGTACTACTTACTCACATATATAGCGCTATTAATTCCATTAATTCCACAGCGCTTTACAGACATCGGAACTGTCCCCATTGGGGCTCATAATCTACGTTCCCTTACAGTTTGTCTTTGAAGTATGGGAGGAATCCAGAGTACCCAGAGGAAACACGGCGAGAACATACAAACTCCTACTATGCCAAATATTGATCATGGGGGCTAAGTGGCTTACTTATGCCCAGGGGCCCTCCGGGGAATTCACCTCTTCTACAGTAGGCCAGTCTGAGCATGTATACCTATATACTGTATTTGTCATGGCACATTAGGTCAATAAGTGAATGCAAAGGAAATGTGTGTATATTTATTTTGTCATATCTTGTTGCTTGTTGACTCTTTGACTCCGTGTATTCCAACTTGTAGGATTTCTGGGTTCACTCTGCACTGCTCTGTTTGCCTCCTATGCAATACAAGGAAAGCCTTTGGTTCGGTGGGGTAGAGATATGCTTAAGGTAATCCCAATGGCTGAGGAATACTGTAAGAAAGCCATTCGTCATATGGCAGGTAAGGAAGTAACCAAAATTACTTTTTTTCTTGCAAAACGATTAGTAGTGTTTGTGGTTTGTTAAAAAATAAACTGATGCACATTAAGTAAGGCTCTGCTTATAATGGGGTTGGACATATACCCCAAATGTAAAGCCATAATTTATGCCATTGTTTGCATGCATTGTCATATATCATACAAATGCTCCTTTTCAGGGCCGGCTCTGGCGAAAGAGTCTCAGTGAGTCCTTTTAACACATACCATGATTAATGATGCACAGATATAGCAGAGAAATTTATATATAGTACAATGCCAAATATTTCACTTAATTCTAACATTCTTGCATTATATGAGTGATAGCTATTGTAGATTCTACAATAGCTCAGAAACCGTCAAATCCTCGCAACGCACAGTGCGTGCCCTGGAGGGATTCAAAAGTTTTAACTTTAAACCGAACAGTATGGTCCTCCATACAGTATTATGAGCACCACATAGTCCTCCATACAGTATTATGGGCACCACATAGTCCTCCAAAGAAAATTATGGGTACCACATAGTCCTCCATACAGAATTATTAAAACCACATAGTCCTCCATACAGTATTATGGGCACAAGTTAAATATGCTTATTTGCACATTTATTTAATCAGGACTTTACCAGGTGTGTTATTCTTAAAGAAAACATGGCATGATATTTTCATAAAAAAATGTAGTGGTTTATTGAATTGTCCACAGAAAAACCACATTGCAGCAAAACATAAAAATAGATTAAATAGTTAAGAACATATTGTACATTAGTTCCTATCAGCGTTTGTTCCTCATAGTTTCTGAGATGGAGTAGAAGTCATCTTTCTTTCATGGCGTGGAATCATGGCTACCAGTTGTTCCTTCCTTCTGTGACTTGTCTGACGTCCATGGAGAATGATGGTGAAGGCAGGAGGCTCCATGTGACCAACCCCCTCCCTCCTAAGAGACGTAATATATATATGTCCCACAGACCACGTGTTCTCTCTATAGGGTGTTAACTTATACTCTGAACTATATATACATAAAGAACTTTTGTAACGTCAGCGAAAAAAATGTGTTCAGTACAGAATTGAGAATAAGAATAATTCAATTAATAATTAATATTTAACAGCACAACACAGTCCTCCATACAGTATTATGGGCACCGCATAATCCTCCATATAGTATTATGGGCACCACATAGTCTTCCATACAGAATTATGGGCACCACATAGTCCTCCATACAGAATTATGGGCACCACATAGTCCTCCATACAGTATTATGGGCACCACATATAATTAGTGTTGAGCGATACCTTCCAATATTCAAAAGTATCGGTATCGGATTGGATCGGCCGATATCCAAAAAATATCGGATATCGCTGATACCCGATACCAATGCAAGTCAATGGGACACAAATATTGGAATGTAAATAAGCCCTTTCTGTCCTTCTATATGCTGTTCCGGAGGGGGGAAGAGTGTGGGCGGTGTGTGGGCGGACACTGTGAGTGTCTGTGTGTGCGGGCGGGGTCTGTGCGGGCCTGCCAGGGAGCTAATTCTATGCGGGGCTGTATGCGGGCTGCCCAGGCTCTATGCGGCGTGCCGGGGCTGTATGTGGGCGGCCCGGGCTCTATGCGGCGTGGGGGGGGTCTCTGTGTGGCGTGGGGTGGTCTCTGTGCGGCGTGGGGTGGTCTCTGTGCGGCGTGGGGTGGTCTCTGTGCGGCGTGGGGTGGTCTCTGTGCGGCGTGGGGGGGTCTCTGTGCGGTGTGGGGGGGTCTCTGTGCGGCGTGGGGGGGGTCTCTGTGCGGCGGGTTGGGGCTCTGTGCGGCATGCTGGGGCTCTGTGCGTGTGTGCAGGCATCGTCCAATGGGACTACAAGTCCCATCGGACGATGGCTGCTACACTGACAGTGATTGACACATTAGCCAATGATGGGACAGTAAGAGTCCCATCATCTGGCTAATGTGTTGAATGTAAAAAAAAAATACTCCATGCATACATACATACATACATACATGCTACATACATGCTACATGCATACTACATGCTACATACATGCTACATACATGCTACATACATACTACATGCTACATACATGCTACATACATGCTACATACACACTACATACATGCTACATACATACATGCTACATACATACATACATACATACATACATACTACATACATACTGCATACATACTACATACATACATGACATACATACATACATGACATACACATAGACATACAGTACATTAAACATAGATTACAGACTCACCATTACTTGTCATTTTGATCCCCGAAGCCAGTGTCAACCTGTAAAAAATATGAAAAAAACAAACAACCAATATACTCCCTGTCCGCAGAAATCCACAAGTGTCCCACGACGATCTCCCGTGGAGAACGGCAGCAACAGCTGTTGCAACCGCTCTCCAGCGGCTCCAGAAACACAATGACAGAAGGAAGGTATTGTAACAAAACACTCCGGGATCGCCTTTGCTGGGGTCAAAGGTCACGTGGTTTGTGCATTAAACTCTGAGGCGACAGCAGGTTTCCAAGTAGACTGACCTCAGGTCAGGTTTAATAAAGTGAAAGCAAATACAGAAAACAAAACATAAAAATAAATCCTTGCCTGTCCGGCGCTAACTATACAAATACGTTCCTATCTAACAACTGGGGGGGCTTCTCCCTCCCAGCTAACATTACATAGATCACGAGCCCAGCTCTCACTCACGGTTGTCTCACACAGACAGGCATTCTGTGTGCCCCAGGCTGACACCTGAAACCTCCAGCTGGTCAGCCTTTATTCCTGCACTTATTAACCCCTCGGTACCCTGAAGATACTGAGCGGCTTAATTCACATAGGACAAATACCTGGGCGAGATATACCTGCCCCCGACTACCAGACCGACATGACTCTTACATATCCTCCCCCCCTGCTCAGACCACTCAGGTCGAGCAAGAATACTCTCGAAACAGTGTACTCGGGACAGGGCATCAGCGTTCCCCATCTGCACCCAGAGGCGGTGCTCCACCGTGAACGAGTAAGCCTGCAGAGCAAGGAACCACCGGGTTACCCGACTATTACGGTCCTTGTGGAGATGCATCCACTTGAGAGGGGCATGGTCCGTGACCAGCCTAAACTTCCTACCTGCCAGGTAATATTTGAGGGAGTCGAGAGCCCATTTGATGGCTAGGCACTCTTTTTCAATCACGGCATACCTCTGCTCATGTACATTCAGTTTCCGACTGAGGTAGAGGACCGGGTGTTCGACTCCGTCCCTTACCTGGGAAAGTACAGCTCCGATACCAGTATCAGAAGCATCCGTTTGCACCACAAACTCGCTGCTGAAATCAGGAGTCACTAGTACGGGCTGAGAGCACAAAGCCCGTTTCAGACTGTGGAAGGCCTCTTCAGCCGCTGAGGTCCATTTTACCATGACGGAATCCTTCCCTTTGGTAAGATCCGTCAAGGGGGTAGCCATGGCCGCAAAGTTGGGTATGAACCGGCGATAATAGCCGGCAATGCCCAGGAAAGCTTGAACTTGTTTCTTGTTCACTGGTTGCGGCCAGCCCTGAATTGCCTGTATTTTGTCGATCTGGGGTTTAACCACTCCTCTGCCAATCACGTAGCCCAAGTATCGGGCTTCTTCAAGGCCGATGTGACATTTCTTAGGATTCGCCGTTAAGCCTGCGTCTCTCAGGTCATCAATCACCACCTGTACCTTCCGGAGGTGAGCTTCCCAGTCCACGCTGTAAATTATGATGTCGTCTAGGTAGGCAGAGGCGTACTGCCTGTGGGGCCTCAAGACTCGATCCATCAATCTCTGGAACGTTGCTGGGGCTCCGTGAAGTCCAAACGGCATGTAGATATACTGGAACAGCCCTTCCGGTGTAGCAAATGCCGTCTTCTCTCTGGCCGCCTCGGCCAGAGGGATCTGCCAGTGCCCCTTTGTTAGATCCAGGGTCGTAATATATCGGGCTTTACCCAGCCGATCGATCAACTCATCGACCCGGGGCATAGGGTAGGCATCAAATTTAGAAACCGCATTCAGTTTCCGAAAGTCATTACAAAACCGTATGGAGCCATCCGGCTTAGGTATCAACACGATTGGACTGGACCAGGTGCTGTGCGACTCTTCAATAACTCCTAAGTCCAACATGGCCTTCACCTCCCGGGAGACGGTTTCACGGCGTGCTTCCGGAATCCGGTACGGCTTCACATGAACTGTGACACCAGGCTCTGTGACAATCTCATGTTTCACTAGCCTAGTCTGGCCAGGTTTTTCCGAGAAAAACTGTTGGTTCTGTAACAAAAACTGCTTAACCTCAGATTTTTGTCGTTCAGAGAGAGTCTCGGCAATCTGTACCTCCGGTATGGTAGGTGAGCAAACCGGACGGGGCAGATCCGCTGTTAGGGCAGCGCGGTCTTTCCAGGGTTTTATCAGATTCACATGATAAATCTGCTCTGGTTTTCTCTTACCAGGCTGGTGCACTTTATAGTTCACTTCTCCAACTTGTTCCATGACCTCAAAGGGGCCCTGCCATTTTGCCAGAAATTTACTATCCACCGTAGGGATTAGGATCAACACCCTATCCCCGGGTGCAAACGTACGGACCTTGGCGCCTCTATCATAACTTTGCCTCTGGGCTCCCTGGGCCTGTAACATATGTTCCCTAACAAGGGGCATGACAGCAGCAATCCGGTCCTGCATTTGCGTTACATGGTCTATCACCGTTTTAAAGGGAGTGACTTGACCTTCCCAGGTTTCTTTTGCGACGTCCAACAGTCCACGGGGACGACGGGCATATAATAGCTCGAAAGGCGAGAATCCTGTGGAAGACTGGGGAACTTCCCTAATGGCAAACAGCAAATAGGGTAACAAGTAATCCCAGTTCTTCCCATCTTTGTCTATCGCCTTCCGGAGCATCTGTTTTAAGGTTTTATTGAACCGCTCAACCAGGCCATCTGTTTGAGGGTGATAGACTGACGTACGCAACTGGTCTATTTGTAAGAGCCTGCAGAGCTCCTTCATCACCCTTGACATAAAGGGAGTCCCCTGGTCGGTGAGTATCTGTTTTGGAATTCCCACCCGACTAAACACTTGTACCAACTCTTTGGCGATCGTTTTGGTAGCAGTGTTACGCAAAGGGATGGCTTCGGGGTAACGAGTGGCATAGTCCATGATGACGAGGATATGTTGATGCCCACGTGCGGACCGGGGAAGGGGCCCAACCAAATCCATCCCAATTCTCTCAAACGGGACCCCAATAATAGGGAGGGGTACCAAAGGGCTACAGAACCGAGGTTTAGGTGCCAAGATTTGGCACTCTGGACAGGACTCACAATAGTTACGCACATCATTGTGTATTCCGGGCCACACAAAACAATGCAATATCCTTTCTGTGGTTTTTTGTACCCCCAGATGTCCCCCCATTATATGTCCGTGGGCCAGGTCCAGTACCTTCCGCCGATAAGGTTTGGGTACCACTAACTGTTGCACAGTGTCTTCCCCTTTTTTTTCTACCTGGTAGAGTAAATCATTCTCAAGAACCATGTACGGGTACGCTAGCCTAGTGTCAGGTTCTACGGGTACGCTATCTATCACTTTTACATTTTTCCTAGCCTGAGTCAGGGTAGGATCTTTCATTTGTTCGCTGTGGAAGTCATCCAACTGAACTCCCAAATCGGGTAGGCAGGGTGCGGGATGGCGGTCTGCCTCCGCCTCTCGCTGAGTTTCCTCAGTTTCCTCAGTTTCCCCCGCCATAACTGAGAAGGGGAACTGAAGGTTAGATTCAATAACCTCCCCAGCAACATCTTCCTGTGGGGTCTCGTCTAGGAACTCGGGACCTCCAGATGGCATGGGGGAAGATTCACGGTTACAGTTACCGTGAAGGAGCAACTGATTCTCCCACAACTGCCAGAAATGAGGAAAATCCCTGCCCAGGATTATATCATGTAACAATGCGGGAACGAGTCCCACTTTGTGTTGCACAGACCCATAGGGAGTGGAGATACATATGACCGCTGTAGGATATGAGCAGGTGTCACCATGCACACACGTTACAGAAAATGTATCAGACGGACCAGATGGAAGTGCCACCAGACTGGCTTTCACCAGAGTCACCACACTTCCAGAGTCTAGCAATGCCACAACATTTTTCCCATCTACAGACAATTCACGCAGGTGTTTCGCTGTATCATTTTGACCCGCATTCACACTTACTAGCCGTGTAACCAAAGACATGCGTTTCTTAGAGTCCGTAACGTCGCACTGCATGGGTTCAGTGGTAACAGGACAGTTCGCAGAAACATGGCCCTTCTCATGGCAACGGAAACACCTAACAGGCCCCCTATTGAAACCAGAGTCCGACACCCTTGATCTCGGGGTGCGAGCAGTCCCGTGTTCCTCCCCCATAGTTTTTGGCAATTTTCCTTCCCCCGCAGTCCCTGGAACAGTCTTACCGGTTCCACGAGGAGGAGGTACAGTTCGGTTAGTAGCGGTATCATCAGGAAGTCCTTCCGCCACGGAATAACGCTCCACCAAGTCCACCAATTGATCCGCTGTCGCGGGATTTCCTTGGCTCACCCACTTTTTCAGCGCCGGTGGTAGTACTCTCAGGTACTTGTCCAGAACGATCCGCTGGATTATCTCCGGAGTTGTCAGTACCTCGGGTTGCAGCCATTTCTTTATCAAGTAGATCAGGTCGAACATCTGCGATCGCGGCGGTTTATCTGGCTGATAGGTCCACTGATGTACCCTCTGTGCACGGACAGCCGTCGTCACACCCAGCCGGGCCAGGACCTCAGCTTTCAGCCTCTCAAAGTCCTGAGCGACTTCCGGGTCCAAGTCATGGTAAGCTTTTTGGGCCTCACCGGAGAGAAACGGAGCAATTAGATCGGCCCATCGTTCCTTCGGCCACTTCTCTCTCAACGCTGTCCGCTCAAACGTTGTCAGGTACGCCTCGACGTCATCTTCTGCGGTCAGCTTTTGCCAGTACCGACTCACATGGATTCTCCTGGACTCTGCTTCCGGGTTAGCCTCAGGCATGCTCACCAAGCGCTGCGCCACCTGTTGGAGAAGCTGGCGGTCTGCAGTCGTCACGTCCACCAACTCCTTCAGCTGTGCGGCCATCAAGCGGTTAACTTCCTGCTGTACGGCAGCGGACTGTACTAGGGCTTTCACCACGTCTTCCATACTGTCGCCTGTGCCACGGAGTGCCCGCGTTCTCCACCACAATGTAACAAAACACTCCGGGATCGCCTTTGCTGGGGTCAAAGGTCACGTGGTTTGTGCATTAAACTCTGAGGCGACAGCAGGTTTCCAAGTAGACTGACCTCAGGTCAGGTTTAATAAAGTGAAAGCAAATACAGAAAACAAAACATAAAAATAAATCCTTGCCTGTCCGGCGCTAACTATACAAATACGTTCCTATCTAACAACTGGGGGGGCTTCTCCCTCCCAGCTAACATTACATAGATCACGAGCCCAGCTCTCACTCACGGTTGTCTCACACAGACAGGCATTCTGTGTGCCCCAGGCTGACACCTGAAACCTCCAGCTGGTCAGCCTTTATTCCTGCACTTATTAACCCCTCGGTATCCTGAAGATACTGAGCGGCTTAATTCACATAGGACAAATACCTGGGCGAGATATACCTGCCCCCGACTACCAGACCGACATGACTCTTACAGTATCCTTCTGCATTGTATTCCTCCGCCGTTGTAAAAAAAAAGTCCCTAGTCTCACTTTATGGCATTGCTGGGTGAGAAATTTTCCCAGGCAGCAATTGCCATAAAGTGAGACTTTGTCCTAAGGTAACCTCTCAGTGATGCACTGCAGGAACCATTGTCTCCTGTCAGTGTGTCAATGAGGGTCCTATAGAGCAGTGACATCACCCGATGTCACTGTTCTATAGGGGAGATCGTCGTGGGACACTCGTTATTAATTGGACTTCGGCGGACAGGTAGTATGCGGTTTATTATTTTACGTTTTTTGCAGGCGCTGAAGTATGGTAAGTATGGTGAAATGAAGAATATTAAAATACTTTTTCCAATGTGTGTGTGTTTTATTAACCCTTTCATACTATAATAATAATAATTTTTATTTATATAGCGCCAACATATTCCGCAGCGCTTTACAACTTATAGAGGGGACTTGTACAGACAATAGACATTACAGCATAACAGAAATCACAGTTCAAAACAGATACCAGTAGGAATGAGGGCCCTGCTCTCAAGCTTACAAACTATGAGGAAAAGGGGAGACACGAGAGGTGGATGGTAACAATTGCTTTAGTTATTTGGACCAGCCATAGTGTAAGGCTCGGATGTTCATGTAAAGCTGCATGAACCAGTTAACTGCCTAAGTATGTAGCAGTACAGACACAGAGGGCTATTAACTGCATAAAGTGTATGAGAACACGATGCAAGGAACCTGATTATGTGTTTTGGGTTTTTTTTTCTATTTTTAATAGGCCACACAGGGATAGTTAGGTTAATGCGTTGAGGCGGTAGGCCAGTCTGAACAAATGCGTTTTTAGGGCACGCTTAAAACTGTGGGGATTGGGGATTAATCGTATTAACCTAGGTAGTGCATTCCAAAGAATCGGCGCAGCACGTGTAAAGTCTTGGAGACGGAAGTGGGAGGTTCTGATTATTGAGGATGCTAACCTGAGGTCATTAGCGGAGCGGAGGGCACGGGTAGGGTGGTAGACTGAGACCAGAGAGGAGATGTAGGGTGGTGCTGAGCCATGGAGTGCTTTGTGGATGAGGGTAGTAGTTTTGTACTGGATTCTGGAGTGGATGGGTAGCCAGTGTAATGACTGGCACAAGGTAGAGGCATCGGTGTAACGGTTGGTGAGGAATATGATCCTGGCAGCAGCATTCAGGACAGATTGGAGCGGGGAGAGTTTGGTAGGAGGGAGGCCGATTAGTAGAGAGTTACAATAGTCCAGACGGGAATGAATAAGAGAAACAGTAAGAGTTTTTGCAGAGTCGAAAGTAAGAAAAGGGCGAATTCTAGAAATGTTTTTGAGATGCAGATAAGAAGAGCGAGCCAGTGATCGGATGTGGGGGGTGAATGAAAGCTCGGAATCAAGGATGACCCCAAGGCAGCGGGCATGTTGCTTTGGAGTAATGATTGAACCGCCCACGGAGATGGCAATGTCAGGCAAAGGTAGGTTAGTAGAGGGAGAGAACACGAGGAGTTCAGTTTTTGACAGGTTCAGTTTCAGATAGAGGGAGGACATGATGTTAGAGACAGCGGTAAGACAATCACTGGTGTTTTCTGAGAAGGTCGGCGTGAAAGCAGGAGAAGAGGTGTATAATTGGGTGTCATCAGCATAGAGATGGTACTGGATTACTATTGGATTAATAACGGGTAGGCGTCTTATTGACGCCTCTCCGTTATTAACCCGGCTTAATGTCACCTTACAATAGCAAGGTGACATTAACCCCTTATTACCCCATATCCCACCGCTACACGGGAGTGATAAAAGAGGGGCTAAGTGCCGGAATTGGCGCATCTTACAGATTCGCCATTTCCGGGGCGGCTGCGGACTGGTATTTGTAGCCGGGGGGGCCAATATCCATGGCCCCTCTCTAGGCTATGAATATCAGCCCGCAGCTGTCTGCGTAGCCTTTCTGGCTATAAAATATAGGGGGACCCCATGTCATTTTTTTGGGGGGTCCCCCTATTTTAATAGCCAGTAAAGGCTACGCAGACAGCTGTGGGCTGATATTCATAGCAGGCTACAAATATTGGCCCCCGGCCATCGCCTTTCACCCTCTGGCGCAGAAAATTGCATGGGAGCCCATGCCATTTTTTCTTGTTTTTTTTAAATTCAACGCTCATAAAGGCCTGTTTCACACTTGCGTCGGTACGGGTCCGTCGCTATGCGTCGGGCCGACGTACCGACGCACGTGAAATTTGTGCACGACGTGGGCAGCGAATGCAGTTTTTCAACGGGTGATGTCACTGCTCTATAGGACCCTCAGTGACACACTGACAGGAGACAATGGCTCCTGCAGTGCATCACTGAGAGGTTACCTTAGGACAAAGTCTCACTTTATGGCAATTGCTGCCTGGGAAAATTTCTCACCCAGCAATGCCATAAAGTGAGACTAGGGACTTTTTTTTACAGCGGCGGAGGAATACAATGCGGAAGGATACCTTCCTCCCGTCATTGTGTTCCTGGAGCCCCTGGAGTGCGGTTGCAACAGCTGTTGCTGCCGTTCTCCACGGGAGATCGTCGTGGGACACTCGTGGATTTCTGCGGACAGGGAGTATATTGGTTGTTTGTTTTTTTCATATTTTTTACAGATAACACTGGCTTCGGGGATCAAAATGACAATGGTGAGTCTGTAATCTATGTTTAACCCCTTCACCCCCAAGGGTGGTTTGCACGTTAATGACCGGGCCAATTTTTACAATTCTGACCACTGTCCCTTTATGAGGTTATAACTCTGGAACGCTTCAACGGATCTTGGCGATTCTGACACTGTTTTCTCGTGACATATTGTACTTCATGATAGTGGTAAAATTTCTTCGATATAAGTTGCGTTTATTTGTGAAAAAAACGAATATTTGGCGAAAATTTTGAAAATTTTGCAATTTTCCAACTTTTAATTTTTATGCCCTTAAATCACAGACATATGTCACGCAAAAAATTTTTTTTTGTGACGGAGTTATAAGGGTTAAAAGTTGACCAGCAATTTCTCATTTTTACAACACCATTTTTTTTTAGGGACCACATCTCATTTGAAGTCATTTTGAGGGGTCTATATGATAGAAAATACCCAAGTGTGACACCATTCTAAAAACTGCACCCCTCAAGGTACTCAAAACCACTTTCAAGAAGTTTATTAACCCTTCAGGTGTTTCACAGGAATTTTTGGAATGTTTAAATAAAAATGAACATTTAACTTTTTTTCACACAAAATTTATTTCAGATCCAATTTGTTTTATTTTACCAAGGGTAACAGGAGAAAATAGACCCCAAAATTTGTTGTACAATTTGTCCTGAGTATGCTGATACCCCATATGTGGGGGTAATCCACTGTTTGGGCGCATGGCAGAGCTCGGAAGGAAAGGAGCGCCATTTGACTTTTCAATGCAAAATTGACTGGAATTGAGATGGGACGCCATGTTGCATTTGGAGAGCCCCTGATGTGCCTAAACATTGAAACCCCCCACAAGTGACACCATTTTGGAAAGTAGACCCCCTAAGGAACTTATCTAGATGTGTGGTGAGCACTTTGACCCAACAAGTGCTTCACAGAAGTTTATAATGCAGAGCCGTAAAAATAAAAAATCATATTTTTTCACAAAAATGATCTTTTCGCCCCCAATTTTTTATTTTCCCAAGGGTAAGAGAAGAAATTGGACCCCAAAAATTGTTGTGCAATTTGTCCTGAGTACGCTGATACCCCATATGTGGGTGTAAACCATTGTTTGGGCGCAGGGCAGAGCTCGGAAGGGAAGGAGCGCCATTTGACTTTTCAATGCAAAATTGACTGGAATTGAGATGGGACGTCATGTTGCGTTTGGAGAGCTCCTGATGTGCCTAAACATTGAAACCCCCCACAAGTGACACCATTTTGGAAAGTAGACCCCCTAAGGAACTTATCTAGATGTGTGGTGAGCACTTTGACCCAACAAGTGCTTCACAGAAGTTTATAATGCAGAGCCGTAAAAATAAAAAATCATATTTTTTCACAAAAATGATCTTTTCGCCCCCATTTTTTTATTTCCCCAAGGGTAAGAGAAGAAATTAGAGCACAAAAGTTGTTGTGCAATTTGTCCTGAGTACGACGATACCCCATATGTGGGGGTAAACGACTGTTTGGGCGCATAGCAGAGCTCGGAAGGGAAGGAGCGCTATTTTACTTTTCAATGCAAAATTGACTGGAATTAAGATGGGATGCCATGTTGCGTTTGCAGAGCCCCTGATGTGCCTAAACATTAAAACCCCCCACAAGTGACACCATTTTGGAAAGTAGACCCCCTAAGGAACTTATCTAGATGTGTTTTGAGAGTTTTGAACCCCCAAGTGTTTCACTACAGTTTATAACGCAGAGCCGTGAAAATAAATTCCTTTTTTTTTTCACAAAAATGATTTTTTAGCCCCCAGTTTTGTATTTTCACAAGGGTAACAGGATAAATTGGACCCCAAAATTTGTTGTCCAATTTGTCCTGAGTATGCTGATACCCGATATGTGGGGGGGAACCACTGTTTGGGCGCATGACAGAGCTCGGAAGGGAAGGAGCGCCATTTGGAATGCAGACTTAAATGGATTGGTCTGCAGGCGTCACGTTTTATTTGCAGAGCCCCTGATGTACCCAAACAGTACAAACCCCCCACAAGTGACCCCATATTGGAAACTAGACCCCCCAAGGAACTTATCTAGATGTGTTGTGAGAACTTTGAACCCCCAAGTGTTTCACTACAGTTTATAACGCAGAGCCGTGAAAATAAAAATTCTTTTTTTTTTCACAAAAATGATTTTTTTAGCCCCCAGTTTTGTATTTTCACAAGGGTATCAGGATAAATTGGACCCAAAAAGTTGTTGTCTAATTTGTCCTGAGTATGCTGATACCCCATATGTGGGGGGGAACCACTGTTTGGGCGCATGACAGAGCTCGGAAGGGAAGGAGCGCCATTTGGAATGCAGACTTAAATGGATTGGTCTGCAGGCGTCACGTTGCATTTGCAGAGCCCCTGATGTACGCAAACAGTACAAACCCCCCACAAGTGACCCCATATCGGAAATTAGACCCCCCAAGGAACTTATCTAGATGTGTTGTGAGAACTTTGAACCCCCAAGTGTTTCACTACAGTTTACAACGCAGAGCCGTGAAAATTCACTACAGTTTACAACGCAGAGCCGTGAAAATAAAAAATCTTTTTTTTCCCACAAAACTTATTTTTTGGCCCCCAGTTTTGTATTTTCCCAACGGTAGCAGGAGAAATTGGACCCCAAAAGATGATGTCCAATTTGTCCTGAGTACGCTGATACCCCATATGTTGGGGTAAACCCCTGTTTGGGCACACGGGAGAGCTCGGAAGGGAAGGAGCACTGTTTTCCTTTTTCAACGCAGAATTGGCTGGAATTCAGATCGGATGCCATATCCCGTTTGGAAAGCCCCTGATGTGCCCGAACAGTGGAAACCCCCCAATTATAACTGAAACCCTAATCCAAACACACCCCTTACCCTAATCCCAACAGTAACCCTAACCACTCCTCTAACCCAGACACACCCAACCCTATTCCCAACCGTAAATGTAATCCAAACCCTAACCCTATCTTTAGACCCAACCCTAACTGTAGCCCCAACCCTAGCCCCAACCCTAGCCCTAACCCTAGCAATAACCCTAGCCCTAACTCTAGTCCTAACTCTAGCCCTAACCCTAACCCTAATGGGAAAATGGAAATAAATACATTTTTTAATTTTTTTATTTTTCCCTAACTAAGGGGGTGATAAAGGGGAGTTTGATTTACTTTTATAGCGGGTTATTTAGCGGATTTTTATGATTGGCAGCCGTCACACACTGAAAGACGCTTTTCATTGCAAAAAATATTTTTTGCGTTACCACATTTTGAGAGCTGTAATTTTTCCATATTTGAGTCCACAGAGTCATGTGAGATCTTGTTTTTTGCGGGATGCGTTGACGTTTTTATTGGTAACATTTTCGGACACGTGACATTTTTTGATCGCTTTTTATTCCGATTTTTGTGAGGCAGAGTGATCAAAAACCAGCTATTCATGAATTTCTTTTGGGGGAGGCGTTTATACTGTTCCGCGTTTGGTAAAATTGATAAAGCAGTTTTATTCGTCGGGTCAGTACGATTACAGCGATATCTCATTTATATCATTTTTTTTATGTTTTGGCGCTTTTATACGATAAAAACTATTTTATAGAAAAAATAATTATTTTGGTATCGCTTTATTCTCAGGACTATAACTTTTTTATTTTTTTGCTGATGATGCTGTATGGTGGCTCGTTTTTTGCGGGACAAGATGACGTTTTCAGCGGTACCATGGTTATTTATATCAGTCTTTTTGATCGCGTGTTATTCCACTTTTTGTTCGGCGGTATGATAATAAAGCGTTGTTTTTTGCCTCGTTTTTTTTTTTTTTCTTACGGTGTTTACTGAAGGGGTTAACTAGTGGGCCAGTTTTATAGGTCGGGTCGTTACGGACGCGGCGATACTAAATATGTGTACTTTTATTGTTTGTTTTATTTTATTTAGATAAAGAAATGTATTTATGGGAATAATATTTATTTATTTTTTTCATTATTTTGGAATATTTTTTTTTTTTTTTTTTTTTTTTTTTACACATTTGGAAAAAAAATTTTTTACTTTTTTACTTTGCCCCAGGGGGGGACAATACAGATCGGTGATCTGTCAGTTTGCATAGCACTCTGACAGATCACCGATCTGATTGAAGTGCAGGCTGCTTCACAGTGCCTGCTCTGAGCAGGCTTCTGTGAAGCCACCTCCCTCCCTGCAGGACCCGGATCCGCGGCCATCTTGGATCCGGGTCTGGAGCAGGCAGGGAGGGAGGTAAGATCCTCGCAGCAACGCGATCACATCGCGTTGCTGCGGGGGGCTCAGGGAAGCCCGCAGGGAGCCCCCTCCCTGCGCGATGCTTCCCTGCACCGCCGGCACATCGCGATCATGTTTGATCGCGGTGTGCCGGGGGTTAATGTGCCGGGGGCGGTCCGTGACCGCTCCTGGCACATAGTGCCGGATGTCAGCTGCGATATGCAGCTGACACCCGGCCGCGATCGGCCGCGCTCCCCCCGTGAGCGCGGCCGATCGCGTATGACGTACTATTCCGTCCTTGGGAAGTAGGGCCCACCCCACATGGACGGAATAGTACGTCTAATGACAGAAAGGGGTTAATGTACTGTATGTCTGTATGTTTGTATTGTATGTAATGTATGAATGTATTGTATGTAGTATGTATGTATGTAGTGTGTATGCAGTATGTATGTATGTAGTATGGATGTATGTATGCAGTATGTATGTTGTATGTATGTAGTATGTATGTAGCATGTAGCATGTATGTAGCATGTATGTATGTAGTATGTATGTAGCATGTATGTAGCATGTATGTAGCATGTATGTAGCATGTATGTATGTATGTAGTATGTAGCATGTATGTAGCATGTATGTATGTAGTATGTATGTATGTAGCATGTAGTATGTATGTAGCATGTATGTAGCATGCATGTATGTAGCATGTATGTATGTAGTATGTATGATGTATGTAGCAAGTATGTATGATGTATGTAGCATGTATGTAGCATGTAGCATGTATGTAGCATGTATGTATGTAGTATGTATGATGTATGTAGCATGTATGTAGCATGTAGCATGTATGTAGCATGTATGTATGTAGCATGTATGTACTATGTATGTATGTATGTAGCATGTATGGAGTATTTTTTTTTTTTTTTACATTCAACACATTAGCCGGATGATGGGACTACTACTGTCCCATCATTGGCTAATGTGTCAATCACTGTCATTGTAGCAGGCATAGCCCGATGGGACTTGTAGTCCCATCGGATGATGCCTGCACAGACACAAAGACCCCTGGCAGTCCGCACAGACCCCGGAGAGGCCGTACAGACCCCCGGCAGGCCGTACAGACCCCCGGCAAGCTGCACAGACCCCGGAGAGGCCATACAGACCCCCCGGCAGGCCGTACAGACCCCGGAGAGGCCGCACAGACCCCCCGGCAAGCCACACAGACCCCAGAGAGGCCGCACAGATTCCCCTGCAGGCCATACAGACCCTCCGGCAGGCACGCACAGACCACCCACGGTCCCGCACAGACCCCGCCCGCACAGAGACATGCAATCTCCGCCCATGCACCGCCCACACTCAATTATACTGCATTTTTGCACTGTGGGAACTTCCGATTCCGATTTCCGATATCGCAGAAATATCAGAACTCGGTATCGGAATTCCGAAACAGCGAATATTGGCCGATACCCGATATTTGCAGTATCGGAATGCTCAACACTACATATAATGCTTCATACTGAACAATGGGCCCCATATAATGCTCCATACAGAATGGACCTCATATATTGCTCCATATAGAATGGGCCCTATATAATGCTTCATACAGAATGGTCCCCATATATTGCTACATACAGAATAATGGACCCCATATATTGCTCCATACAGAATAATGGACCCCATATCATGCTCAATACAGAATAAAGAGACCCCACATAAAGCTGCATACAGAATAGTGGTTCTCATATAATTCTCCATACAGAACAATGGGCCCCATATACAGTTGTGCTCAAAAGTTTACATACCCTAACAGAATTGTTGCTTTCTTGGCCTTTTTTCAGAGAATATTAACGATAACACCAAAATGTTTTCTTCACTCATGGATAGTGGTTGGGTGAAGCCATTTATTGTCAAACCATTGTGTTTTCTCTTTTTAAATCAGAATGACAACCCAAAACATCCAAATGGCCCTGATTAAAAGTTCACATACCCCATTTCTTAACACTGTGTATTGCCCCCTCTAACATCAATTACAGCTTTAAGTTTTTTTGTGGTAGTTGTGGATGAGGCTCTTTATTTTCTCAGATGGTAAAGCTGACCACTATTCTTGGCAAAAAGCCTCCAGTTCCTGTAAATTCCTGGGCTGTCTAGCATGAACTGCGGGTTGAGATCTCCCCAGAGTGGCTCAAAGATATGGAGGTCAGGAGACTGAGATGGCCACTCCAGAACCTTCACTTTGTTCTGCTGTAGCCAATGACAGGTCGACTTGGCCTTGTGTTTTGGATCATTGTCATGTTGAAGCGTTGAAGTACGTCCCATGCGCAGCTTCCAGGCTGATGAGTGCAAATTTGCCTCCAGTATTTGCTGATAGCGTGCTGCATTCATCTTTCCTTCAACTTTGACCAAGTTTCCTGTGCCTTTGTAGCTCACACATCCCCAAAACATTAGTGATCCACCTCCGTGCCTTACAGTAGGAATGGTGTTCCTTTCATCATAGGCCTTGTCTCTCTCTCCAAATGTAACATTTATGGTTGTGGCCAAAAAGTACAATTTTGGTCTCATCACTCCAAATTACCTTGCTCCAGAAGTTTTGAGGCGTGTCGCTGTGCTGTTTTGCATATTGTAGGTGAGATACTCTGTGGCATTTGCGCAGCAATGGCTTTCTTCTGGCGACTCGACCATGCAGCCCATTTTTCTTCAAGTGCCTCCTTATTGTGCATCTTGAAACAGCCACACTGCTAGTTTTCAGAGAGTCCTGTATTTCAGCTGATGTTATTTGTGGGTTTTTCTTTGCATCCTGAACAATTTTCCTGGCAGTTGTGGACGACATTTTTATTGGTCTACCTGACCGTGGTTTTGTTTTTACAGAGCCCCTGATTTTCAATTTCTTAGTCACAGTTTGAATGCTGATGACTGGCATTATCAATTCCTTGGATATCTTTTTGTATCCCTTTCCTGTTTTATACCGTTCAACTACCTTTTCCAGTAGATCCATTGACAATTCTTTTGCTTTCCTCATGACTCACAATCCAGAAACGTCAGTGGCTGGATGAAAGATGCAAGAGTCTGTCTGGATTCCAGAAACTCATTCAGATTTTATGCACAGGTCACAGGTGAGGATGCTACCTTTAGTAGCCATTCAAACCCATTTGTGTCAACTTCAGTGCATGTTATCAGGACAAAATCACCAGGGTATATGAACTTTTGATCATGGTCATTTGGATGTTTTGTGTTGTCATTATGATTTAAACAGGGAAAATAGTAGTTTGACAATAAATGGCTTCACCCAACCACTAACCACGAGTGGAGAAAAAGTTTTGGTGTTATCATTCATATTCTTTGAAAAAAGGCCAAGAAAGCAAAAGTTCTGTCGGGGTATGTAAACTTTTGAGCACAACTGTAATGTTCCATACAGAATAATGGGCCCTATACAATGCTCCATACAGAATAATGGACCTCATATAATGTTCTGTTGTGAATTCCGTTCTTGGGCTCCCTCCTGTGGTTATGAATGGTACTTTTGTGAGTTCTGCCCTTGGGCTCCCTCTGGTGGTTTCGAGTGGAACTGCTGCTCCTTGAGGTTCTGCAGCAGCTGCTTTCACTAATCGGCTCCACTGGCCTTGCTATTTAACTTGGCTCTGGTCTGTAGTCCATGCCAGCTGTCAATGTTCTCTGGGTTGGATTCAGATCTCTACTTGGATTTCTCTGATGGCCTGTCCATTTCAGCATAAGATAAGTTCTTGCTAGTTCTTTGGTTGTCCATTTGCTTTGGACCTTACTGCTCAGTTAAGTTATGTTTCTTTTGTCCACCTTGTCATTATGAAATATTCAGGCTAGCTGGAAGCTCTGGGGAAGCAGATTTGCCCCTCCACACCATGAGTCGGTGTGGAGATCATTTTTGTAAACTCTGCGTGGATTTTTAGTTTTTAATACTGACCGCACAGTATCCTTTTCTATTTTCTGTTTATCTAGATTAGAATTGTCCTCCTTTGCTAAAACCTGATTTCATTTCTGTGTATGTCATTTCCCTCTCTACTCACGGTTAATATTTGTGGGGGGCTATCTTTCCTTTTGGGAATTTCTCTGAGGCGAGAGAGTTTTCTGTTTCCATCTTTAGGGGTAGCTAGTTCTTAGGCTGTGACGAGGCGTCTAGGGAGTGACAGGAACGTCCCACGGCTATTTCTAGTGTTGGTGTTAGGATTAGGAACTGCGGTCAGTAAAGCTACCACCTCCCAGAGCTTGTCCCATGACTCATTTTACCCACCAGGTCATATCAGTGCTTCTCCGTAACCACCAGGTCACAACAATGTTCCTTATAAAATAATGGACCCCATATAATGCTCCATACAGAATAATAGGCCCTATATAATGCTCCATGCAGAATAATTGACCCCATATATTGCTATTGCTCCATAAAGAATAATGGGCCCCATATAAAGCTCCATACAGAATAATGGGCCCCATATAATGCTTCATCCAGAATGGGCCTCATACAATACTCTATACAAAATGGGCCTCATATATTGCTCCATACAGAATGGACCTTACATATTGCCTTATACAGAATGGGCCCCATATTATGCTCCATACAGAATGGGCCCCATATATTGCTCCATACATAAAAAAATCAAATAGTCATCTCTCCTTGCCGGCCGCAGGTCCAGACTCCTCCAATTTGCCGTCTTCCGGCAGTGACATCATCATGCTCTCTGCCCTGAGATGTCAGAGTCAGAAAACATGAAGATACTAGAGGAACATGGAGAGTTAAGTATTGCAAGTGCCAGGGCCCTGAGTAAATTGATGACAAGTGGGCCCCCTGCTCGCTCAGGGCCTCAGAACTTGCCTGGGTGTGCTGGGTGGTGACACTGGCCCTGTCCTCTTGTAAAAAAAACAAAACAAGAAAAAAGATATCTGGAGTATTTTTTTGTAGTCGACTATATAAGCTTTTAAGTGAGAATTGTGGAACGCCCGCCCGGACCAAGGGATACTCGGTACCGGGTCTGGTCGCTCGTAAAGAGGATGTCACGGTGGCTGTGACCCGGTCCGTGGCCCTGGGCGCCCAATTAACCCCTTCCTGACATCTGACGTACTATCCCGTCGAGGTGGGGTGGGCCCGTATGACCACCGACGGGATAGTACGTCATACGCGATCGGCCGCGCTCACGGGGGGAGCGCGGCCGATCGCGGCCGGGTGTCAGCTGCATATCGCAGCTGACATCCGGCACTATGTGCCAGGAGCGGTCACGGACCGCCCCCGGCACATTAACCCCCGGCACACCGCGATCAAACATGATCGCGGTGTACCGGCGGTATAGGGAAGCATCGCGCAGGGAGTGGGCTCTCTGCGGGCTTCCCTGAGACCCCCGGAGCAACGCGATGTGATCGCGTTGCTTCGAGGGTCTCCTACCCCCCTCCTTGCCGCAGGTCCCGGATCCAAGATGGTCGCGGCATCCGGGTCCTGCAGGGAGGGAGGTGGCTTACCGAGTGTCTGCTCAGAGCAGACACTTGGTAAGCCTGCAGCCCTGCACAGCAGATCGCAGATCTGGCAGAGTGCTGTGCACACTGCCAGATCAATGATCTGTAATGTCCCCCCCTGGGACAAAGTAAAAAAGTAAAAAAAAAATTCCCCACATGTGTAAAAAAATAAATAAAAAAAATATCCTAAATAAAGAAAAAATATATATATATATTATTCCCATAAATACATTTCTTTTGCTAAATAAAATAAAAAAAACAATAAAAGTACACATATTTAGTATCGCCGCGTCCGTAACAACCCAACCTATAAAACTGCCCCACTAGTTAACCCCTTCAGTAAACACCGTAAGAAAAAAAAAAAAAAAGAGGCAAAAAACAACGCTTTATTATCATACCGCCGAACAAAAAGTGGAATAACACGCGATCAAAAAGACTGATATAAATAACCATGGTACCGCTGAAAACGTCATCTTGTCCCGCAAAAAACGAGCTGCCAAACAGCATCATCAGCAAAAAAATAAAAAAGTTATAGTCCTGAGAATAAAGCGATACCAAAATAATTATTTTTTCTATAAAATAGTTTTTATCGTATAAAAGTGCCAAAACATAAAAAAAATGATATAAATGAGATATCGCTGTAATCGTACTGACCCGACGAATAAAACTGCTTTATCAATTTTACCAAACGCGGAACAGTATAAACGCCTCCCCCAAAAGAAATTCATGAATAGCTGGTTTGTGATCACTCTGCCTCACAAAAATCGGAATAAAAAGTGATCAAAAAATGTCACGTGTCCGAAAATGTTACCAATAAAAACGTCAACTCGTCCCACAAAAAACAAGATCTCACATGACTCTGTGGACTCAAATATGGAAAAATTACAGCTCTCAAAATGTGGTAACGCAAAAAATATTTTTTGCAATGAAAAGCGTCTTTCAGTGTGTGACGGCTGCCAATCATAAAAACCCGCTAAAAAAACCCGCTATAAAAGTAAATCAAACCCCCCTTCATCACCCCCTTAGTTAGGGAAAAATTAAAAAATGTATTTATTTCCATTTTCCCATTAGGGTTAGGGTTAGGGCTAGAGTTAGGACTAGAGTTAGGACTAGAGTTAGGACTAGAGTTAGGACTAGAGTTAGGGCTAGGGTTAGGGCAAGGGTTAGGGCTAGGGTTAGGGTTGGGGCTAGGGTTGGGGCTAGGGTTAGGGTTAGGGCTAGGGTTGGGGCTAGGGTTAGGGCTAGGGTTAGGGCTAGGGTTGGGGCTAGGGTTAGGGCTAGTGTTAGGGCTAGGGTTAGGGCTAGGGTTAGGGCTAGGGTTGGGGCTAGGGTTGGGGCTAGGGTTAGGGCTACAGTTAGGGTTGGGGCTAAAGATAGGGTTAGGGTTTGGATTACATTTACGGTTGGGAATAGGGTTGGGTGTGTCTGGGTTAGAGGAGTGGTTAGGGTTACTGTTGGGATTAGGGTAAGGGGTGTGTTTGGATTAGGGTTTCAGTTATAATTGGGGGGGTTTCCACTGTTTAGGCACATCAGGGGCTCTCCAAACAGGACATGGCATCCGATCTGAATTCCAGCCAATTCTGCGTTGAAAAAGGAAAACAGTGCTCCTTCCCTTCAGAGCTCTCCCGTGTGCCCAAACAGGGGTTTACCCCAACATATGGGTTATCAGCGTACTCAGGACAAATTGGACATCATCTTTTGGGGTCCAAGTTCTCCTGCTACCCTTGGGAAAATACAAAACTGGGGGCCAAAAAATAAGTTTTGTGGGAAAATAAAGATTTTTTATTTTCACGGCTCTGCGTTGTAAACTGTAGTGAAACACTTGGGGGTTCAAAGTTCTCACAACACATCTAGATAAGTTCCTTGGGGGGTCTAATTTCCGATATGGGGTCACTTGTGGGGGGTTTGTACTGTTTGGGTACATCAGGGGCTCTGCAAATGCAACGTGACGCCTGCAGACCAATCCATTTAAGTCTGCATTCCAAATGGCGCTCCTTCCCTTCCGAGCTCTGTCATGCGCCCAAACAGTGGTTCCTCCCCACATATGGGGTATCAGCGTACTCAGGACAAATTGGACAACAACTTTTGGGGTCCAATTTATCCTGATACCCTTGTGAAAATACAAAACTGGGGGCTAAAAATCATTTTTGTGAAAAAAAAAAAAAGAATTTTTATTTTCACGGCTCTGCGTTATAAACTGTAGTGAAACACTTGGGGGTTCAAAGTTCTCACAACACATCTAGATAAGTTCCTTGGGGGGTCTAGTTTCCAATATGGGGTCACTTGTGGGGGGTTTGTACTGTTTGGGTACATCAGGGGCTCTGCAAATGCAACGTGGCGCCTGCAGACCAATCCATTTAAGTCTGCATTCCAAATGGCGCTCCTTCCCTTCCGAGCTCTGTCATGCGCCCAAACAGTGGTTCCCCCCCCACATATGGGGTATCAGCGTACTCAGGACAAATTGGACAACAACTTTTGGGGTCCAATTTATCCTGATACCCTTGTGAAAATACAAAACTGGGGGCTAAAAAACATTTTTGTGAAAAAAAAATAATTTGTATTTTCACGGCTCTGCATTATAAACTGTAGTGAAACACTTGGGGGTTCAAAGCTATCAAAACACATCTAGATAAGTTCGTTAGGGGGTCTACTTTCCAAAATGGTGTCACTTGTGGGGGTTTTTAATGTTTAGGCACATCAGGGGCTCTCCAAACGCAACATGGCATCCCATCTTAATTCCAGTCAATTTTGCATTGAAAAGTAAAATAGCGCTCCTTCCCTTCCGAGCTCTGCTATGCGCCCAAACAGTGGTTTACCCCCACATATGGGGTATCGTCGTACTCAGGACAAATTGCACAACAACGTTTGTGGTCTAATTTCTTCTCTTACCCTTGGGGAAATAAAAAAATGGGGGTGAAAAGATCATTTTTGTGAAAAAATATGATTTTTTATTTTCACGGCTCTGTATTATAAACTTCTGTGAAGCACTTGTTGGGTCAAAGTGCTCAACACACATCTAGATAAGTTCCTTAAGGGGTCTACTTTCCAAAATGGTGTCACTTGTACAGGGTTTCAATGTTTAGGCACATCAGGGACTCTCCAAACGCAACATGGCGTCCCATCTCAATTCCAGTCAATTTTGCATTGAAAAGTCAAATGGCGCTCCTTCCCTTCCGAGCTCTGCCCTGCGCCCAAACAATGGTTTACACCCACATATGGGGTATCAGCGTACTCAGGACAAATTGCACAACAATTTGTCGGGTCCAATTTCTTCTCTTACCCTTGGGAAAATAAAAAATTGGGGGCGAAAAGATCATTTTTGTGAAAAAATATGATTTTTTATTTTTACGACTCTGCATTATAAACTTCTGTGAAGCACTCGTTGGGTCAAAGTGCTCACCACACATCTAGATAAGATCCTTAGGGGGTCTACTTTCCAAAATGGTGTCACTTGTGGGGGGTTTCAATGTTTAGGCACATCAGGGGCTCTCCAAATGCAACATGGCGTCCCATCTCAATTCCAGTCAATTTTGCATTGAAAAGTCAAATGGCGCTCCTTTCCTTCCGAGCTCTGCCATGCGCCCAAACAGTGGTTTACCCCCACATATGGGGTATCAGCGTACTCAGGACAAATTGTACAACAAATTTTGGGGTCTATTTTCTCCTGTTACCCTTGGTAAAATAAAACAAATTGGAGCTGAAATAAATTTTGTGTGAAAAAAAGTTAAATGTTTATTTTTATTTAAACATTCCAAAAATTCCTGTGAAACACCTGAAGGGTTAATAAACTTCTTGAAAGTGGTTTTGAGTACCTTGAGGGGTGCAGTTTTTAGAATGGTGTCACACTTGGGTATTTTCTATCATATAGACCCCTCAAAATGACTTCAAATGAGATGTGGTCCCTAAAAAAAAATGGTGTTGTAAAAATGAGAAATTGCTGGTCACCTTTTAACCCTTATAACTCCGTCACAAAAAAAAATTTTGGTTCCAAAATTGTGCTGATGTAAAGTAGACATGTGGGAAATGTTACTTATTAAGTATTTTGCGTGACATATGTCTGTGATTTAAGGGCATAAAAATTCAAAGTTGGAAAATTGCGAAATTTTCAAAATTTTCGCCAAATATTCGTTTTTTTCACAAATAAACGCAAGTTATATCGAAGAAATTTTACCAGTAACATGAAGTACAATATGTCACGAGAAAACAGTGTCTGAATCGCCAAGATCCGTTGAAGCGTTCCAGAGTTATAACCTCATAAAGGGACAGTGGTCAGAATTGTAAAAATTAGCCCGGTCATTAACGTGCAAACCACCCTTGGGGGTGAAGGGGTTAAAGGGGAATGGTCTTTTAAGGGGAATTGTGGTAAAGTCTGTTGTGGCGCCACCTGTGGTGTTCGTTCAATAGGGGGACCGACGCTGCTTTAAAAGGGGTCCTCTGGGGGATGTTGTTGCAGCAATGATGGTGACGTTTCCCACAGGTGAAGTGGGGTCCCCAGGGCTCCCAAGGTGTGTGGGCCAGATGGTATAAGCCGACGAATAAGGAGAGGACACAAGTTGTAAAATCTTTACCTTATTTACTGTAGATGTAACAGGCCTCAGTCCAGGGTACCAGGTACAGGTGTAGATAGGGTCCGGCCGGCTTGGAGGCAATTGGGGAATCCCTCTCCCTGGTGAGGTCTGTAAGCCTTTGCAACTAGCGCTTTCCTATAAGGTCCCTGCTTCTTGAAGCTGTTTAGCAAAGTCCTCTTTTCCCCCTGTCCTAAGACATGTACCTGCACGACTGGCAGCTTGTGCCGTTTTACAGGGACTTTATCATGCCCTGGGCTCTTCAGGTGCTGCTGCGTCTCAGGTGTGGTGTGGGCCAATCACATAAAGTTCTTAGTCCTCGGGTTCTGTCAAGTGTCCTACAGTTCCACTAAGGCCTCGGGCTCCTGGTACCCGGCTGCTGCGCTCTCGATCTGAGGGTGCCCTGCCGCTGTTCCCCTGCTGAGCCCTGTTCCACTCCCATTCTCCTTTCCTCTGTGCTCCACTGCACTTCACCCTTCAGGTTCTCTATCCTTTCCTGGAGCTGCAGCACTTCACTGGCTGCACGGCTCCGGCTCTCTGCTCCATGTCACTCCTAGACATCTGCTCTCTTTGGTCTCTCAGGACCAACTCCCTAACTCCTCCTCCAGGCCAGAGCACATAAAGTTGGGGGACGCTCCCCTGAATCCGGGTTCAGAGCTCCCCCTTCTGGCCTGGATTCAGAATGTGGTGCATGTGTGTGTTTACCTGGTAAGGAGAACCCCATTGCCTCCAAGCATGATATCGCCCTCCCCGAAAGGAAGGCAACATTACTGTAACAACTGGTCCCCTGGGGTGTTACAATTGTATTTAAGGAAATCTTTAACTGGTGTGTTAGTTCTTCAGTGTCAGGAGAAGAACACTCTGCATGGGCTCTGCACTCCATTCCCACTTTAGACTGCAGCCACAGCACCTCCCATGCTATGGGATTTATATTCATCTGTCCCCACTTTATCCTATATGTATGATATATATATATATATATATATATATATATATATATATATACACACAGCAGTGTTCCCTATGTGTATGTAAAGTAGTCTCTGTGTCTCCTATATGATCAATACAGTCTCAGCGTCTCCTGTGGAATGAATACTGCAGCCTCTGTGTCTCCTATGTGTTGTGTATACAGCAGTCTCTGTGTCTCCCATGTAATGTCTATATAGCAGTCTCTGTGTTTCCTATGTTATGTACAGTATACACAACAGTTTCAGTGTCTCCTATGTGATGTACATAGAGCAGTCCCAGTGTACCCTATGTGATGTATACAACAGTCTGTGTCACCTATATGATGTATATATAGCAGTCCCAATGTATATATATTCTGCAGACCTCCCACTGCTTGAGTTCTATAAATGTAACATGAGCAGTGATGAATTTTCTACTTTGAGGAGACATACAGTGTAATATATATCTGTGTTTGGAAGAACTTACTGCTGAGATAAGTTCATTACAAAATTTACAGCAAAGAGTCGACTACCCTCAAAACTAACCCAGTCCTGGAAAAATAGTTGCAAGTAGCGGCATCAGTTAAAGGGAACCAGTCAGCAGATTTTGCCGCTATAAGATGTGGCCACTGTTTTTCAGGGCTTATCTACAGCTTTCTATAATGCTATAGATAAGCCCCCGGTCCGACCTGCAAGTGAAGAAAAATAAGTTAGATTAAACTCACCCTGGGGGCGGTCCGGTCCAATGAGTGTCGCAGGTCCGGGTCCGGCGCCTCCCATCTTCCTGCGACGCCACCCTCCTGCTTCTTCTTCACTCCCCGGCATCGGCGCTCCTGCGCAGGCGTACTTCTCTTCCCCGTTGAGGGCAGAGTAAAGTACTGCAGTGTGCAGGTGCTGGGAAAGGTCAAAGAGGCCCAACACCTGCGCACTGCAGTACTTTACACTCGTCGTCGCAAGAAGATGGGAGGCACTGGACCCGGACCTGTGACACCCATCAGACTGGACAGCACCCGACTGCATCCCAGGGTGAGTATAATATAACTTATTTTTCTTCACTTGCAGGTCGGATCAGGGCTTATCTACAACATTATAGAATGCTGTAGATAAGCCCTGAAAGGCAGTGGCTGCATCTTATAGCGGCAAAATCTGCTGACAGGTTCCCTTTAATTAAATATTTGAACAAATATAGATACATTACAAGTTCATAATTAGTATGGCCCCTGAATAAGGTTATAAATATCCAAATGGCCCTTGGTAGAAAAAAAAGGTTTCCCACCTATGCTCTAAATCAATAAACAAATGGCTTTGCCAAAAAAAAGATCAAAATTTTGGAATGGCCCAGTCCAAGTCAAGAGGTGAATATAGTTGAGAATATGTGGTTGAACTGAAAAATGCTGTACACAGGAGATGACCTAAATCTCTGACAGATTTAGAGAGTAAGGCCTGCGTCACACTAGAGAGAAATACGGACGAGTGAGAGGCGCAAAAACAACGCATTGCACTCGGACCAATGTTTCTCTATGGGGCAGCTCCCATCAGCCATATATTTCTCGGCCGTATTTTACGGGCTGAAAAAATCACAGCATGCTGCGATTGTCAGCATATTCCTCCAAAATACACCAATGCAAGTCTATGGGGCGAGAAAAATACGGATTACACATGGACCACACAAGTGACTTGCGAGAAATACGCAAGACTTTTCCAGGTGACAGGAAATGGGCCAAGCCATTATCAGGAAGCTTAGACATGCTAATTAGCTCAAAAAGCGCTCCAGACATCCCAGAAGAACACCTCCACAGAGTCCTGCAGCATGTCTACCTACATAAATGTAGAGATGCTAATCGTTCTGGTCCAAGAAAGGCCAGAACTTTGGGACCAGAGGGATGCACATTATTCCAACCGGGCCAGAAAAGAGGCAGCATGGAGGAGGATCTGTGTCCAAATGTTTCCAGATTTTGTGGACCGTCCACGTGAGGGACAGCAACAAATTAGTAAGTTCTCTCATGTTTTCTAAATCATATTAACTGCACTAAATAACAAGTTTTCACAGTATCCCCTTAAATCTTATTATGAGTATTTTTTGCTCATTATGTGTAATCTAGATTATGTTTATAACTGACACCTTACTAGGCCACATGACTATGTAAAATGTCTATAAACTTGTTGATCCAATGTGCGCAATATCCTAATACATTTTTATTGTGTGACATTGCAGTGGAAGATGTTAAGAGACACGGGCGCAGCATCCGTGACCAGTACAGGGGGGGAAGGTCAGCAGCGGGCCAGGAGTGAAAGTATATATATTTCGACCAGCTGGCATTTCTGGCTCCCATTCTGGATCTCAGACCGTAAGTACATACATCACACCGCATTACACATATGCTATTTAGGGTCATATCTCCAACCTTTTTTTTTTAATTAAATTCATAACAGAACTCAGTCCAACCTCACTGAGAGGGAGACAGGGTTGGATTCTGAGGCCATTACAGATCCGGTTGGGGGAGGTGAAGAGGTGGCTGGCCCATCTTCTGAGCCTTCCAGCTGCATCCCCCAACTCCACCTGCACCAGTACCTGTACCAGGACCTGTACCAGGAGCTGCACCAGCACCCGGCAGCCATGAGGAACCAGGCAACAGCAGCAGCCCTACTGTTCGTCTTGAGGGCTCCCCCCAGCCTGCTGTGATATCCCGCCGTGGGCGACGAAGGCGAGAGATCCTTGCCTCTGATACCAGGAGGCATGTTGACACTGAGGTGCTCAATTACCTGTCCAGGGCTGCCCAGGATGAGGGTGAGGAGGCATATTCCCGCAGCCTGGCCCAGTACCTCTGTTCCCTACCCTGTGAGGTGAGGTTATATGTGCAAGGATCAATTCAGATCCTCATTGATGCATGCACCCCCCCAATACCCCATATGAGGTATTTGAGTTCTTGGAGAGGTGGCGGCTGTCACCCCATAACCTGCTCTGAGTTTACCGCAACCCAGAAATGCATGCTCAATATGGATCTGAGGCACCTCCTCCACGGGTGCCTACACCTCACCCTATTCCCCTCCTAACCAAGCTTGGCCACAACAGGCCCAAATAGCAACCTATAACCCACCTGCCCAATACTGCCACTTGTACAGACCCAGTGTTGGAGGCTGGTCCCAACCTGGCTTTGGACGACATGGCCATATTGGAGGGTATGAGGCACGTGGCTACCAGAATCCCCAGGAGTATAATCTACATTATCCCTATGGTCACTTCGCCGCTCAGCAACCTGATCCTGGCCACATCATACATCATGGCCCAGATTATGCAGCCCCACAGGATGAAGGCCAAGTTGGACACCAAAGCCAGCAACAAAGAGAGGCAGGACTCCCGCCATCACCTCCACCAATGTACCAAGATTTAAAAAAAAAATCTTTTAATTTTGCTTTAGCAAATATATGTTTATGTTCGATTATTTGGTTTAAAAAGTCTCGAAAAAAGGTATTCCCAAATTTGTCTGGGCCCAAAAGCCATATGACGGAAATATGGTAACAAAAGTTATATTTTGGCTTTATAAAAATTTTAAAAATGCCAAGTTTTGTCTCTTATTGACTTAATTACTAAAAGATAAAAAAAAAACATCTAGAAGATAAAGTAACTGAACACACACAACAACTTTAACCCCTTCCCGACATGCGCCGTACTAGTACTGCGCTGCCGGCACTGCGTTACTGACAGCCGCAGTACTAGTACGGCGCCCCGATCACCGCGGTCTCACGCTGAGCGCCGCGGTGATCGGGTGCGGGTGTCAGCTGTATATGACAGCTGACACCCCGCAGCAATGCCCACGATCGGCGCTGTCGCCGATCGCGGGCATTTAACCCCTCTGATGCCGCTGTCAATAGTGACAGCGGCATAGAGGGGGATCGCGCAGGGACGGGGGCTCCCTGCGCTCTCCCACCGGAGCAGCGCGATGAGATCGCGCTGCTCCGGTGACCTGGAAGGAGTCCCCGGATCCAAGATGGCCGGGGGACTCCTTCCGGGTCATAAGATGACCCTGCTTGCCGGCGTCTGCTGAGAATCCTCATAGCAGGCGCCGGCAAGCCCCTGCAATGTGCCTGGCACATCGGTGATCAGACCGAGTGCTATGCACACGGTCTGATCACCGATCTGTGATGTCCCCTCCTGGGACAAAGTAAAAAAGTAAAAAAAAAATTTTTCCACATGTGTAAAAAAAAAAAAAAAAAAAAATTCCTAAATAAAGAAAAAAAAAAAAAATATATTCCCATAAATACATTTCTTTATCTAAATAAAAAAAACACCACACAATAAAAGTACACATATTTAGTATCGCCGCGTCCGTAACAACCCCACCTATAAAACTATATCACTAGTTAACCCCTTCAGTGAACACCGTAAAAAAAAAAAAAAAAAAACGAGGCAAAAAACAACGCTTTATTCTCATACCGCCAAACAAAAAGTGGAATAACACGCGATCAAAAAGACGGATATAAATAACCATGGTACCGCTGAAAACGTCATCTTGTCCCGCAAAAAAAAAGCCGCCATACAGCATCATCAGCAGAAAAATAAAAAAGTTATAGCTCTCAGAATAAAGCGATGCAAAAACAATTATTTTTTATATAAAATAGTTTTTATTGTGTAAAAGCGCCAAAACATAAAAAAATTACATAAATGAGGTATCGCTGTAATCGTACTGACCCGAAGAATAAAACTGCTTTATCCTTTTTACCAAACGCGGAACGGTATAAACGCACCCCCTAAAAGAATTTCAGGAATTGCTGGTTTTTGTTCATTCCGCCTCCCAAAAATCAGAATAAAAAGCGATCAAAAAATGTCATGTACCCAAAAATGGTACCAGCAAAAACGTCAACTCGTCCTGCAAAAAACAAGATCTCACATGACTCTGTGGACCAAAATATGGAAAAATTATAGCTCTCAAAATGTGGTGATGCAAAAACTATTGTTTGCAATAAAAAGCGTCTTTTAGTGTGTGATGGCTGCCAACCATAAAAATCCGCCCAAAAACGCTATAAAAGTAAATCAAATCCCCCTTCATCACCCCCTTAGTTAGGAAAAATAATAAAATTTTAAAAAATATATTTATTTCCATTTTCCCGTTAGGCTACTTTCACACTAGCGTCGGTACGGGGCCGTCGCGCTGCGTCGGCCCGACATACCGACGCATACTGTGCAAGCGCCGCACAACGGGGGCAGCGGATGCTGTTTTTCCACGCATCCGCTGCCCCATTGTGAGGTGCGGGGAGGTGGGGGCGGAGTTCCAGCCGCGCATGCGCGGTCGGAAATGGTGGACCGTCAGCACAAAAAAAGTTACATGTAACGTTTTTTGCTGCCGGCGGTCCGCCACAACACGACGCAACCGTCGCACGACGCTTGCGACGTGTGTCAATACGTCGCTAATGTTAGTCTATGGGGAAAAAACGCATCCTGCAGATGACTTTGCAGGATGCGTTTTTTCGCCAAAACGACGCATTGCGACGTATGCAAAAAAACGCTAGTGTGAAAGTAGCGCTAGGGTTAGGACTAGGGTTAGGGTTGGGGTTAGGGTTTCAGTTAGAATTGGGGAGTTTTCACTGTTTAGGCACATCAGGGGCTCTCCAAACGCGACATGGCGTCCGATCTCAACGCGTTTGTTTGCGTTAAAAACGCATGCGTTTTTATAGAAAAAAAACAGAACACACACTGAAAAGTCACCCACCACCATCAAGGTGATAAAGGGATCCAAACCCTAACCCTAACCCTACCCCTAAACTCATCCCTAACCGTTTAATGAACATTTTCTGACAGTCATAGTGCCACGTATTTCAGTGCCACGTATTTCAGTGCCACGTATTTCAGTGCCACGTATTTCAGTGCCACGTATTTCAGTGCCACGTATTTCAGTGCCACGATATTTCAGTGCCACGTATTTAAGTGCCACGGTATTTCAGTGAAATACGTGGCACTGAAATATCGTGGCATTTACGTGAAATACGTGGCACTTAAATACGTGGCACTTAAATACGTGGCACTTATATACGTGGCCACTGAAATATCGTGGCACTTATATACGTATATACGTATATACACGTATTTCAGTGCCACGTATTTCAGTGCCACGTATTTCAGGTTAGGGGTAGGGGTAGGGTTAGGGGTAGGGTTAGGGTTTTTTGGTTTTTTCTTGTTTTCTTGTGTTTTTCTATAAAAACGCATGCGTCTAAAAAAACGCATGCGTTTTACCGCGATTACATGCGTTTTTTCACACATGCGTTTTTAAAAAAAACGCAAGTGTGAAACCAGCCTTACCCTTGGGAAAATAAAAACATGGGGGCTAAAATATAATTTTCGTGGAAAAAAATATATTTTTTATTTTCGCGGCTCTGCGTTATAAACTGTAGTGAAGCACTTGGGGGTTCAAAGTTCTCACAACACATCTAGATAAGTTCCGTGGGGGGTCTAGTTTCCAATATGGGGTCACTTGTGGGGGGTTTCTACTGTTTAGGTACATCAGGGGCTCTGCAAATGCAACATGACACTGCAGACCAATCCATCTAAGTCTGCATTTCAAACGGCGCTCCTTCCCTTCCGAGCTCTGCCGTGCGCCCAAACAGTGGTTTATCCCCATATATGAAGTATCAGCGTACTCAGGACAAATTGGACAACAACTTTTGTTGTCCAATTTCTCCTGTTACCCTTGGGAAAATAAAAATGTGGGGGCTAAAATATAATTTTCGTGGAAAAAAAAATATTTTTTATTTTCATGGCTCTGCGTGATAAACTGTAGTGAAACACTTGTTGGTTCAAAGTTCTCACAACACATCTAGACAAGTTCCGTGGGGGGTCTAGTTTCCAATATGGGGTCACTTGTGGGGGGTTTCTACTGTTTAGGTACATCAGGGGCTCTGCAAATGCAACATGACACTGCAGACCAATCCATCTAAGTCTGCATTTCAAACGGCGCTCCTTCCCTTCCGAGCTCTGCCGTGCGCCCAAACAGTGGTTTATCCCCATATATGAAGTATCAGCGTACTCAGGACAAATTGGACAACAACTTTTGTTGTCCAATTTCTCCTGTTACCCTTGGGAAAATAAAAATGTGGGGGCTAAAATATAATTTTCGTGGAAAAAAAAATATTTTTTATTTTCATGGCTCTGCGTGATAAACTGTAGTGAAACACTTGTTGGTTCAAAGTTCTCACAACACATCTAGACAAGTTCCGTGGGGGGTCTAGTTTCCAATATGGGGTCACTTGTGGGGGGTTTCTACTGTTTAGGTACATCAGGGGCTCTGCAAATGCAACATGACACCTGCAGACCAATCCATCTAAGTCTGCATTTCAAACGGCGCTCCTTCCCTTCCGAGCTCTGCCGTGCGCCCAAACAGTGGTTCCCCCCAATGTATGGGGTATCAGCGTACTCAGGACAAATTGGACAATAACTTTTGTGGTCCAATTTCTCCTGTTACCCTTGGGGGAAAAAAAATTGCGGGCTAAAACATCATTTTGTGGAAAGAAAAAATTATTTTTTGATTTTCACAGCGCTACATTCTAAACTTTAGTGAAACAACTGGGGGTTAAAAGTGCTCACCACACATCTAAATAAGTTCCTTAGGGGGTCTTCTTTCCAAAATGGTGTCACTTGTGGGGGTTTCCACTGTTTAGGCACGTCAGGGGCTCTCCAAACACGACATGGGTTCCGATCTCAATTCCAGCCAATTTTGCATTGAAAAGTCAAATGGCGCTCCTTCCCTTCCGAGCTCTGCCATGCGCCCAAACAGTGGTTTATCCCCATATATGAAGTATCAGCTTACTCAGGACAAATTGCACAACAACTTTTGGGGTCCAATTTATCCTGCTACCCTTGGGAAAATAAAAAATTTGGGGCAAAAAGATCATTTTTTGTGAAAATTAATATTAATTTTTTTTACGGCTCCACATTATAAACTTCTGTGAAGCACTTGGAGGTTCAAAGTGCTCACCACACATCTAGATTAGTTCCTTAGAGGGTCTACTTTCCAAAATGGTGTCACTTGTGGGGGTTTCCACTGTTTAGGCACGTCAGGGGCTCTCCAAACACGACATGGGTTCCGATCTCAATTCCAGCCAATTTTGCATTGAAAAGTCAAATGGCGCTCCTTCCCTTCCGAGCTCTGCCATGCGCCCAAACAGTGGTTTATCCCCATATATGAAGTATCAGCGTACTCAGGACAAATTGCACAACAACTTTTGGGGTCCAATTTATCCTGCTACCCTTGGGAAAATAAAAAATTTGGGGCAAAAAGATCATTTTTTGTGAAAATTAATATTAATTTTTTTTACGGCTCCACATTATAAACTTCTGTGAAGCACTTGGAGGTTCAAAGTGCTCACCACACATCTAGATTAGTTCCTTAGAGGGTCTACTTTCCAAAATGGTGTCACTTGTGGGGGTTTCCACTGTTTAGGCACGTCAGGGGCTCTCCAAACACGACATGGGTTCCGATCTCAATTCCAGCCAATTTTGCATTGAAAAGTCAAATGGCGCTCCTTCCCTTCCGAGCTCTGCCATGTGCCCAATCAATGGTTTACCCCAACATGTGGGGTATCGGCGTACTCAGGACAAATTGTACAACAACTTTTTTGGTCCAATTTCTCCTGTTACCCTTGGTAAAATAAAACAAATTGGATCTGAAGTAAAAATTTTGTGAAAAAAAAGTTAAATGTTCAATTTTTTTTAAACATTCCAAAAATTCCTGTGAAGCACCTGAAGGGTTAATAAACTTTTTGAATGTGGTTTAGAGTACCTTGAGGGGTGCAGTTTTTAGAATGGTGTCACTTTTGGACATTTTCTGTCATATAGACCCCTCAAAGTCACTTCAAGTGTGAGGTGGTCCGTAAAAAAAATGGTTTTGCAAATTTTGTTGCAAAAATGAGAAATCGCTGGTCAACTTTTAACCCTTATAACTCCCTAACAAAAAAAAATTATGTTTCCAAAATTGTGCTGATGTAAAGCAGACATGTGGGAAATGTTGTTTATTAACTATATTATGTGATATAACTCTCTAATTTAAGGGCATAAAAACGAAAAATTTGAAAATTGCTAAATTTTCATAATTTTCGACAAATTTCTGTTTTTTTCACAAATAAATGCAAGTCATATCGAAGAAGTTTTACCACTATCATAAAGTACAATATGTCACGAGAAAACAATCTCAGAATCACCAGGATCCGTTGAAGCGTTTCAGAGTTATGACCTCATAAAGTGACAGTGGTCAGAATTGTAAAAATTGGCCGTGTCAGTTAGGTGAAAACAGGCTTCGGGGTGAAGGGGTTAATGAAAAAATGATATTTATATACACAAACATTTTAAACTTACAACATAGGTGCAGCATGCTCTTGCCAGGGAGTAGCACCCTGAGGTGTAACAAAATAATTAGTTAAAATATCACGTACTTTCAGTTTGGAGAGCGGACAGCAGTGAGGGATCACATGGTCTAGGCCTACTCACATTGCCCAACAGACCTTCAGCACCATCAGATGAGGAGCAATCATGAAGTCGGGAAAAGTTATGTAGGACCACACATGCTTTGATGACCTCATTTACGTTGGCTTCACTCAGCTGAATGGCTGACTGGAGGAGCCGCCATTTGGCACAAAGAATGCTAAAGGTGCACTCCGTCAGTCAGCGTGTGCGTGATAGGTGCAAGTTAAAGATCCTACGCCGGAGATCCAGGTTTCTATGGGGATATGGCCTCATTACATGCCTTGTTAATTGAAAAGTCTCATCTGCAACAAGGAAATAAGGCACAGAATCTTGATTGGAGCTTGGAAGCTGAGGTGGTGGTGGTAGGTCCAACTAGTGATTGCACAGCCGCCGACCCATAATGGAAGAATTGAAGACTCTAGAGTCTCCAGTTCTTCCATAGGCCCCAATGTCTACAATTATAAACCTGTAGTGACTGTCAACCAGAGCCAACAACACTACAGAAAAATATTGTTTATAATTATAGAATTGGGACCCTGAGTTTGGCGGCTTACGCACACGGATGTGCTTACCATTAAGGGCTCCAATACAATTGGGAAATTGGCAGTGCTCCTCAAATCCACAGGCAATCCGCAACACGTTTTCCATCTTGGGCTCAGGCATGACCACTTGATGAAGTCATAACCAGTTTAATGAACAGGTAGACCGGACTATGCCTGAGATTGTAGACTTCCCAATCAAAAATTCATGATGGTTATTATGATAGACCAGTTGTAAGGAAGCTAAAAGAAAACAAATGTGAAAAAAAGGCCATTAAAACTGGTTCAAGGTTTTAAACAATTCATATAGAGCACAAGTACTGTGTGGAACTAACAAGCCAAGCTATCAAAACCTTAAAAAATTAACACTGGCTATTAGTGTTGAGCGATACCGTCCGATACTTGAAAGTATCGGTATCGGAAAGTATCGGCCGATACCGGCAAAGTATCGGATCTAATCCGATACCCATACCCGATACCAATACAAGTCAATGGGACACCAAGTATCGGACGGTATCCTGTATGGTTCCCAGGGTCTGAAGGAGAGGAAACTCTCCTTCAGGCCCTGGGATCCATATCAATGTGTAAAAGAAAGAATTAAAATAAAAAATAGGGATATACTCACCCTCTGACGCGCCCTGGACTTTACCGCCGTAACCAGGAGCCGTTGTACCTAAGAATGCGCGCTTGAAGGGCCTTAGATGACGTCACGGCGCTCTGATTGGTCCGTAGCGGTCGAGTGACCGCTACGCGACCAATCACAAAGCCGTGACATCACCTAAGGTCTTTCAAGCGCTTGAAATACCTTAGAAGACGTCCGCAGCTTCTGATTGGTCGCGTAGCGGTCGCGTCTTCCTGCTATAAAACTCCACCCCAGCCTTCAGTCTGTGCTAGAGTATTCTGCCTTGCATCTAGCTCCTGACCTCTGGTGACTCCCTGGCTATATACCTGCTTCTGTGAACCTGTGAGGTTATCCTGCTACTCTGCTCTGAGTTCCTGCTGCATACACCAGTTCCAATAATCCTCCTTCATCTGCTGCTCGTGTTTACTTCCATCTGCATTTGCAGACATGTAAGCTGTTTCTGCTCTGTAAGAACCTGAGACTATTACCCAGACCTCCCTGGTTGAGCTAAGATATTATTTGAACTGCCTTATAAGCATATCTATCTGTGTTTTGGACTAAGCAAGGACTTATTTGTGTCAAGTATTCTCAAGAATAACTGCTTCATAGACTTTCTGCGTGATTGCATTTTCCTTTGAAGTTTCCTATAGACTGCTGAGCTGCATTTGATATTTGCACCAAGTGTTGTGGACTTGAGTGTTATGATCCTGGTGGTAGGATCTCAAACTGACCTGACACATATACCCTGAATATATAGGACAAGTTCTGGGTATGTGGAAGCTATACTGACCGCAATCCTGATCCTATCCAAACACACTAAAGGCAGCTGTGGAGCGTTACCTGAAAACCTAGATGCCTCGTCACAGCCTGAGAAACTGACTACCCCTAGAGAGAAAGCAAAGACCTCACTTGCCTCAGAGAAATATCCCCAAAGTTTTAGATAGCCCCCCACAAATAATAACGGTGAGTTAAGGGGAAAACACAAACGTAGAGATGAAACAGGTTTAGCAAATGAGGCCCGCTAATACTAAATAGGCAGATAATAGATAGGTGTCTGTGCGGTCAGTACAAAAGCTATCAAAAGTTAACCACGCAGAGAATACAAGAACCCCCACACCGACTCACGATGTGAGGGGCGCACTCTGCACCCCAGAACTAACAAGCAAGCAAAAAATCACATAAAAGCAAGCTGGGCTGAACTCATAATATAATGAGAAACGTTTTCAAGGAAATAATGAGAAACTGAACAAGCAAACTTAGCTTCTCATAGCAGGAGACTGGTCACAAGGAATATTCAGGAGAGCACAGGATCAGGACTGAACACACCGACAGCAGGCGACAAGTAAAGGTCCAGGTGAGTTAAATAGGCCCAGCCTAGCAGGAGATGAAACAGCTGAGCCCAGCCAAAACCAGCCATATCGCTAAAGGCCACCAGAGGGAGCCCAAAAACAAACTCACACAGTACCACTCATGACCACAGGAGGGAGCCCGAGAACGGAATTCACAACACTTGAGTTTCTCTCTGCACCTGTTTGAATCACCGTGTGATAATATAGACTTTACCACTTATAAAACTGTGTCCTGTAGTTTTCTTGTTCCACGCAAAGAGTCTCCTGAGTTATCCCCTATAATTATTACAGGATACTCTAGCCTACAAAGAAAAAAGGACACTGCTGGAACAATGACTGCAGAAAACAGACTAGAGCAGGTGTTTTCCATAATTAGATCACTGCAGAAAGATGTGGAAGGTCTGCAAAAGAAGTTTGGAAGCTTTAAACTCAACAAGTGTTTGGACAGACTTTGCAGGACTTAAGCACCCGCATGGCAGCCCAGGAAAACAAACTTGCTGGCATAGAGTCCCAGTATGGACGGGCTTTTCAGGACATAAGCACGCAAATAGCTGCACAAGCGACTTTTCCCTCTGGGCAACCGCCACCAGCTAGCCCACCTAAGTTGCCCCCATTCAGATTAAATGGTGATCGCGACAAATTTCGTGGCTTTGTGAATCAATGTATGCTATATTTTGATGGGCATGCTGACCGTTTTCCTAATGATAGATCCAAAGTATTGTGTGTAATAATGCTGCTGACCGCACGAGCGCTCGCCTGGGCGAATCCGATGATTGAGTCTCGTGACTCACGGTTAAATAACTTGGATGATTTCTTGGCCGCTATGGCATTACTGTTTGATGTTCCTAATCGCCATGCAACCGCTGAATCTGCTTTATTGTCTTTACGCCAGGCAAAACGTTCTATTATTGAGTATGCTACCGAATTCAGGAGATTAGCAGTAGATACCAATTTGGACAGATGCACAATTGCCTATTTTTAAAAGGGGTCTGTCTAGTATTGTAAAAGATTAACTAGCTCGCTCTGAGTCAACACAAGAGCTAGAGACATTTATACAGCGCATTGACATTCGCCTTACTGAGCGTAGGCAGGAGAAGTTTGCTGCATATAACCATATTTCTAACATTTCCCTTCCTTCCAAAGAGCCTGCAGGTAAAACATCTCGGGAGGTGGAGGAGGTGCCCATGCAAATTGATTCCGTTCAGAGGCACGAGATCAATGAGCGCCAGGAGCATCACCTTCGTGAAAGTCTATGTTTCTACTGCGGCCAGTCTGACCACTTCTTGATTAATTGTCCTAAGTGTCCTAGACGGACTAACAAGGTGCTAGCAGCAGTAGGGGAGTATGACAACTGTGATGATGAATCTGACATCTCTGAATGTAGCCTGCCTTTAAACGCTGTATTCCATTCACTTTCTATGACTTCACCCCCCAAGGAGCTTAAGGAAAAGAACTCTCACTGTTCTCTCCCTATTAAGATCCTGTGTTCAGGACAGTGGATTTCCAGTGCAGCTATGATTGACTCTGGTGCAGGTGGCAATTTCATGGATATCGCATTTGCCAAGGAACATGGTATTGAAATTCAGCAAAGAGCCTCTCCAATTACCATGGAAACAGTGGATGGGTCACCTTTAATCTCTGGGTCTGTGGATCAGGAGACCGTACCCCTTGAAATTTTGTTGGAGCCTAATCATCAGGAGCAACTTTCTTTCTTGCTAATTTCTTCTCCTCATTTTCCTGTGATTTTAGGCATTCCTTGGTTGCATTCTCAGAACCCAATTATCAACTGGGAGACCAAGGAGATTATCTTTCCAACAAGGAGCAACTCTTCGTTAACAGAAGCTGTCCCTGAGTGCACGGCTACGGAACCACATGTACAGGTATTTTCTTTACCTCCAGCATATAAAGAGTTCTCTGACATCTGTGACAAGAAGAATGCAGATCAGCTTCCTCCACACAGGCATTATGACTGTCCCATTGAGTTGCTTCCTGGGGCAGCTATTCCTTTTGGTAACATATACCCTTTGGCGGCACCTGAGCTTCCAGCCTTAAAGGAGTATATTGATGAAAATCTGGCCAAAGGCTTCATACGTCCTTCTTCCTCACCAGCAGGGGCACCTATCTTTTTTGAAAAGAAGAAGGATGGGATCCTGAGACCCTGTGTTGACTATCGGGAACTCAATAAGGTAACCGCACGAAACCGTTACCTTTTGCCTCTGATTCCCGAATTACTGGAAAGAGTCCGCCATGCTAAGGTGTTCTCTAAACTGGATCTTCATGGGGCTTATAATTTGGTGCGTATTCGTCCAGGGGATGAGTGGAAGACAGCATTCAGATACCGGTATGGACACTTTGAATCTCTTGTTATGCCCTTCGGGCTTTGTAACGCCCCTGCAATGTTTCAACACCTTGCAAATGACATTTTCAGAGATTTGTTGGACCAGTTTGTAGTGATTTATTTGGACGATATACTAATCTTTTCTGACTCTCTACAGGAACATGAAGAACATGTCAAAACTGTTTTATGACGTCTGAAAGAGAACATATATGTATATTAAGCCGCAGAAATGCGAGTTCCATCGTTCTGAGATACAGTTCTTAGGTTATATCATCTCTCCCCAGGGGCTAAACATGGAATCTGGTAAGATTCAGGCTATCCTTGACTGGCCGGTACCCAAGAACGTTAAGGAGGTCCAACGTTTTATTGGTTTTGCAAATTTCTACAGACGCTTCATTCAAAATTTTTCTGATATTGTCCGTCCCATTACTTCCTTGACATAGAAGGAAAAGCCCTTTAAGTGGTCATCACAGGCTCAAGAAGCTTTTGATCGGCTTAAGATCTGTTTCACATCAGCACCGCTGTTGATACACCCAGATCCAACACTTTCTTTCATCGTGGAGGTGGACGCTTCTGATAATGCTTTGGGGGCTATTCTCTCCCAAAGAACTGGAGAGAAGGGTCTGCTAGATCCTTGTGCTTTCTTTTCCGTAGACTAACCTCAGCAGAGAAGAATTACGATGTGGGAGACACGGAATTGCTGGCTATTATTGCGGCTTTCAAAGAATGGAGGCATCATCTGCAAGGAGCTGCACAACAGATCATAGTGCTAACTGACCATCGCAATTTAGAGTTCCTTAGATCCGCTAGATGTCTTTCTCCTCGTCAGGCTCGTTGGAACTTATTTTTAAATCAATTTAACTTTGTTATCTCGTACCGTCCAGGTTCTCGTAATGGGAAGGCTGATGCTTTATCCCGAATCCATGCTGCGGATTCTGTACCTGGAGCCTCGTCCAAGACTATTCTATCTGATGCCAATTTCATCTGAGTTATCCATGATCAGGACTTGTGGAAGGAGTGCAGGGAGGCCTATGACGGTGATGTATTTCTGGCCAACCCACCTGTGGATATTAATCTTGTCTTTAAGGGTGGCATGTGGTTCAGAGATCGACGTATCTACGTCCCTGAGGTCGTCCGTCTGCAGATCCTCAAGTTGGTACATGACTCCAAGTTGGCTGGTCACAGGGGGGTACAGAAGACACAAGAATTCCTGAGCCGATTCTTCTGGTGGCCAACTTGCCTGAAGGATACCAAGGACTATGTTCTCTCTTGCGAGGTATGTGCTCGTTACAAGACTCCTCATGTGGCACCTACGGGTCTTCTACAACCATTACCTGTTCCGTCCTGCCCTTGGGGGTCTATATCAATGGACTTTATTGTGGAGCTGCCTACATCGGGGGGCATGAATACAATCATGGTGGTAGTTGATCGCCTGACTAAAGCTGCTCATTTTGTTCCGTGCACCGGCCTCCCCTCAGCTAAAGATACAGTGAACTTGGTTATACAGAATGTCTTTCGGTTGCATGAGGTTCCGGATGAGATCATCTCTGACCGTGGAGTGCAGTTCACTTCAAGATTCTGGAAGGGGTTTTGCTCTGCACTCAATATTAATGTCTGTCTCTCTTCTGCTTACCATCCCCAGACAAATGGTCAGACTGAGCGTACCAACCAGACGCTGGAACAATATCTAAGATGTTATGTCAGCCATCTCCAGGATGATTGGTTGGAGTTGCTGCCGTTAGCCAAATTTTCATATAACAATTCTCAGAGCGCCTCCATTAAATTTACACCTTTCTTTGCCAATCTGGGTTATCGTCCGTGTATCTTACCTAGGTCTCCAACTAATTCTCCGGTTCTGGCAGTGGGGGAAAGGCTGACTGCGATGAGACAAAATCTGGAGTTTCTGAAGGAATCCCCGACCACAGCTCAACAACGTTATAAGAGATAGGCTGATAGATTCCGTAAACCTGCACCCATGTTCAAGGTAGGAGATTCCGTGTGGTTAGCAACTAAGAATCTGAAGTTAAACGTTCCTTCACAAAAACTTGGACAGAAATTCATTGGCCCTTTCAAGATCAATGGTATTGTGAGCTCTGTGGCCTGCTGGCTGAAGCTGCCTAGGACTATGAAGGTACACCCAGTTTTTCATGTATCTTTACTAAAGCCTGAATCTCCTAATACCTTCCAGGGATGTGTTGTGCCACCTCCGCAGCCTGTGGTGATTGATGGGCAAGAACAATTTGTGGTGGAGGAAATTGTTGATTCCAGGATTCGCAGGAATCGGCTCCAATATCTGATAAGATGGCAGGGATATCCCCCTGAGGAAGACTCTTGGGAACCTGTGGAAAACATCAATGCCCAACAGAAGATTTCTCATTTTCATCAGAGATTCCCTGAGAAACCAGGTCCAGGATCGTCCTGAGGTCGCTTCTAAGGAGGGAGTAATGTCAGGACTCTGAACATTTTTTATTACCTTTTTGTGCATTACTGCCCTTTTCCAAGATGGCGTCTTTGGTCTCCTGTGCATTGTGTCTTCCTGCTATAAAACTCCACCCCAGCCTTCAGTCTGTGCTAGAGTATTCTGCCTTGCATCTAGCTCCTGACCTCTGGTGACTCCCTGGCTATATACCTGCTCCTGTGAACCTGTGGGGTTATGCTGCTACTCTGCTCTGAGTTCCTGCTGTATACACCAGTTCCAGTAATCCTCCTTCATCTGCTGCTCGTGTTTACTTCCATCTGCATTTGCTGGACATGTAAGCTGTTTCTGCTCTGCAAGAACCTGAGACTATTACCCAGACCTCCCTGGTTGAGCTAAGATATTATTTGAACTGCCTTAAAAGCATATCTATCTGTGTTTTGGACTAAGCAAGGACTTATTCGTGTCAAGTATCCTCAAGAATAACTGTGCTTCATAGACTTTCTGCGTGATTGCATTTTCCTCTGAAGTTTCCTATAGACTGCTGAGCTGCATTTGATATTTGCACCAAGTGTTGTGGACTTGAGTTTCTCTCTGCACCTGTTTGAATCACCGTGTGATAATATAGACTTTACCACTTATAAAACTGTGTCCTGTAGTTGTGTTGTTCCACCCAAAGAGTCTCCTGAGTTATCCCCTATAATTATTACAGACAATGGAAATGGCCTTTAGTGAGGCGTTGCCTCAAAAGCGGATGGACCCACATTCGTCTCCTCCTTCTCTTATCCACTATCACTGGGTATGGCTGGCCAAAGCGGCGTGACAAAACCCAGTTGCATAGAACACGCTCAGTTGGGGTGAACCTAAGTCTGTCTGACATGTTGCCAACAAACCACCAATACACCAACACAAGCACAGCAACAAAATTGCCAGATTGGAGACTGCCACCTGTTGTAGAGGAAATAAATAGGGTTGCTGATGATGATTTAAATTATTTTCAGGCCTCAAAACCGTTACATATCCATTTTGCAAGGTTGTGAGATAAAAACGCTATACGGATGCCATACGGATGACATACGGAGGATTACATGCGCAAAATATTCAGCAACATCTTGCCAACAGATGACATACGGATCACTGTTCAGGAAACATTTCTGCGTATTACGACCATAAAATATTATTTTAATTCTTTATTTTTCTGTTTCCATCTGGAAAGATTTCAGTTTATGTTTCAAATCAATTGTAAACATTATATGTGACTAGTGTTGAGCATTCCGATACCGAGTTCCGATATTTTTGTGATATCGGAAATCGGAATCGGAAGTTCCCAGTGTATGGTTCCCAGGGTCTGGAGGAGAGGAGACTCTCCTTCAGGCCCTGGGATCCATATTAATGTAAAAAATAAAGAATTAAAATAATAAATATGGATATACTCACCCGTCCGGCGGCCCCTGGACCTTACCGCTGTTAACCGGCAGCCTCCGTTCCTAAGAATGAGGAGTTTAGGACCTGCGATGACGCGGCTTGTGATTGGTCGCGTAAGCGATCACATGAGCGGTCACGCGACCAATCACAAGCCGCGACGTCAGCCGCGACGTCATCGAAGGTCCTAAACTCCTCATTCTTAGGAACGGAGGCTGCCGGTTAACAGCGGTAAGGTCCAGGGGCCGCCGGACGGGTGAGTATATCCATATTTATTATTTTAATTCTTTATTTTTTACATTAATATGGATCCCAGGGCCTGAAGGAGAGTTTCCTCTCCTTCAGACCCTGGGAACCATCCAGGATACCTTCCGATACTTGAGTCCCATTGACTTGTATTGGTATCGGGTATCGGTATCGGCGATATCCGATATTTTTCGGGTATCGGCCGATACTATCCGATACCGATACTTTCAAGTATCGGAAGGTATCGCTCAAAACTATATGTGACATTATGGGTGGAATAAGTTCTGAAATTATTCTTCTGGGTATGATTTTTTATTTGACAAAAACCTGCCATTTTAACAGGTGTGTCTAGACTTTTTATATCTACTTTATATCTGATATACTGTAAGCTAATGTGCATCATAAATCTCCTTAGCTGCTATTGTAGGTCTGTAAGGCTACTTTCATACATCAGGTTTTCAGTGTCAGGCTAAATCTGGCGAATGTTGGAAAAACTGGATCCGGCACAGATTGTGAAAAACTGATGCGATGGATCCATTTTTTGACAGATCCGGCTAGCCTATCTTGATTATTGGGAGCATGCTCAGTTTAAAAAAACGGATCAGGCCGCCGGATACGCCTTTTTCCGGATCTGGCACCTTCCGGCCCCCATAGGCTTCCATTCTAGCAAACAGCCAGAAGCGCCGGAGCCAGAGACAAAAAACGTTGCTATGGACGTTTTTTCAAGAAACCGGAAGCAGCAGATTTGCCGGATCCGGCGAAAACCGGAAGAAACGCAATACAAGTCTATGGGAAAAAAACCTGATCCGGCGGCAACATCCGCCTGATCCGTTTTTTTGAAAATTAGCTGGATTTAGCCTGACACTGAAAACCTGATGTGTGAAAGTAGCCTAACCAAAGCCTTCACCTACAATGTGCCAAGGGTAGGACAATTGATCATTCCTTTTACGTGACCAAGAACTGTCCAGGTATATTTTAGAATTCACTATAACATTATTTGCACCATCTTATCAGCGATTTTTATGTTATTGATTCTGTGTGAACTTAATTTTACATAGAATACCAAGAGCATTGGTTCTACTTTGAAGCTAAATGGCAATTTTACCTGGAAGAAAGAGAAATAGAAGAAGACAATGCGAACATGCCTACATTTCCTGATAAATATGATGCTGATGAACGAGACAAGGTATGGCTGTTCATTTCATAATTGCTTTACAGCTGGACAGATACATCACAAATATCAAAGTGGTAGTCAGGGACTCCAGAAAATGATCCTACACCACCTCCAAATGACAGCAATGAGGAAGAATGTGCATGGAGCAGCTGTCATGCAGGCGCATTCCCCCTTTATACAACTCTATAGTATGTGAGGAAAGTGCCGGTACATTCACCCTCCAATGCTACTCCGGTCCCCACGGTCTATGTTTCCTCTCGGGGCCTGCACATGGCATGCAGGTCCCCTGGGAGAATGCTTAGGGCGCGTGCATTCCACACTTCTTAAAGGGGCCACATGCGTGCTTCTGAAAATGTCCCCAGCCAATGTCTGGAAGACATCAAATATTTAAAGGACCCTCCCCAATAGGGAGGTACCTTAGCAACTTTAGTCCTTAGTGTGTTACACGTCCGTCTTAGTTGTAAGGTCCCTGTACCCGTGCTCTCTATTCCTGATCCTGTTTACCCTGTCAGTACCTGATCCTGCCCATTCTCATGATCCTGATCCTGTCCATCTTGTGATCCTGCACCCGTTCATCCTGTGTTCCTGTATTCTCCCTGTCTGTTCCTGTGTGCTAGTTGTTGTCCTGTCCACCTGCTCTGCAGTATCCAACCCCCTGCTCTTGAGTTCCTGGTCGTCCTGAATCTCTGAGTCCATTTCTGGTCCCGTATACCCCTTATGGGGTCAGCTGCTGCACTATGGGGTCTGTACTGGAGTGGTAATTGATATCCATCTGGGTCCAACTCTAACTACATCATCAGGGGCTCTAGTGAAGCACCAGATGTTGGCATAGTTATGCCCTCTGGGCTCTATCCTGGCCGTGGCACAGTGGTTCCACAACTACGTGCGTAACATAGTAATTATTTAATATAATAAGCAGATTCGTCACCATATTTCAAGATGCAAACTGCATATATTATTAAATAGATCACTTAGATCCTCCCTTGCTGCTGAAATCTCAGACTGCTCAGGACAAGCAGCTATCAGTCACGTTTAGTGGGCAGAGACTTAATACACTTCAACTCTTGAGCTATCTCAATCTATAGCTCATAAAATGCTCAATTTATATATTCATTAAGTGTAAGAATTGTGTTTAATAATGTGTGCAGTTTGTATTGTTAAATTTGGTGTCAGATTTGCTTTAATAAGAAAGTAAGGGGAAAAAATTAGACCTGCTACACTCACTTTACCCTCGGAAGGTCAGTGCTGCAGGTCATATTATGTCTTCTGATACCTGTTGGGATGCATACTTCATCAGTAGATGTTGTACACCTTTCCCATGCACCTGTCAATGCGAAAGTGAGCAGTGCAAGACCCTTTAATTCATGATCATTTATTAACAATCTTCAATTGTAGTACACACATGGTTAAAATTGTTGGTACCCCTTGTTTAATGACAGAAAAATCCACAATGGTCACAGAAATAACTTGAATATAACAAAAGTAATGATAAATGAAAAATCTATGAAAATGAACAAATGAAAGTCAGACATTGCTTTTCAACCATGCTTCCACAGAATTAAAAAAAAAAAAAATAAAACTCATGAAATAGGCCTGGACAGAAATGATGGTGCCCTTAACTTAATATTTTGTTGCACAACCTTTTGAGGCAATCACTGCAATCAAACTGTAACTGTCAATGAGACTTCTGCACCTCTCAACAGGTATTTTGGCCCACTCCTCAAGAGCAAACTGCTCCAGTTGTCTCGTATTTGAAGGTTGCCTTTTCCAGACGGCATGTTTCAGCTGTTTCCAAAGATGCTCAATAGGATTTAGGTCAGGGCTCATAGAAGACCATTTCAGAATAGTCCAATGTTTTCCTCTTAGCCATTCTTGGGTGTTTTTAGCTGTGTGTTTTGGGTCATTATCCTGTTGCAAGACCCATAACATGTGAATGAGACCAAGCTTTCTGACACTGGGCAGCACATTTCTCTCTAGAATCCCTTGATAGTCTTGAGATTTCATTGTACCCTGCACAGATTCTAGACACCCTGTGCCAGATGCAGCCCCAGAACATAACAGAGCCTCCTCCATGTTTCACAGTAGGGACAGTGTTCTTTTCTTGATATGCTTCATTTTTCCGTCTGTGAACATAAAGCTGATGTGCCTTGCCAAAAAGTTCCATTTTTCTCTCATCTGTCCATAGGACATTCTCCCAGAAGCTTTGTGGCTTGTCAACATGCAGTCTGGCTTTTTTATGTGTTTTTTCAACAATGGTGTCCTCCTTGGTCATCTCCCTTGAAGTCCACTTTGGCTCAGACAACGACGGGTGGTGCGATCTGATACTGATGTTCCTTGAGCTTGCAGTTCATCTATAATCTGTTTAGAAGTTTTTCTGGGCTCTTTTGTTACCATTTGCATTATCCGTCTCTTTGATTTGTCATTCATTTTCATCCTGCGGCCAAGTCCAGGGAGGTTGGCTACAGTCCCATGGATCTTAAATTTCTGAATAATATGTGCAACTGCAGTCACAGGAACATCAAGCTGCTTGGAGATGGTCTTATAACTTTTACCTTTAACATGTTTATCTATAATTTTCTTTCTAATCTCCTGAGACAACTCTATCCTTTGCTACCTGTGGTCCATGTTGAGTGTGATACACACCATGTCACCAAACAGCACAGTCAGTATCTGTAGCCCTTGTAAGGAGGCTAATGGCTACCCACATACCACACCTGTTGGTGTAGCCACAGCCTACATAATGGAGGCTAATGTTTGACACATGGTCTGTGTCTAGGGAGGGAGAAACCCTCCTCTGTGTATGGCTCCAGACCGATACTGCGTGCTGGACATTGCCCAGTCTTTATGCTCACAGACCTGAGGAAGCAGAGCCCGGCTAAGGCTGGTTTCACACTTGCGTTTTTATCTGCATGCGTTTTTTAAAAAAAACGCATGTGTGAAAAACGCATGTAAACGCGGTAAAACGCATGCGTTTTTTAGACGCATGCGTTTTTATAGAAAAACACAAGAAAACACAAGAAAACCCTAACCCTACCCCTAACCCTAACCCTAAACGTGACTGAAATACGTGGCACTGAAATACGTGCAACTGAAATACGTGGTACTTAAATACGTAGCACTTAAATACGTGGCACGTGGCACTTAAATACGTGGCACGTGGCACTTAAATACGTGGCACTTAAATACGTGGCACTTAAATACGTGGCACGTGGCACTTAAATACGTGGCACGTGGCACTTAAATACGTGGCACGTGGCATATGTGGCACTGAAATACGTGATACGTGGCACTTAAATACGTGGCAATATGACTGTCAGAAAATGTTCATTAAACGGTTAGGGGTGAGGTTAGGGGTAGAGTTAGGGTTAGGGTTTGGATCCCTTTATCACCTTGATGGTGGTGGGTGGCTTTTCAGTGTGTTTTCTGGTTTTTTTCTATAAAAACGCATGCGTTTACATAGACAGCAATGCATTTTTTTGCCGCGAAAAAACGCATGCGTTTTTTCGCGGCAAAAAAACGCGCAAGAAAATACTGCAGGTAGCATTTTTGAAAATGAACGCATGCAGACAAAAAACGCATGCGTTTGAAAACGCGACCAAACGCATGTGCAAAAAAAACGCATGCGTTTTCAATGTTAAATATAGGAAAAAAACGCATGCGTTTTTTGTGCAAAAAACGCTGCAGACAAAAACGCAAGTGTGAAACCAGCCTAAGGGCATTTTTGTGTTGTTTTGCCTGCTCTAAAGGTCGTTTACCTTTTGTTGTTGCTTAGGGGTTTATGGAGCAAATAAACCCGCACGGACTTTTTAAATAAGCGTGCTCCCTGTCTTCCTCCTTCCGCACATGAGTGAGTACGATCTCTACACCCTATATACAGGCCCACTCACTGATTCCAGGATTGTAGACACCTGTGATGCTAATTAGTGGACACACGATGATTTAACATGTCCCTTTTGTCACATTATTTTCAGGGATACCATCATTTCTGTCCAGGCAGATTTCATGAATTTTATTTTTTTTTTAATTCTGTGGAAGCATGGTTGAAAAGCAATGCCTGACTTTCATATGTTCATTCTCATAGATCTTTGATTTATTATTACTTTTGTCAGATTCAAGTTATTTCTGTGACCATTGTGGGTTTTTCTGTCATTCAAAGAGGGATACCAACAATTTTGACCACGTGTGTATTTTATCTAAAATGGGCAGTTTTTAAAGAGTAGTTACAGTATATCATAGGCTGGTTTCACATTTGCGTAGGGCAGAGCTGCGGAGGGCTGCGTAATTCCTCCATTAAGCCCTGCCCACTGCTACACCTCTTCCATTCAGCTCCACCTATGTCGGCATGCGTCCTGCATACCTGTCTTTAACATTGGGTACGCAGGCCATGCGAATGTATGCGGATGCCTCCACATGCGTCATTTTGACGCTGCGTCGAACGCAACATGTTGCATTTTGTCGGCGTAGTGTCAAAATGACACATGCGGACGCATCCGCATACATCCGCATGGCCTGCATAACCAATGTTAAAGATAGGTACGCTGGACGAATGCCGACGTAGGCGGAGCTGAATGGAAGAGGTGCGGCAGTGGGTGGGGCTTAACGGAGGAACTACGCAGCCCTCTGCAGCTCTGCCCTACGCAAATGTAAAACCAGCCATAATTAGCTATAATTTCCTTTTAATATCTCCGCCAAGTTAAAAAGTCTGCCTCAACTTCAGTTCAAGAGATGCTCCACTTCCCAATCTCTCGTCTTCCTAATTGTTGGTGGCAATGGACACTTCATGGGCAGTTCAGGCTAGCAGTGCTGCCTAGAACTGTACACTCCTGATGCAGCTACGTGAGGCAGCTTTCCTTCTGCAGCATCAGATGTGCAGTGGGAATGAAGCTGGCCTGGATCGGGCAATAACCGCACGCTCCATGAATCCTAGCCAGCTTTAGTGCAGTGCTTACAGAGTCAACACAAAAGAGCTTGTAAGCACCACTCATGCTTGAAACTTCTGCTAGACAGCAGTATTGGTTGGAATCTATGACAATAAGATGTCAGGAGAACAGGAAAGAATTTTAATTAAAAGTAAATTACAAAGCTGTTTTTACAAGCACTATATAATCACATGCATCTTTCAAGGTGGGAATAACCCTTTAGAAAGTCTAATGTGTACTAAGATTTAATACATACCATAGATGTATAAGAAATGGAGCTCAGAAGGCCGTGGTGGAAGAAAAGGCCATGATGCACCGATGATTGCATATGATGCCCTCTTAGGAGCTGGTGAGGATTGGAAAGAGCTCTGCAGTCGAGCCATGTTCCATGGAGGTAAGAGACTCAAAATCATTGTGTATATATCATAGTATATGTGAAATAAGTATTGAACATGTGCTTTTGACATGAAATTCTCCCCAGATGTCAGTAACAACCCATCCAATTGTAATAGTATGCAGGTACTGAGTGTGTCACCAAGGAACAGACAGACCAACAGTTGAGGGGTTTAGTAACAGGAATCAGGTTCTCCTCGCAGGGAGGAAGCAATGGAAAATAACTAGCAATAAAACAGTGCAAAAATATGGGAGTCAAACAGTGTAACAGAAGTAAGCAGGATTTCTTGAGAAAAGAACACTTAGGGTACGTGTCCACGTTCAGGATTGCATCAGGATTTGGTCAGGATTTTACGTAGGTAAAATCTGCACCTGAGGTCACTGGCAGGTCACCTGCGATTTTCATGCATTGTTTGACGCGTCGTCGCATTGTAAGGACATGCTGCGTTCTGAAAAGACGTCCGTTTACGCGGGTCTGCCGCATGCGCCTTTTAACGCATAGTGGAGATGGGATTTCATGAAATCCCCTCCACTATGCTGTAACATCTGGATGCTGCGTGTTTGACGCTGCGGCTCTACGCAGCATCAAACACGTAGAGTTTCCTGAACATGGAAACATACCCTTATCAGTCTGATGAGGACTTGCTTGAAGGGTCGTCTTCTCCAACGTAGGCGCCGAGAAACAGCGGCACTTGTCATCCCTCTGTTGTCCGTGGGCTGAGTAGTCTCTAGGAGCCCGCTGCCTGGGGTTTCGGGAGTTAATGTGATATGCACAGGCTCTGAGTCTTTAGCTTTTATGGCACAGCCTATCCCGGGAAAACGATGGTCAGTCTATTATTAAGTATCTCACCAGGAATCAGGGGCTCTGCACTGATACCATGGGTACCAGGGGTCACAGTCTCTGTACTGATACTGCGGGTACCAGGGGGTCGCAGTCTCTACACGGGCCAATGTCTCTACACGGGTCTCAAAGCGCCCCTCTCCAGACACAGCAGAGTCCGCTTTCATGTACTCACAAGATGCAGTCTTTCTGGGCAATCTCCCTGTATTTGTCCTCTGACCGGGAGCTCTCTCTCTCTCCCGGAGCGCAGCTGCACCCTGCTCTGACCGCTGCTCACGCTGCTCTGTTCCTTATGCGCATGCCTTTCCTGCTCTCTGCCCGGCTTCCTTTCTGTCCCAGTCTCTAAGTCTGCCCCCTGGGGAACCTGTAGCACAGCTCAATGGTTCCAGGCATAGAGCTGAGAAGGTAACCGCCCCCGGACTCTTCTTGTGCTTCACCTCCTTACACAATCCACACAGGCAAAGAAATCAAACGATAGATGGCCATAAATTAAGTTATGTGTAATAATGAGAAATGACACAGGGAAAAAGTCCAGAGCCTCTCACCTAGCCAAATCAGTTCTCATGCTTCGCACTGACGAGGGCCAACAGCCCAAAACACCGTGTCAGTGATTTGAGATACTGATTTGGCTTTTATCCTAAGTCATATTGCACGACTCGTTAAAGGGTTGATTGTGACTTGTAGGATCGCTACTTCCAACAGGTGGCGCTATAGAGTTAAGTCCTCTTTTTCTCGGATGAGGCAATTTGCATATTTAATTTCCCAAAGGAGCATTGCACGGCGAATAAGCCTCCTTACCTTGACAAGCCAGCTGGTATGTCACTCTCCATAAGGAGAAACGTTACCCCTTAGACCCCAGTCCAGAGCCTCTCACCTAGCCAAATCAGTTCTCATGCTTCGCACTGACGAGGGCCAACAGCCCGAAACACCGTGTCTGCGAATTGAGATACTGATTTGGCTTTTATCCTAAGTCATATTGCACGACTCGTTAAAGGGTTGATTGTGACTTGTAGGATCGCTACTTCCAACAGGTGGCGCTATAGAGCTAAATCCTCTTTTTCTCGGAAGAGGCAATTTGCATAACACGCTTACTGAAATTTATTTAATACTTTATGCAAAAGTCTTTGTTGCTGATGACAGATTCAAGACGCCTCCTGTATGGAGAAATTAGTCGCATGCTTTGCTCAGATGTGACTTTTGTTCATTCTTACACACAAATACTCTTCAAATCCTGAAGGTTCCATGGGCTCTTTCAATGAACTCTGAGCTTTAGTTCCCACCATAAATTTTCTGTTAGTTTCAGGTCAGGTGATTGGCTGGGTTATTCTAGCAGATTTATTTTCTTTTTCTAAAACTAATTGAGAGTTTCCTTGGCTGTATTTTTTTGTTACCATTGTCTTGCTGAAATATCCTCCCTTGTTTCATCTTCATCATCCTGGTAAATGGCAGCAGATTTTTATCAACAATGTCTCAGGACATTTGTCCATTAATCCTTCCTTCAATCACAAGAAGTTTGTCAGTGCCGTATGCTGAAAAACAGCCACACACAATGATGTTCCCACATACAAATTTCACTGTTGGTATGGTGTTTTTGGAGCAATATGTTGCACCTTTTGGCCTCTAAGCATGGTGTGTATTAGGGCATCCAAAGAGTTCAATTTTGGTCTCATCTGACCAGACTTATATTTTTCCACCATTTCACAAGCTTGTCTAAATGTTTTTGAGCAAGTTTTAAACTCGCTTAAGCTTGCTGTTTGTTCAGCAATGGAGTCTTGTATGGTGAATGTGCAAGCAGGCTATGGAGGTTGAGTGCATTACTTATAGTTTTCTTTGAAAAAATGTGCCTGCTGATTCCAGGTGTTTCTGTGGCTCTCCACAGGTGCTTCTTGGCTCTTGTACAACTCTTCTCATAGTTCTTTTCACTCCTCTGTCTGAAATCTCATGGGCAGCACCTGGTTGTGACTGGTTTATGGTGATATTATGCTCTTTTCATTTCTCGATTATGGTCCCAACAGTACTCACTGGAACCTTCAGTAGTTTAGAAATTCTGTAACCAACACCATTAGTATGTTTTGCAACAATAAGGTTGTGAAGGTCTTGAGACAGATCACTGGTTTTACCCATCATGAGATGTTTCTTGTGTGACACCTTGGTAATGAAACACCTTTTTATAGGCCATCAGTTGAACCAGCTGATGTTTAATTGTTTAAAGTAAGGTACATTCTCTGTAAATCAGTAGGCTGTGTGTTAGGAGTCAAGTTCCCACCGCTGCACAGGGGGAATCTCAAGCCATGTCTGCCGTGGTCTCCCATACTACATCAGCCGCAGTGGAGCCTGCTCAGCAGAGACGTCGGTCCCAGCGTCTCACTCAGTCTGATACTGTGCAAAGGGTTACTGCTGCCTTTCCAGGCTCTGCTGTTGTAGCCTGCACTGGTCAGCCGCGAGCAGGCTTTTCTGGGACTAAGTCCTGCTTTGTGCACACTGAGCATGCCCAAGGTAAGACCTCTCATTGGAGGTCAGGGGTCACATGCTCAGGTACTGCAGAAGCTATCATTGGTCCTCTAGCAAGGTCCTGAAGTTGCTCAGGTACTGTAGCAACTTCCATTGGTTCCCTAGGAAGGTCCTGAAGCTGCTGCAGCTATAAAAGGTTTGCATGGCCGCAAGACCATGCACTAGTATCACCTCATGTCATGAGCTTGTTATTTGTGGTCGTGCCTGTATGTGTGTATTCAAGGACCCGGCTGAAATAAGCCCCTAGAATTCCGGCACCTCCGGTGAGGAGTTTGCATCTATGTGTTCAGGGACCCGACTGAAATAAACCCCTGGAATACTGGCACCACCGGTGAGAAGTTTTCATGTGCTTTTCTGGGTGCATGACCACTGACTGCCATCAGCTCAGCTGTGTTCCCCTGTGAAGCTAACAGGGCACAGCATCTTATTTCTAGCGACTCTGTGGAGTTAACAGAGTTTGCTTATACCGCCATATAGCACCGCCATTTGCCAGCAGCAGGTTCCGCTCCTGTCCGGTGGACCTGGGTTGCGAACGCACCTATTTATACATATATATATATACTTGGTGCGTTCCGCCATCCCTAACATAATACTAGCGCCAGGGTCTAGCTAGTAAATGGCGGACAAACAGCAATCCTTGCGGTACAACCAGCAGCTGTAGGGTAGGTTGGCGGCTCGCGAGCGCACAACCTCAGCTGTGGATGTTAATGCAGTTGCTGTTCAGGCTGCTAGCGTGGCGGCAGCAACCCGCCTCCCGCTGCCAGAAATTTTTTCTGGTGATAGTAAATCTTGTAGGGGTTTCATGAGCCAGTGCTCTATACACCTCGAGTTTCTGGCCGCACGTTTCTCCACAGAGCGGACAAAGGTGGGATTTATTGTGTCTCTCCTGTCGGACAGGGCGTTGGAGTGGGTTACGCCGCTGTGGGAGCGTGGCGATCATGTGGTGCAGAGTGCTCCGCTGTTTCTGAGCATTCTGAAACAGGTTTTTTTAGGGCCTCGAGTCACCCATGATACAGTGCTCCAACTGTTGGCATTGACTCAGGGCTCGTCTTTGGTCAGCCATTTTGCCGTCCACTTCCGCACCCTAGCATCTGAGCTGGAGTGGTTGGATAAAGCCCTTATCCCTATATTTTGGAGGGGGCTGGCTGACCACGTGAAGGACGCTCTGGCCTCAAGGGAGATTCCTGCCACACTGGAGGAGTTAATAGCTGTGTCTACCCGTATTGACCTCCGTTTTCACGAGCGGAGGTTAGAGCGGGCCCAGTGTAGGCAGAGGTTTTGGCTGGTTCCCGCCTTCGCCAAACTTTTGGAATCTCCGGTCCTGGTTCCTGAGTCACATGAGGCCGTGGAAGTGTCGCGAGCGGGATCTAAGTCCCGGACCGCTCGTGCACTCAAGGTCTGCCATGTTTGCCAGCAGTCAGGACATCTTGCCACCAGATGTTCACAGGGGTCGAGGAAACGTCAGCGTGTAGTGGTAGTAGGTGGAGGTACACTAGACACGACGATGTTTGCCTCCAAATTGTCCTTTAAGGGGACAATTACAATAGGCACATTCACTCACTCAGTAGAGCTCTGTGTGGATTCTGGGGCGGAGGGCAATTTTATGTCTTCTGCCTTCGCCCAACGCCATGCAATACCCATGGTAATGCTAGCTCAACCAGTATCTGTACGAGTGGTGAATGGGTCGACACTGCCCTCACAGATAACACACCAGACCATCCCTTTCACTCTGTCCTTGTCGCCATCTCATCAGGAGATTATATCTCTGCTCGTCATTCCTGAGGGAATTGATGAGATCCTGTTAGGGATGCCTTGACTACGGTATCACTCTCCTCATATCGAGTGTTCCACAGACAGAATTTTAGGATGGGGTGAATCTTTTGGGGGTAGATGTCAGAGGGAAAGTGTTCAGGTTGTTACAACTGAGGTACCCACAGATTTATCCTCTCTCCTCAAGCAATATTGGCCCTATGTGGACGTGTTCTCCAAAAGGGCTGCGGAGACCCTTCCGCCTCACCACCCCTATGACTGTCCAATTGAACTCTTGCCTGGTGCTGAGCCTCTCCGGGGTCGAGTCTATCCGTTGTCTCTCCCGAAGACTGAGGCAATGTCACAGTATATCCGAGAGAATCTGGCAAGAGGATTCATTAGGAAGTCAGTGCCACCTGCAGGGGCTGGGTTCTTCTTCGTACAGAAGAAGAGTGGAGAACTGCGTCCATGCATAAACTACAGGGGTCTTAACGCCATCACTGTTAAGAATAAGTACCCACTACCCCTGATATCTGAGCTTTTTGATAGGCTACGGGGAGCAAAGGTATTTACTAAATTAGATCTGTGGGGTGCTTACAACCTGATTCACATCCGTGAGGGGGACGAATGGAAGACGGCTTTTAACACCAGGGATGGGCACTATGAATATCTGGTGATGCCCTTCGGGCTCTGTAATGCCCCAGCCCTTTTTCCAAGACTTTGTAAACAACATCTTCCGGGATATGCTTCCACCTCGGGAGTATTTTATCTGGATGATATTCTCATCTACTCTGTTGTGAATTTACCTTTTTGGCTCCCTCTAGTGGTTACTAGTGATTTGACTCTGGGAATGTCTGCCATCCCTTGTATGCTCACCTGGGTCGTTAGGTCAGGGGTGTTGCTATATAAGCTCCCTGGACCTTCAGTTCAATGCCTGGCAACGTTGTAATCAGAGCTAATCTGTTGTGCTCTTGTCTACTGATCCTGGTTCCTGCTAGATTAAGCTAAGTCTGCTTTCTTGCTTTTTGCTATTTGTTTTTGTTTGCATTTTTGTCCAGCTTGTACATAATCTGTATCCTAACCTTGCTGGAAGCTCTAGGGAGGCTGGAGTTCTCCCCCCGGGCCGTTAGACGGTTCGGGGGTTCTTGAATTTCCAGTGTGGATTTTTGATAGGGTTTTTGTTGACCATATAAGTTATCTTACTACATTCTGCTATTAGTAAGTGGGCCTCTCTTTGCTAAACCTAGTTCATCTCTGTGTTTGTCATTTCCTCTTACCTCACCGTTATTATTTGTGGGGGGCTTGTATCCAACTTTTGGGGTCTATTCTCTGGAGGCAAGAGAGGTCTTTGTTTTCCTCTTCTCGGGGTAGTTAGTCCTCCGGCTGGCGCGAGACATCTAGCGACCAACGTAGGCATGTTCCCCGGCTACTTCTAGTGTTGGCGTTAGGAGTAGATATATGGTCAACCCAGTTACCACTGCCCTATGAGCTGGATTTTTGTACTTCGCAGACTTACTTGTTCCTCTGAGACCCTCGCCATTGGGGTCATAACAGTTTGCCAGGCCAGTATTAAATGTTAAATGCATTGCAGAAGCGGGATTATAAGAAAGAAAATTCTGAGTTTTTTTTTTTCTCTTTCTCATTTTTTTTTCTTTTCCCCTTTACCTCTGAGTGGCTTGTGTTTGCTGCAGACATGAATGTCCAGACCTTGATTACAGGTGTGGACCAGCTTACTGCTCGTGTGCAGGGCATACAAGATTATGTTATCAGAAATCCTATGTCAGAACCTAAGATACCGATTCCTGAACTGTTTTCCGGAGACCGATTTAAATTTAGAAATTTCAGGAATAATTGTAAATTGTTTTTGTCCCTGAGACCCTGTTCATCTGGAGACTCCGCTCAGCAAGTGAAAATTGTTATTTCTTTTTTACGGGGCGACCCTCAGGATTGGGCCTTCTCGCTGGCGCCAGGAGATCCGGCATTGGCTGATATTGATGCGTTTTTTCTGGCGCTCGGTTTGCTTTATGAGGAACCCAATCTTGAGATTCAGGCAGAAAAAGCCTTGCTGGCTATGTCTCAGGGCCAGGACGAGGCTGAAGTGTATTGCCAAAAATTTCGGAAATGGTCCGTGCTGACCCAGTGGAACGAGTGTGCATTGGCTGCAAATTTCAGAAATGGCCTTTCTGAAGCCATTAAGAATGTGATGGTGGGTTTTCCCATTCCCACAGGTCTGAATGATTCCATGGCCCTGGCAATTCAAATCGACCGGCGATTGCGGGAGCGCAAAACCGCAAATTCCCTCATGGTGTTGTCTGAACAGGCACCTGATTTAATGCAATGTGATAGAATCCTGACTAGAAATGAGCGGAAAATTCATAGACGCCAGAATGGCTTGTGTTACTACTGTGGTGATTCTACACATGTTATCTCAGCATGCTCTAAACGTCTTACTAGGGTTGTTAGTCCTGTCGCCATTGGTAATTTGCAACCTAAATTTATTCTATCTGTAACTTTGATTTGCTCACTGTCATCGTATCCTGTCATGGCATTTGTAGACTCAGGTGCTGCCCTGAGTCTGATGGATCTGTCATTTGCCAAGCGCTGCGGTTTTGTTCTGGAGCCATTGGAAAATCCTATCCCTCTTAGGGGTATTGATGCTACGCCTTTGGCAAAAAATAAACCGCAGTTTTGGACACAGGTTACCATGTGCATGACTCCCGAACATCGGGAGGTGATACGTTTTCTTGTTCTGCATAAGATGCATGATTTGGTTGTTTTGGGTTTGCCATGGTTACAGACCCATAATCCAGTCTTGGACTGGAAGGCAATGTCGGTGTCAAGTTGGGGCTGCCATGGAATTCATGGAGATTCCCTGCCCTTGTCTATTGCTTCTTCTACGCCTTCGGAAGTTCCGGCGTATTTGTCTGATTATCAGGATGTCTTCAGCGAGTCTAAGTCCAGTGCACTGCCTCCTCATAGGGAATGTGACTGTGCAATAGATTTGATTCCTGGCAGTAAGTTTCCTAAGGGGAGACTGTTTAATTTGTCGGTACCTGAACATACCGCGATGCGTTCATATATCAAGGAGTCTCTTGAGAAGGGGCATATCCGTCCTTCTTCTTCCCCTCTTGGTGCGGGATTCTTTTTTGTGGCCAAAAAGGACGGATCTTTGAGGCCTTGTATTGACTATCGGCTTTTAAACAAGATCACTGTCAAATTTCAGTATCCTTTGCCGCTGTTGTCAGACTTGTTTGCCCGGATTAAAGGTGCCAAGTGGTTCACCAAGATAGACCTTCGTGGTGCGTACAACCTTGTGCGCATTAAGCAAGGCGATGAATGGAAAACCGCATTCAATACGCCCGAAGGTCATTTTGAGTACTTGGTGATGCCATTTGGGCTCTCTAATGCACCTTCAGTTTTTCAGTCCTTCATGCATGACATTTTCCGGAAGTATCTGGATAAATTTTTGATTGTTTATCTGGATGATATTCTGTTTTTTTCTGATGATTGGGACTCGCATGTGGAGCAGGTCAGGATGGTTTTTAAGATTTTGCGTGAAAATTCTTTGTTTGTTAAAGGCTCAAAGTGTCTCTTTGGTGTACAGAGGGTTCCCTTTTTGGGGTTCATTTTTTCCCCTTCTGCTGTGGAGATGGACCCAGTCAAGGTCCGAGCTATTCATGATTGGACTCAACCCTCGTCAGTTAAGAGTCTTCAGAAGTTCTTGGGTTTTGCTAACTTCTACCGTCGTTTTATCGCAAATTTTTCTAGCGTTGTTAAACCATTGACGGATATGACCAAGAAAGGCTCTGATGTAGCTAACTGGGCTCCTGCTGCCGTGGAGGCTTTCCAGGAGTTGAAACGCCGGTTTACTTCGGCGCCTGTTTTGTGCCAACCTGACACCTCACTTCCCTTTCAGGTGGAGGTGGATGCTTCGGAGATTGGGGCAGGGGCCGTTTTGTTGCAGAGAGGCCCTGGTTGCTCTACTATGAGACCTTGTGCCTTTTTCTCCAGGAAGTTTTCGCCGGCAGAGCGAAATTATGATGTGGGCAATCGGGAGTTGTTGGCCATGAAGTGGGCATTTGAGGAGTGGCGTCATTGGCTCGAGGGTGCTAAGCATCGTGTGATGGTCTTGACTGATCACAAAAATCTGATGTATCTCGAGTCTGCTAAACGCCTGAATCCTAGACAGGCCCGCTGGTCATTGTTTTTCTCCCGTTTTGACTTTGTGGTCTCGTATTTACCAGGTTCTAAGAATGTGAAGGCCGATGCTCTGTCTAGGAGCTTTGTGCCTGATGCTCCTGGAGTCGCTGAACCTGTGGGTATTCTTAAGGAAGGAGTTATCTTGTCAGCTATTTCTCCTGATCTGCGGCGTGTGTTGCAGAGATTTCAGGCTGGTAGGCCTGACTCTTGTCCATCTGACAGATTGTTTGTGCCTGCTAAATGGACCAGCAGAGTCATTTCCGAGGTTCATTCCTCAGTGTTGGCAGGGCACCCGGGAATTTTTGGCACCAGAGATCTGGTGGCCAGGTCCTTTTGGTGGCCTTCCTTGTCAAGGGATGTGCGGTCATTTGTGCAGTCCTGTGGAACTTGTGCTCGAGCTAAGCCTTGCTGTTCTCGTGCCAGCGGGTTGCTCTTGCCCTTGCCTGTCCCGAAGAGACCTTGGACACACATCTCTATGGATTTCATTTCTGATCTTCCGGTGTCTCAGGGCATGTCTGTCATCTGGGTGATATGTGATCGTTTCTCCAAGATGGTCCATTTGGTTCCTTTGCCTAAGCTGCCCTCCTCTTCTGATCTGGTTCCTGTGTTCTTCCAGAACGTGGTTCGTTTGCACGGCATTCCTGAGAATATTGTGTCGGACAGAGGATCCTGTTGTGAATTTGGATTCTGGGCTCCCCCGGTGGCTACTGGTGGAATTGAACTTGTGACATCATCTTCCCTGTTCACCTGTTCTGATTAGATCTGGGTGTCGCTATATAACCTGGCTTCTCTGTTAGATGCTTGCCGGTCAACAATGTTATCAGAAGCCTCTCTGTGCTTGTTCCTGCTCCCAGACATCTACTAGATAAGTTGGACATTCGTCCATGTTTTGTTACTGTCATGATCTCCATGGCCAGAGAACTAGCATAAGCCTCAATAGGAACAAGCTCTTGGAAGATGTAACTGTACTGACCATGAACTAAACCTACCGCATCATCTAGAAGTAGCCAGGTAGCATGTCCTACTTTTTTTCCCTATATGCCCAGCGCCGGCCGGAGAACTAAATAATGCTAGCAGAGGGAAATATAAGACCTGACTCACCTCTAGAGAAATGCCCAAAAAGGAGACAGAAGCCCCCCACATATATTGGCGGTGATATGAGATGAAACAACAAACGCAGCAGGAAAATAGTTTTAGCAAATTTGAGGTCCGCTTTCTAGATAGCAGAAGACAGAAAGCATACTTTCATGGTCAGTAGAAAACCCTAACAAAACACATCCAGAAATTACTTTAGGACTCTGGCATTAACTCATAATACCAGAGTGGCAATTCCTGATCAACAAGAGCTTTCCAGACACAGTAACGAAACTGCAGCTGTGAACTGGAACCAAAATACAAAAACAAAACATGGACGAATGTCCAACTTATCTAGTAGATGTCTGGGAGCAGGAACAAGCACAGAGAGGCTTCTGATAACATTGTTGACCGGCAAGCATCTAACAGAGAAGCCAGGTTATATAGCGACACCCAGATCTAATCAGAACAGGTGAACAGGGAAGATGATGTCACAAGTTCAATTCCACCAGTAGCCACCGGGGGAGCCCAGAATCCAAATTCACAACAGGATCCCAGTTTGTTTCCAGGTTCTGGCGATCCTTTTGTGGTAGGATGGGCATTGATTTGTCGTTTTCGTCCGCTTTTCATCCCCAGACTAACGGACAAACGGAGCGAACTAATCAGACTCTGGAGGCTTATTTGAGGTGTTTTGTCTCTTCTGATCAGGATGATTGGGTGACCTTCTTGCCGTTGGCTGAATTTGCCCTTAATAATCGGGCTAGTTCCGCCACCTTAGTTTCGCCATTTTTCTGCAACTCTGGTTTCCATCCTCGTTTTTCCTCGGGACATGTGGAGCCTTCTGACTGTCCTGGGGTGGATTCTGTGGTGGATAGGTTGCAGCGGATCTGGAGTCATGTGGTGGACAACTTGAAGTTGTCACAGGAGAAGGCTCAGCGTTTTGCCAACCGCCGCCGCGGTGTGGGTCCCCGACTTCGCGTTGGGGATTTGGTATGGCTGTCTTCTCGATTTGTTCCTATGAAGGTCTCCTCTCCCAAATTTAAGCCTCGCTTCATTGGTCCTTACAAGATATTGGAAATCCTTAATCCTGTATCCTTTCGCCTGGATCTTCCGGTGTCGTTTGCCATTCACAACGTATTTCATAGGTCCTTGTTGCGGCGGTACGTTGTGCCTGTGGTCCCTTCTGCTGAGCCTCCTGCTCCGGTGTTGGTTGAGGGCGAGTTGGAGTACGTGGTGGAGAAGATCTTAGATTCTCGTCTCTCCAGGGGGAGGCTTCAGTACCTGGTCAAGTGGAAGGGCTATGGTCAGGAGGATAATTCCTGGGTGGTCGCCTCTGATGTGCATGCGGCCGATTTGGTTCGTGCCTTTCACACCGCTCATCCTGATCGCCCTGGTGGTCTTGGTGAGGGTTCGGTGACCCCTCACTAAGGGGGGGGTACTGTTGTGAATTTACCTTTTTGACTCCCTCTAGTGGTTACTAGTGATTTGACTCTGGGAATGTCTGCCATCCCTTGTATGCTCACCTGGGTCGTTAGGTCAGGGGTGTTGCTATATAAGCTCCCTGGACCTTCAGTTCAATGCCTGGCAACGTTGTAATCAGAGCTAATCTGTTGTGCTCTCGTCTACTGATCCTGGTTCCTGCTAGATTAAGCTAAGTCTGCTTTCTTGCTTTTTGCTATTTGTTTTTGTTTGCATTTTTGTCCAGCTTGTACATAATCTGTATCCTAACCTTGCTGGAAGCTCTAGGGAGGCTGGAGTTCTCCCCCCGGGCCGTTAGACGGTTCGGGGGTTCTTGAATTTCCAGTGTGGATTTTTGATAGGGTTTTTGTTGACCATATAAGTTATCTTACTACATTCTGCTATTAGTAAGTGGGCCTCTCTTTGCTAAACCTAGTTCATCTCTGTGTTTGTCATTTCCTCTTACCTCACCGTTATTATTTGTGGGGGGCTTGTATCCAACTTTTGGGGTCTATTCTCTGGAGGCAAGAGAGGTCTTTGTTTTCCTCTTCTAGGGGTAGTTAGTCCTCCGGCTGGCGCGAGACATCTAGCGACCAACGTAGGCATGTTCCCCGGCTACTTCTAGTGTTGGCATTAGGAGTAGATATATGGTCAACCCAGTTACCACTGCCCTATGAGCTGGATTTTTGTACTTCGCAGACTTACTTGTTCCTCTGAGACCCTCGCCATTGGGGTCATAACACTACTCTCCAGATATAGACTCCCACCGGAGAGATGTTTGCAAGGTCTTCGACCTCCTACGGGCTAACTCCCTCTATGCCAAGTTGGAGAACTGTGTGTTAGAGCAGGAGTCCTTGCCTTTCCTTGGCTATATTATCTCTACCCAGGGATTGGCTATGGATCCTGCCAAGCTACAGGCTGTGATGGACTGGCAGGAACCCCATTCTCTCAAAGCGGTGCAGCGCTTTATGGGGTTCATTAATTACTATTGCCAGTTCATTCCCCACTTCTCAACTTTGGTAGCTCTCTTGGTTGCCCTCACCAAGAAGGGAGCAAATCCCAAGTTGTGGTCGGAGGAGGTCTCCAAGGCCTTTCTCTCGATTAAGTCACACTTCGCTAGCGCTCCCATCCTACATTGCCCTGATGTGGATAAGTCATTTATTATGGAGGTGGATACCTCATCCGTTGGTGCTGGAGCAGTCCTCTTCCAAAAGGATGCTCAAGGTCGGAAGCATCCTTGCTTCTTCTTCTCTAAGACCTTTTCACCAGCGGAGAGGAATTATTCCATCGGGGACAGGGAGTTGCTAGCTATGAAGTTGGCTTTCTCAGAGTGGAGACATCTTCTGGAGGGAGCTCACTTTTCCTTCCAGGTGTTCACAGACCACAAGAACTTGGTGTATTTACAGACAGCCCAGCGGCTAAATTCTCGTCAGGCTAGATGGTCCCTGTTCTTCTCTCGGTTCCATTTCACCCTCCATTTTCTTTCCGGGGAGAAGAACGTTCGTGCCGATGCTCTCTCTCGCTCTGTAGTGTCATCAGAGGAGGAGGAGGAGCCTCGGCTTATTGTCCCTTCAGAGAGCCTGAGAACTGTGGCTCTGGTTTCGCTAGAGTCTGTCCCCCAGGCAAGACTTTTGTTTCATCTACTTTGTGACCGGAGGTTCTCTCTTGGGCTCACTTGTCCAGGGTGGGTGGACATTTTGGGACCAAGAGGACATTTGAGCTCTTGGCGAGGACGCACTGGTGGCCGCATATGGCCCGTGATGGTGGGGGCTATATTCTGGCGTGTGTCTCCTGCGCCAAGAATCGGTCTCCTCGGCAACGGCCTGCTGGGCAACTTTACCCCTTGACGGTGGCAGACAGGCCCTAGGAGATGGTCGGGATGGACTTCGTGGTAGGCTTACCCGAGTCTCTTAGCTGTACAGTTATCTGGGTAGTCACCTACCATTTTTCTAAGATGGTGCACTTGGTTCCGCTTCGATGGTTACCTTCTGCACCGGCTTTAGTGGCATTGTTCATCAAACATGTTTTCCGTCTACATGGCATGCCTGACAAAATTGTCAGTGACCGTGGTCCTCAGTTTGCGTCTCGGTTCTGGAGAGAACTCTGTCGTTTACTCAGCATTGAGCTGAATCTCTCTTCTGCATACCATCCCGAGATGAATGGGTTGATAGAGAGGGCCAACCAGACTCTGGTCACATACTTACAACATTTTGTCTCCACCAGGCAGGATGACTGGGCATCTTTGCTACCTTGGGCGGAATTTGCTTTGAACAACGCCGTAGCCGACTCTACCGGGCAGACTCCTTTTCTCCTTAATTATGGCCAGCATCCGCATGTTCCTGTGCCCATGCCCGTGTCATCCACCGATTTTAGGGTGGCAGACTGGGCATGTGACATTTGGGACCGCACACAGGATGCCATCCGGGCCTCCAAGGAGAGAATTAGGGTTTCTGCTGATGCACACTGGCACTCCGCTCCGACCTTTGCTCCTGGTGACTTAGTGTGGCTCTCCGCCCGTAACATCAGGCTGCAAGTTGAGTCCACAAAGTTTGCGCCTCGCTACATAGGCCCTTTCAAGGTTCTGGAACAGGTCAACCCTGTGGTCTACTGTTTGGCTATTCCTCCCCGCCTTGGTATCACCGACACGTTTCACGTTTCTCTCTTAAAGCCCGTCTATTTGTCCCGGTTTTCCGAGTCATCTGCCGGGAAATTGGGTTCATCCACGGATGAGTTTGAGGTAAATGCTATCGTGGGGTGCAAGGTGGTATGTGGCAAGAAATATTATCTGGTGGACTGGAAGGGTTACGGCCCACAGGACAGAACCTGGGAACCTGTGGAGAACATTCGGGCTCCGCTGCTCATTGCAGCCTTTGAGTGTAGCGAGGCCCAAGGAGGGGGGCCCTAGGGGGGTAATGTTAGGAGTCAAGTTCCCACCGCTGCACAGGGGGAATCTCGAGCCATGTCTGCTGCGGTCTCCCATTCTGCATCAGCCGCAGTGGAGCCTGCTCAGCGGAGACGTCGGTCCCAGCGTCTCACTCAGTCTGATACTATGTGTGTATTCAGGGACCCGGCTGAAATAAGCCCCTAGAATACCGGCACCTCCGGTGAGGAGTTTGCATGTATGTGTTCAGGGACCTAGCTGAAATAAGCCCCTAGAATACCAGCACCTCCGGTGAGGAGTGTTCGTGTGCTTTCCTGGGTGCGTGACCCCTGACTGCCATCAGCTCAGCAGTTAACTGTGTTCCCCTGTGACGCTAACAGGGCATAGCATCTTATTTCTAGCGACTCTGTGGAGTTATACCGCCATATAGCGCTGCCATTTGCCAGCAGCAGGTTTCTCTCCTGCACGGTGGACCCCGGGTTGCGAACTCACCTATATATATATATATATATATATATATATATATATATATATATATATATATATATATATATATATATATATATATATATATATATATATACTCGGTGCGTTCCGCAAACCCTAACACTGTCAGTGTAATGCTCACATGCCAGGTCCTCCAGAGAAAGTGACTTTCTGGCAAATAGAGAGAGGTCCTGGAAGGGATTCCATCACCAGGTTTTTGTTATATAATCTGAGAGCAGCATAATGTGGGGGAAAAGAGAGCGATTCCAGGGATGTGCAACTTATTAGGCTGCGTGTTGTATTTTCAATACAATCATTGTTTTATCTTCAGGAGATTGTCACAAGAGGACTAGGTCTCATGCTAGGCAGTCCAGGTAATGTAATCACCGCTAGACTCTAATGTGTAACATAAAACTTCAATTTTTATTATTAAATGCGTCTAAAATATAACAATATGTGAATAAACACCAACACCAATAAACTAAAATACAGAGGCACCCCAGAGAGGTGCCTGACCCTATATATCCTATCTCGCCCTGCCTGACAGCGGAGGTTGGCACACTATAACCTGCGCTTTGGCGCCCCCGCTCGTCGGCGAATCTCCCTTTCTGCCCTATTACACCCATCAAATGGCAGGGGAGTGAACAAAGATACTTAAAGGGTGCATAGGATAGTTAAGGAGAAGTCTGTGCTGCTTGTCTTCCAAATAGTATAGTTGGTTTAGATAAAAATTGTAACCTAACTAGTACTGTAGCTGACTAAAATATTACTACTAACCTAGATGATGCTGCATCCTGGATGTTAAACAGATATCTTCTTGTATGGATACATTAATATCTGACTGTAATATTGCTGATACTTTAGGCAGAAATCTATTTGTAATATATCTATAGAAAAACAGAATGGAAAATAGTAGTACACTTAACTTATCTTAGTCCTACTGGTGATAAATAGTCCTCAAGTATAAGCCAAGATGAAAAGATAGGGGTGGACTAGACCAAATATATTCTAAACACCCCCCCTTATAAACACAGATATCGATATCCTATATAATTGATGACCTGTTCAGGAACATAATACCGTATCCATATAATAGCAGTAATTAGTGTTGAATCCTACAACAATAACCCAATGGGAATAGATACAACCATATCAAAATAACTTTAGTAGGTCAGAAAAAGCAACACATACCCATCCCCAGATAATGCAATAAACTCCAGTATGAATGCACACTGCACGCCACAATAATGCAACAAAACAACACTCAATGCATTTCCCCTCCACTGAGGTTCATCAGGAGTATATGAATAAATCACTGCCAGCGATGCTTGGCATTGTTGCAATGCTTAGATAGACCATGCCCGGTGATACTTAGCTTTTTGCAGTCTTAATAGAGCAGGCTTGGTGGCCGAACTTTCAGAGTCAATCCTCCCTTATTAGTGATGCATGCACCATGCAACAATGCCAAGCATCGCTGGCAGTGATTTATTCATATACTCCTGATGAACCTCAGTGGAGGGGAAATGCGTTGAGTGTTGTTTTGTTGCATTATTGTGGCATGCAGTGTGCATTCATACTGGAGTTTATTGCATTATCTGGGGATGGGTATGTGTTGCTTTTTCTGACCTACTAAAGTTATTTTGATATGGTTGTATCTATTCCCATTGGGTTATTGTTGTAGGATTCAACACTAATTACTGCTATTATATGGATACGGTATTATGTTCCTGAACAGGTCATCAATTATATAGGATATCGATATCTGTGTTTATAAGGGGGGGTGTTTAGAATATATTTGGTCTAGTCCACCCCTATCTTTTCATCTTGGCTTATACTTGAGGACTATTTATCACCAGTAGGACTAAGATAAGTTAAGTGTACTACTATTTTCCATTCTGTTTTTCTATAGATATATTACAAATAGATTTCTGCCTAAAGTATCAGCAATATTACAGTCAGATATTAATGTATCCATACAAGAAGATATCTGTTTAACATCCAGGATGCAGCATCATCTAGGTTAGTAGTAATATTTTAGTCAGCTACAGTACTAGTTAGGTTACAATTTTTATCTAAACCAACTATACTATTTGGAAGACAAGCAGCACAGACTTCTCCTTAACTATCCCATGCACCCTTTAAGTATCTTTGTTCACTCCCCTGCCATTTGTTGGGTGTAATAGGGCAGGAAGGGAGAGCCGCCGACGAGCGGGGGCGCCAAAGCGCAGGTTATAGGGTGCCAACCTCCACTGTCAGGCAGGGCGAGATAGGATATATAGGGTCAGGCACCTCCCTGGGGTGCCTCTGTATTTTAGTTTATTGTTGTTGGTGTTTATTCACATATTGTTATATTTTAGACGCATTTGATAATAAAAATTGAAGTTTTATGTTACACATTAGAGTCTAGCGGTGATTACAAGATAAGATACTCTAATTATTTATCTCTACAGTATACTGTGGCAGTCCAGGTAATGTAACCTCACCCCCACAAATGATTGGCAACTTGCTGACATGATACCGAGTACGCCGGAAGCACCCAATCAGGAGTTTAGGCTGTGTTATTCAGAGCTCCGCATTGATAGCGCTGCTACAACTACATCAGAAAAAAACAGGGATTCTATCTAAACTACAAAAAGTAGTCCAGTAAGTGACTGCTGGAATCGAGGTCTCTGATCCTATATCATGTTGCTCTGAGATTACATAGCAACAAACCACTGACAGATTCACTTTACAGAGGGGCCTCAATAGCGTCAAAAGAAGCCTATTTATTAAGGTATTAGAAAATGACCTTTCTAAAACAATAATATGTTTAATAACCCATACTTTCTGACCACAATATGCATTGTGTAAATATGTAGTTCTAAATGTCAAACTGAATTTTTAGGGTCTTCTATCCCACATTTGATGCTTACACTATTTCTATAGATATTTTTTAGAACATTACACTTTTTGTTGCAGGAGAAAGTGCTGCTACTGGATCCATTGCAGGATGCTTGTTTGGATTGCTGTATGGTATAAACAATGTACCCAAGGGTTTATATCAGGAAATTGAACTAAAAGAAAAGCTCCAGAATCTGGGTGAAAAGCTCTACCAAGTATCTTCAAAAGAAAAGTAAAACTGCTATTTTCAATATATCAATTCTGAAGGAAAAACTACAAATTAGCAGTGTTTTAAGGTGCACGTGTGGGCTTTTTCCATTTCCTATGTTGATCTTATAAGTAGTTCTTACCTTACTTTGTGTTATTTTGGTCAGTTGCAGTCATTTTACCTCAGTTATGTCATGTAAAAACCAAACCCACTACTGAACTGTATGCATGTGGAGAAAGATATCTGTTTCACGTGTGATTGTAAAACTTCAGAATATGTAACTTACAAAACAAGTTGGTGAATAGTTCATGCATAATTTATACATACAGGACTTATGTATTAAGGTCTCCTGACAATGATTCATTTAGTTTGCTTGCCTTTTCAGTAGTAGAGTTTAAAGGGAACTGTCAAGTATAACAGTCAGGAGATCACGCAGATCCCTCCGCTGCCACCAATTTGTTAAGGAACAGCAGTCCGCTGCCTCCAATCGTCAGGACAATTATGCAATTGACTGATGAGTGACTCTGCTATTTTGACTATTAGGCCAGTTACTGAGGAACTCACAGTGAGTATCTAATATATACATCCAATTCCAATGCATGGAATATATATTCCCCAGAACGGTCACTGCCAACTCTAAAATAACAAAAATACCTAACTGCCAGCACCAATCGTTTATACGCGCTAATTGAACACCTGTTACAGACAGCGTATTGCTTCAGGGGAGTGGTTTATAGCGCATGAGGAAGAAATCTTTTCACATTTTATATATTTAATTCAAAAAGTAGGCAATGTTTATAAAAATATACAAAATTAACAAAACAATACAGTATAAACAATTACCGTATTTTGGGGACTATAAGACCCACCACAAATTTTGAGGAGGAAAATAGGAAACAAAATGTTTTAATCAAATGGTGGTGCCTCTTATAGCCCTTTTACAGTAGCTTACCAGTGGGGGGTGGCTGCTGTGGTGAAGCGGGATCCCAGGAAGCAGGTTGGCTGCTGCAGGAAGCTGGCAGCGGCACGAGTGAGGTGATGCCGCGTGCACTGGGCTGGGAGGAGGCAGTGTTCAGCAGGGCGAGGTTGCGGCGGTCTGGGGTTTAAGAAAATGTCGGGAGCCTCCGCATCTCGGATCCTTTGATCTCCATTTACGCATGCGACGCCTCTGGCGGCTATTTTCTAGGAGTCCACCACAGTGAAAAGGATGGGAAATTTCAACATTTTCTGGAAGCCCGAACCGCAGCAGCCTCACACTGTCGAACACCCCCTCCTTCCAGCCTGGGGCCCGCTGCAACCTCCCACTCTTGACACCGCCGCCACCAACTTCTCGCAGCAGTGACCCTGCCTCCTGGGACCCTGCCCCACCGCAGCCACCCCCCATGTGGTAAGGTAGATTATAAGACGCACCCCCATTTTACCCCAAAATTTCGGTAAAAAGTGGGTCTTATTCTCAAAAAAAATACAGTATATAAAAAAGGATGAACAGAAGAAATGTAATAAACTTGATGTCAAATGGTTGGCTCTGTCTCTTATAAAGGGGAGCTCTTGACTTTTAGGGAATAATTGTATAGAACCACAGTGCACTGTGTCTCTCAGGACTGACACTGATCATAGTTTGGTATTTGGTTTTATTAACACAAGTCACCCCATATACCCCCCCTCCGGTGACTCATAACAGGGCTGGTCATGGAATGTGGCTGGTGTACAGAAATTATGGGATCCTCAACTTCCACTATATCTTCTCCCCTGAAGGTCCCAGGTGGAGATATCAATGTCATATATCCTTTCTCAATTTTATCTTTCTATAGATAATAAATATGGCATGGACATTGTCATCCATCTGACCAGCGTTAAGTTGGGTAGTGTGCAGTGACATAAGACAATGCATTACGTTCATGACGACTCTGAAAATATGTTTTTCATATCTGTCATATCTATGATTTTCATAAAAACTTCAATTCATAATTTGCAATGGAGAGTGTTGTGAAATTGGATTCTGGGCTCCCCCGGTGGCCACTTGTGGAATTGAACTTGTGTGCATCATCCCCTCTGTTCACCTGCTCCTATCAGGATGTGGGAGTCGCTATATAACCTTGCTCCTCTGTCAGTTTCTTGCCGGTCAACAATGTAATCAGAAGCCTTCTGTGCTTGTTCCTGCTACTAGACAACTCCCAGCTAAGTTGGACTTTTGTCCTTGTGTGTTTTTGCATTTTGTTCCTGTTCACAGCTGCTGTTTCGTTACTGTGTCTGGAAAGCTCTTGTGATCGGAAATTGCCACTCTGGTGTTATGAGTTAATGCTAGAGTCTTAAAGGAATTTCTGGATGGTGTTTTGATAGGGTTTTCTGCTGACCATGAAAGTGTCCTTTCTGTCTTCCTGCTATCTAGAAAGCGGACCTCGATTTTGCTAAACCTATTTTCATACTACGTTTGTCATTTCATCTTAAATCACCGCCAATATATGTGGGGGCCTCTGTCTGCCTTTTGGGAAAATTTCTCTAGAGGTGAGCCAGGACTGTCTTTTCCTCTGCTAGGATTAGGTAGTTCTCCGGCTGGCGCTGGGCATCTAGGGTTAAAAAACGTAGGCATGCTACCCGGCCACTTCTAGTTGTGCGGCAGGTTTAGTTCATGGTCAGTATAGTTTCCATCTTCCAAGAGCTAGTTCTCATATATGCTGGGCTATGTTCTCTCGCCATTGAGAATCATGACAGTTTGACCGGCCCAAAAAAGGGTTAAATTACTGGCTGAGAAAGGAGAGAAAAAAGAAGTCTGCTACAATTTTTTTTTTTTTTTTTTTCCTCTAGTTCTGAGTGTGCTCTTAATTGAATCACTTGCTAGTCTGCCTATACTGCAGCCTTCCTCTCTTTCTCTCCTTCTAATCCTTGAATGGCTCTGTGTTCACCTGTTTCAAATGGATCTTCAGAGTGTAGCTACAGGTTTGAATAATCTCGCCACAAAGGTACAAAATTTGCAAGATTTTGTTGTTCATGCACCTATGTCTGAGCCTAGAATTCCTTTGCCTGAATTCTTCTCGGGGAATAGATCTCACTTTCAAAATTTTAAAAATAATTGCAAATTGTTTTTGTCCCTGAAGTCTCGCTCTGCCGGAGACCCTGCACAGCAGGTCAGGATTGTAATTTCCTTGCTCCGGGGCGATCCTCAAGACTGGGCTTTTGCATTGGCACCAGGGGATCCTGCGTTGCTCAATGTGGATGCGTTTTTTCTGGCCTTGGGGTTGCTTTATGAGGAACCTCATTTAGAGCTTCAGGCGGAAAAGGCCTTGATGTCCTTGTCTCAGGGGCAAGATGAAGCTGAAATATACTGCCAAAAATTCCGCAAATGGTCTGTGCTTATGTTATGGTGGGGTTCCCTGTGCCTGCGAGTCTGAATGAGTCCATGACGATGGCTATTCAGATCGATAGGCGTCTGCAGGAGCGCAAACCTGTGCACCATTTGGCGGTGTCTACTGAGAAAACGCCAGAAAATATGCAATGTGATAGAATTCTGTCCAGAAGCGAGCGGCAGAATTTTAGACGAAAAAATGGGTTGTGCTTCTATTGTGGTGATTCAACTCATGTTATATCAGCATGCTTTAAGCGTACTAAGAAGCCTGACAAGTCTGTTTCAATTAGCACTTTACAGTCTAAGTTTATTCTATCTGTGACCCTGATTTGTTCTTTGTCATCTATTACCGCGGACGCCTATGTCGACTCTGGCGCTGCTTTGAGTCTTATGGATTGGTCCTTTGCCAAACGCTGTGGGTATGATTTGGAGCCACTGGAGGCTCCGATACCTCTGAAAGGGATTGACTCCACCCCATTGGCTAGTAATAAACCACAATACTGGACACAAGTGACTATGCGTGTTAATCCGGATCACCAGGAGGTTATTCGCTTTCTGGTGCTGTATAATCTACATGATGTTTTGGTGCTGGGATTGCCATGGCTGCAATCTCATAACCCAGTCCTCGACTGGAGAGCTATGTCTGTGTTAAGCTGGGGATGTAAAGGAACTCATGGGGACGTACCTTTGGTTTCCATTTCATCATCTATTCCCTCTGAGATTCCTGAATTCTTGTCTGACTTTCGTGAAGTTTTTGAAGAACCCAAGGTTGGTTCACTACCTCCGCACCAGGAGTGCGATTGTGCCATAGACTTGATTCCGGGTAGTAAATACCCTAAGGGTCGTTTATTTAATCTGTCTGTGCCTGAACACGCTGCTATGCGAGAATATATAAAGGAGTCCTTGGAAAAGGGACATATTCGTCCTTCGTCATCTCCCTTAGGAGCCGGTTTTTTCTTTGTGTCTAAGAAAGACGGCTCTTTGAGGCCGTGTATTGATTATCGACTTTTGAATAAAATCACGGTTAAATATCAATATCCGTTACCACTGCTTACTGATTTGTTTGCTCGTATAAAGGGGGCCAAGTGGTTCTCTAAGATTGATCTCCGTGGGGCGTATAATTTGGTGCGAATCAAGCAGGGGGATGAGTGGAAAACCGCATTTAAGACGCCCGAGGGCCATTTTGAGTATTTGGTGATGCCTTTTGGTCTTTCAAATGCCCCTTCAGTCTTCCAGTCCTTTATGTATGACATTTTCCGCGATTATTTGGATAAATTTATGATTGTGTATCTGGATGATATTCTGATTTTTTCGGATGACTGGGACTCTCATGTCCAGCAGGTCAGGAGGGTTTTTCAGGTTTTGCGGTCTAATTCCTTGTGTGTGAAGGGTTCTAAGTGTGTTTTTGGGGTTCAAAAGATTTCTTTCTTGGGATACATTTTTTCCCCCTCTTCCATCGAGATGGATCCTGTCAAGGTTCAGGCTATTGGTGATTGGACGCAACCCTCTTCTCTTAAGAGTCTTCAGAAATTTTTGGGCTTTGCTAACTTTTATCGTCGATTTATTGCTGGTTTTTCTGATGTTGTAAAACCATTGACTGATTTGACTAAGAAGGGTGCTGATGTTGCTGATTGGTCCCCTGATGCTGTGGAGGCCTTTCGGGAGCTCAAGCGCCGCTTTTCTTCCGCCCCAGTGTTGCGTCAGCCTGATGTTGCTCTTCCTTTTCAGGTTGAGGTCGACGCTTCTGAAATCGGAGTTGGGGCGGTGTTGTCGCAGAGAAGTTCCGACTGCTCCGTGATGAGACCTTGTGCTTTTTTTTCCCGTAAATTTTCGCCCGCCGAGCGGAATTATGATATTGGGAATCGGGAGCTTTTGGCCATGAAGTGGGCTTTTGAGGAGTGGCGTCACTGGCTTGAGGGGGCCAGACATCAGGTGGTGGTATTGACTGACCACAAAAATTTAATTTACCTTGAGTCTGCCAGGCGCCTGAATCCTAGACAGGCGCGCTGGTCGTTGTTTTTCTCTCGGTTTAATTTTGTGGTGTCGTACCTACCGGGTTCTAAGAATGTTAAGGCGGATGCCCTTTCTAGGAGTTTTGAGCCTGACTCCCCTGGTAATTCTGAGCCCACAGGTATCCTTAAAGATGGAGTGATATTGTCTGCCGTTTCTCCAGACCTGCGGCGGGCCTTGCAGGAGTTTCAGGCGGATAGACCTGATCGTTGCCCACCTGGTAGACTGTTTGTTCCTGATGATTGGACCAGTAGAGTCATCTCTGAGGTTCATTCTTCTGCGTTGGCAGGTCATCCTGGAATCTTTGGTACCAGGGATTTGGTGGCAAGGTCCTTCTGGTGGCCTTCCCTGTCACGAGATGTGCGAGGCTTTGTGCAGTCTTGTGACGTTTGTGCTCGGGCCAAGCCTTGTTGTTCTCGGGCTAGTGGATTGTTGTTGCCCTTGCCTATCCCGAAGAGGCCTTGGACGCACATCTCGATGGATTTTATTTCGGATCTGCCTGTTTCTCAGAAGATGTCTGTCATCTGGGTGGTGTGTGACCGTTTCTCTAAGATGGTCCATCTGGTTCCCTTGCCTAAGTTGCCTTCTTCTTCCGAGTTGGTTCCTCTGTTTTTTCAAAATGTTGTTCGTTTGCATGGTATTCCTGAGAATATCGTTTCTGACAGAGGGACCCAATTCGTGTCTAGATTTTGGCGGGCATTCTGTGCTAGGATGGGCATAGATTTGTCTTTTTCGTCTGCTTTCCATCCTCAGACTAATGGCCAGACCGAGCGGACTAATCAGACCTTGGAGACATATTTGAGGTGTTTTGTGTCTGCGGATCAGGATGATTGGGTTGCTTTTTTGCCTTTGGCGGAGTTCGCCCTCAATAATCGGGCCAGCTCTGCCACCTTGGTGTCCCCGTTTTTCTGTAATTTGGGGTTTCATCCTCGATTTTCCTCCGGTCAAGTGGAATCTTCGGACTGTCCTGGAGTGGATGCTGTGGTGGAGAGGTTGCATCAGATTTGGGGGCAGGTGGTGGACAATTTGAAGTTGTCCCAGGAGAAGACTCAGCTTTTTGCCAACCGCCGTCGTCGTGTTGGTCCTCGGCTTTGTGTTGGGGACTTGGTGTGGTTGTCTTCTCGTTTTGTCCCTATGAGGGTTTCTTCTCCTAAGTTTAAGCCTCGGTTCATCGGCCCGTACAAGATATTGGAGATTCTTAACCCTGTGTCCTTCCGTTTGGACCTCCCTGTATCCTTTTCGATTCATAATGTTTTTCATCGGTCATTGTTGCGCAGGTATGAGGTACCGGTTGTGCCTTCCGTTGAGCCTCCTGCTCCGGTGTTGGTTGAGGGTGAGTTGGAGTACGTTGTGGAAAAGATCTTAGACTCTCGTGTTTCCAGACGGAGACTCCAGTATCTGGTCAAATGGAAGGGATACGGTCAGGAGGATAATTCTTGGGTCACTGCCTCTGATGTTCATGCCTCCGATCTTGTCCGTGCCTTTCATAGGGCTCATCCTGATCGCCCTGGTGGTTCTGGTGAGGGTTCGGTGCCCCCTCCTTGAGGGGGGGGTACTGTTGTGAAATTGGATTCTGGGCTCCCCCGGTGGCCACTTGTGGAATTGAACTTGTGTGCATCATCCCCTCTGTTCACCTGCTCCTATCAGGATGTGGGAGTCACTATATAACCTTGCTCCTCTGTCAGTTTCTTGCCGGTCAACAATGTAATCAGAAGCCTTCTGTGCTTGTTCCTGCTACTAGACAACTCCCAGCTAAGTTGGACTTTTGTCCTTGTGTGTTTTTGCATTTTGTTCCTGTTCACAGCTGCTGTTTCGTTACTGTGTCTGGAAAGCTCTTGTGATCGGAAATTGCCACTCTGGTGTTATGAGTTAATGCTAGAGTCTTAAAGGAATTTCTGGATGGTGTTTTGATAGGGTTTTCTGCTGACCATGAAAGTGTCCTTTCTGTCTTCCTGCTATCTAGAAAGCGGACCTCGATTTTGCTAAACCTATTTTCATACTACGTTTGTCATTTCATCTTAAATCACCGCCAATATATGTGGGGGCCTCTGTCTGCCTTTTGGGAAAATTTCTCTAGAGGTGAGCCAGGACTGTCTTTTCCTCTGCTAGGATTAGGTAGTTCTCCGGCTGGCGCTGGGCATCTAGGGTTAAAAAACGTAGGCATGCTACCCGGCCACTTCTAGTTGTGCGGCAGGTTTAGTTCATGGTCAGTATAGTTTCCATCTTCCAAGAGCTAGTTCTCATATATGCTGGGCTATGTTCTCTCGCCATTGAGAATCATGACAGGAGAGGACAAAGGATTTTAAATTAATCTGCAGTGCTTGCCTTTCTGCTCAAGCTGATGCTAGAGTTGATAAATTATCGCTACCAGCCATGTCATATCCTAAAATTTCTCTGTCAACCCTGCCTGGTCTGCAGTCCATCAGAAATCCTCTTTAATTACCTGTTCACGCCAGAGGTGTCCCCTTGCACCGGGGCCATCTTGAGGTCATGGCCTTGTTTCAATATTCCCTATCAACTATGAAATGGCTTATAGATTTTACAATTACATCTATGACAAGAACATGTAATGCTGAAAAAGGTGTTGGTCAGGTTGATATATATTTTTTGTGGGAAAAGTTTCAGTAAAATTTGAAATTAACTCACCTAAAATCCTGGTGTTGTCACCCACCACTTGCCCGCCCCCCTTTGATGGGTTCTGTCTTGAGTTCTATCTACGTTCATTGTTATATGATTTGTTAATATATTGAAATTATGTATCTGACTTAATTCTTGGTTATATTGTTAAAACATAAAACTCTGATTTTATGCATATGAGTATAATAAGTGGTCACATGCAGTGTTTGGTAGTCTTCCTGTATGACTGTGCATGTAGAGATATCTGTGAATCACTGAGTAGGACCACCAACTGGACTCATGCATACAAACACATAGGATTTTAATTAAAGCACAACTCCAGCCTTTTTTTTAATTTACCACTTGAATGGTTTTAAAAATAATTTCCTGCCCCTATTAACATATTTACTAAATGCCATTGTGACCTGTTGGTTCGTTCAATTGTTTGATGGGTGAGCAGAAGATCACTTCTCAATGTAAGCCTATGAGAGCCAGAACGAGGCCCTCATAGACTTACTATACACCGAGAGCTTGTGACCGTTACCTCTGATTTCTGGTCTGTCAGAAGTTGCGGTCACAAAATGGCAGATTGGGACCAGAGGGGAGCCAGGAACAGCTGAAGACAGCAGCTTACATTAGTGGCACCACTCCAGCGCTGAAGTAAAAATACAAGTGATACTGAATATTTTACAACAGGGGTGGTAAACCGGCCTGAGATGTAATTTTCTCCGGCACCTGGGTAGATTCCTAGGGACTGCAGTGCCTTAGCTGCTGACCCTTTGATTCCTCACTGTACTACGACCGAGTGCACACAGCATATAAAACTGAACGCTGAAGGATTATGCCTGACGCTGGCCAGTGTGGACTAAGTTAGCATAATCTGCACTCCTGGCCCTCTGATGGTGAAGCCAGCAGCTGCAGCGTCTCCTTTGTTATATATGCACCAGCCCCACTGTCTCCTATGTAATTTATGTGTCATGGCTCTGTTTCGGGATTTGATCCGGTGACCTTTTGCTGCATGGTCGGTTTCCTTCTCCACTGAATTACAGTCCTTTTCGTCTCATCCAAATGCTGATGGTTTCTTTTGTCTTGGTTTTCCTTTCTTGGTTGGTTCCACATTCCCTAAAAACTCAGTGTGTTATTAGGATGATTTCCAAGCAAAAGGTCAATGGTTTGAATCAAGGAGTAGTCATGAAGAACATTTCCCAATAAATCCATCCATTCAAAAGCCAAGATGAGGACATCTAGGCAAAATATCGGAGTCAACATATCGGGTCGACTCATCGCATGGTTTATCAGTACTGGCACGACAAACACGGCAGTGGAGATGGCTCATATGCTTCATCCGTTACACAATGGAGGACCAAAAAAAGGTGAAGAATCCTTGACCTCAATATTATCATAAGAAACGTCGGCTCGAGTTTGCAAAAAAGTACGAAAAGCGAACAGTAGAAGAATGGAAACGGGTGATTTGGAGCAATGAGATGAAAGTTAATAAATTAGGCTCTGATGGGTGCAAATGGATATGGAAGAAACAACTAAACAAGGACCTAATGCATCGTGAAATTTAGGGAACTCTCAAGTTCGATGGAGGAAACCTAATGATATGATGTTAATTCACAGCCAAAGGAGATAGATACTTGACCAGGATTGATGGTGATCTCAATGCTGAGCTATAGGTGAGTATCCTGCAAAGCAAGTTACATCGTACACTCGAATACTAAAGGTATGAAAAGAGGATGACCTAGTGCTCCAGCAGAACAACAACCTGAAGTATATGTCAAGATTGGCTAAGAAATGGTTTAATGACAATGAAGTAGAGGTGTTGGATTGGCCCCCACAATTCTGGGAGTGAGTCGACCAGTATGCACCAGTATGGGAATGTGTAGAGGAGAGCTGGTAACAGATTTTGGTTGAGACATGCTTGAGTTTGATCTAGAGCATGCCCAGAAGGATTCAGGGAGTGTTGAAAGCCAAATGTGGATTTACAAAATATAATAAAAATTATTTATAATTTTAAGAGCAAAACAGTAACAATGCAGTGAAATGTCAAGAATCGGCATAACAAATCATATGCTAAATAGTTTCAAGTCAAATTGATCTATGAAATATCCAAGATAATTGTCTATAAAATGATGGTAGTCACATGTTCTGAGGAGTAGTGTAAGGTTAGACATGGAGCCTGAATGTCAAAAGTTCAAAATATTGTTACCCTTTTGCTCATCAGTGTATGTAATTGATGGACCAGCCCTTCTGTTTCCTATAAATGTATACACCAGACCGTCTATTTTATAATGAATATGCATGAGCCCACTGTCTCCTATTTGATGTATATGCAACAGCCCTACTATCATCAATGGAGTGTACAGTTGTGCTTTAAAGTTTACATACCCCGGCAGAATTTTTGCTTTCTTTGCCTTTTTTCAGAAAATATGAATGATAACACCAAAACTTTTTCTCCACTCATGGTTAGTTGTTGCATGAGGCCATTTATTGTCAAACTACTGTGTTTTCTCTTTTTAAATCATAATGACAACCCAAAACATCCAAATGACCCTGATCAAAAGTTCACATACCCCATTTCTTAATACTGTGTATTGCCCTCTCTAACATCAATGCATCAATGACAGCTTGAAGTCTTTTGTGGTAGTTGTGGATGAGGTTCTTTATTTTCTCAGATGGTAAAGCTGCCCACTCTTCTTGGCAAAAAGCCTCCAGTTCTTGTAAGTTCCTGGGCTGTCTAGCATGAACTGCGAGCTTGAGATCTTCCCAGAGTGGCTCAATGATATTGGGGTCAGGAGACTGAGATGGCCACTCCAGAACCTTCACTTTTTTCCGCTGTAGCCAATGACTTGGCCTTGTGTTTTGGATCGTTTTCATGTTGAAATGTCCAAGTACGTCCCATGTGGAGCTTCCAGGCTGATGACTGCAAACTTGCCTCCAGTATTTGCTGATAACGTGCTGCATTCATCTTTTCTTCAACGTTGACCAAGTTTCAACCAAGTTTTGTAGCTCACACATCCCCAAAACATCAGCCATCCACCTCTGTGCTTTACAGTAGGAATGGCCATCCTATGTGATGTACAGGGTGGGCCATTTATATGGATACACCTAAATAAAATGGGAATGGCTGGTGATATCAACTTCCTGTTTGTGGCACATTAGTATATGGGGGGAAACTTTTCAAGATGGGTGATGACGATGACGGCCATTTTGAAGTCGGCCACTTTGGATCCAACTTTACTTTTTCCAATGGGAAGAGGGTCATGTCACACATCAAACTTATTGAGAAATTTCACGAGAAAAACAATGGTGTGCTTGGTTTTAACATAACTTTATTCTTTCATGAGTTATTTACAAGTTTATGACCACTTAAAAATGTGTTCAAAGTGCTGCCCATTGTGTTGGATTGTTAATGCAACCCTCTTCTTCCACTCTTGACACACTGATAGCAACACCGCAGAAGAAATGCTAGCACAGCCTTCCAGTATCCCTTGTTTCAGATGCTGCACATCTCATATCTTCACAACATAGACAATTGCCTTCAGATGATCCCATAGATAAAAGTCTAACGGGGTCAGATCGGGAGACCTTGGTGGCCATTCAACTGGCCCACGATGACCATCATGATGATGTGTTGCCCTCTTTATGCACTGAAGATGGCACGTTCCCTGAGTTTTTCCAGCAAGATGGTGCACCACCACATTATGGGTGTCAGGTCCGAGCATTCCTACATGAACAGTAGGTCTCCTGATCTGACCCCCTTAGACTTTTATCTTTGGGGTTATCTGAAGGCAATTGTCTATGCTGTGAAGATATGAAATGTGCAGCATCTGAAACAACGGACACTGGAAGCCTGTGCTGGCATTTCTTCTGCGGTGTTGCTATCAGTGTGTCAAGAGTGGAAGAAGAGGGTTGCATTAACAATCCAACACAATGGGCAGCACTTTGAACACATTTTTAAGTGGTCATAAACTTGTAAATAACTCAT